>NC_068452.1:24365064-24705064 GCF_023373465.1 Oncorhynchus keta
GCTGCAAACAAAACCTCTCCTAGCTGCAAACAAACCCTCTCCTAGCTGCAAACAAAACCTCTCCTAGCTGCAAACAAACCCTCTCCTAGCTGCAAACAAACTGCCTCTCCTAGCTGCAAACAAACAAACCCTCTCCTAGCTGTAAACAAACCCTCTCCTAGCTGCAAACAAACCCTCTCCTAGCTGCAAACAAACCCTCTCCTAGCTGCAAACAAACAAACCCTCTCCTAGCTGCAAACAAAATCAAACAAACCCTCTCCTAGCTGCAAACAAACCTCTCCTAGCTGCAAACAAACCATCTCCTAGCTGCAAACAAACCCTCTCCTAGCTGCAAACAAACCCTCTCCTAGCTGCAAACAAACCCTCTCCTAGCTGCAAACAAACCCTCTCCTAGCTGCAAACAAACCCTCTCCTAGCTGCAAACAAACCCTCTCCTAGCTGCAAACAAACCCTCTCCTAGCTGCAAACAAACCCTCTCCTAGCTGCAAACAAACCTCTCCTAGCTGCAAACAAACCCTCTCCTAGCTGCAAACAAACCCTCTCCTAGCTGCAAACAAACCCTCTCCTAGCTGCAAACAAACCTCTCCTAGCTGCAAACAAACCCTCTCCTAGCTGCAAACAAACCCTCTCCTAGCTGCAAACAAACCCTCTCCTAGCTGTAAACAAACCCTCTCCTAGCTGCAAACAAACCATCTCCTAGCTGCAAACAAACCTCTCCTAGCTGCAAACAAAAACTGCAAACAAACCTCTCCTAGCTGTAAACAAACCTCTCCTAGCTGCAAACAAACCCTCTCCTAGCTGCAAACAAACTCTCTCCTAGCTGCAAACAAACCCTCTCCTAGCTGCAAACAAACCCTCTCCTAGCTGCAAACAAACCCTCTCCTAGCTGCAAACAAACCCTCTCCTAGCTGCAAACAAACCCTCTCCTAGCTGCAAACAAACCCTCTCCTAGCTGCAAACAAACCCTCTCCTAGCTGCAAACAAACCCTCTCCTAGCTGCAAACAAACCCTCTCCTAGCTGCAAACAAACCCTCTCCTAGCTGCAAACAAACCCTCTCCTAGCTGCAAACAAACCTCTCCTAGCTAAACAAACCCTCTCCTAGCTGCAAACAAACCATCTCCTAGCTGCAAACAAATCCTCTCCTAGCTGCAAACAAACCTCTCCTAGCTGCAAACAAACACCATCTCCTAGCTGCAAACAAACCCTCTCCTAGCTGCAAACAAACCCTCTCCTAGCTTCAAACAAACCCTCTCCTAGCTGCAAACAAACCCTCTCCTAGCTGCAAACAAGCTCCTCTCCTAGCTGCAAACAAACCCTCTCTAGCTGTAAACAAACCCTCTCCTAGCTGCAAACAAACCCTCTCCTAGCTGCAAACAAACCCTCTCCTAGCTGCAAACAAAACCTCTCCTAGCTGCAAACAAACCCTCTCCTAGCTGCAAACAAACCCTCTCCTAGCTGCAAACAAACCCTCTCCTAGCTGCAAACAAACCCTCTCCTAGCTGCAAACAAACCCTCTCCTAGCTGCAAACAAACCCTCTCCTAGCTGTAAACAAACCCTCTCCTAGCTGCAAACAAACCATCTCCTAGCTGCAAACAAACCTCTCCTAGCTGCAAACAAACCCTCTCCTAGCTGCAAACAAACCATCTCCTAGCTGCAAACAAATCCTCTCCTAGCTGCAAACAAACCCTCTCCTAGCTGCAAACAAACCCTCTCCTAGCTGCAAACAAACCCTCTCCTAGCTGCAAACAAACCCTCTCCTAGCTGCAAACAAACCCTCTCCTAGCTGTAAACAAACCCTCTCCTAGCTGCAAACAAACCTCTCCTAGCTGCAAACAAAACCTCTCCTAGCTGCAAACAAACCCTCTCCTAGCTGCAAACAAACCCTCTCCCAGCTGCAAACAAAACCTCTCCTAGCTGCAAACAAACCCTCTCCTAGCTGCAAACAAACCCTCTCCTAGCTGCAAACACACCCTCTCCTAGCTGTAAACAAACCCTCTCCTAGCTGCAAACAAACCCTCTCCTAGCTGCAAACAAACCCTCTCCTAGCTGCAAACAACCATCTCCTAGCTGTAAACAAACTCTCTCCTAGCTGCAAACAAACCCTCTCCTAGCTGTAAACAAACCCTCTCCTAGCTGCAAACAAACCCTCTCCTAGCTGCAAACAAATCCTCTCCTAGCTGCAAACAAACCCTCTCCTAGCTGCAAACAAACCCTCTCCTAGCTGCAAACAAACCCTCTCCTAGCTGCAAACAAACCCTCTCCTAGCTGCAAACAAACCCTCTCCTAGCTGCAAACAAATCCTCTCCTAGCTGCAAACAAAACCTCTCCTAGCTGCAAACAAAACCCTCTCCTAGCTGCAAACAAACCCTCTCCTAGCTGCAAACAAACCCTCTCCTAGCTGCAAACAAACCTCTCCTAGCTGCAAACAAAACCTCTCCTAGCTGCAAACAAACCCTCTCCTAGCTGCAAACAAACCCTCTCCTAGCTGCAAACAAACCCTCTCCTAGCTGCAAACAAACCTCTCCTAGCTGCAAACAAACCCTCTCCTAGCTGCAAACAAACCCTCTCCTAGCTGCAAACAAACCCTCTCCTAGCTGCAAACAAACCCTCTCCTAGCTGCAAACAAAACCTCTCCTAGCTGCAAACAATCCCTCTCCTAGCTGCAAACAAACCCTCTCCTAGCTGCAAACACAAACCCTCTCCTAGCTGCAAACAAACCCTCTCCTAGCTGCAAACAAACCCTCTCCTAGCTGCAAACAAACCCTCTCCTAGCTGCAAACAAAACCTAGCTGCAAACCTAGCTGCAAATAAACCCTCTCCTAGCTGCAAACAAAACCTCTCCTAGCTGCAAATAAACCCTCTCCTAGCTGCAAATAAAACCTCTCCTAGCTGCAAATAAACCCTCTCCTAGCTGCAAACAAAACCTCTCCTAGCTGCAAACAAAACCTCTCCTAGCTGCAAACAAACCCTCTCCTAGCTGCAAACAAACCCTCTCCTCGTTGTACCGTATATCAACTGAGTTAAGTAGCTGCTTTCTCATTTGTTTTGCCCATCTTGATAATGTGCCTCGTGTGGTAGAGAGCACAGACCTCAGTTTTACACAATATCTTTGTCCGTCTTCTATTCTGACATTTTCTGGCACTGCTACTCATACCAAAGGACTATGGAGATTTATATGTGTGGTGTAGATAAATAACAATATTTCCATTTTGGACTGTGTCTTTATCCAGAGTCATCCTGCAACACAGCTGGTTCTCTTTTTACCCAGCGTAACACCCTGGAGACAGATGGGAGAAATGGGACTGGTGCCACTCCATCCTCTGGGAGGCTGGAGCACATTATATATATATATAGAGAGAGAGAGTAGATTCTGGGTTGGGATGGAGGGGATGGAAGGATGAAATGTTTGGCTCCATGGCACATCATTTCATCATTTTGTTATCTCTGCGATTTAACCCATTGTGTTGCATAAATCAATCAGCAAACTGTAGTCTTTGCGTACGCTGCGGTGGAATTGACTATTATATGAGGAAAGCGTTTCTGATATGTTTTATGGAATCACTATCTGACATAGGACAGTCAAATGGGTGATAGGGGAAGTGGCACATCTGTCTGGTACAAGGTGCTAGAAATAACTGCTTTTGACATCCCATACAGTATATCACTTAAATTATTAGGATTTTTTAAATATATATTTCCCCCCTCATCAAAATAAAAAAAGCACACTTACTTCGATATGTATCTCCAAGCCTCAGTTTACACGTCAAGCTGACATAAATATTCACATTCTTTCATCGCTTGCACTCTCTACCCTTAAAACCACATGTTCTGACATTGAAAAAATATATTCTGTACTAGTGGTGTGAATTCAAGAGAAGAACCATCATAACCTAGGCTAATGCTGAGATGTGCTAAACAGTTGCTTTGCTTACTCATGAGGAGCTGTGCTGAGTGCACGCTGAGATGGGAGGACTGGGCCCAGAATGCTGTCATTGTCCGTAGCCACGTCTCATTCCTCTCCCGGTCTGCCAGCTCCCAGTGGGAGTCTACCAAGACTATCTTCAGCACTGAAACCGGAATGCACGAAGAAGAACAAACAACAAAGATCCATCTCAGTTTTAACACAGCTGGAGTTTGTTTTAGAGATGGAAGGTGCCCTGCAGCTCAGACGTCTTGTGTTTCTGCTTTTGGACGACAGGTTTCAGAAGCCAGACACTGTAGCAGCTATAGGGTAAGGCCATTTTATATTACTCTCTGGCACTTGAAGGGTAATGTTGTGTACACCTGAATCCCCTCTGTAGTTGTTCTCCTGAAACAGACCAATGATGGTTCCATTTCGAAGCAGCCTGGATCTGCACCACAGTCTGCCTCACGTTGCACATTCAGCATCTGTCACTGGCAGACATAGAACAGGGCCACATTCAGTTGTAAAACATTCTCCAACGTTACGGATAGAAATTCCGTGCATAGAGCCAAAGTTATTTCTTATTCAACACATACGAGAGGAATGTTTGTTCTACATAGCATATTTAGATCTGAACGTCTGGCTCTACACGCCTTGTGCCCAGCCTAAACTCTACAATGCTGTCTACACACTCCTTATCACACTCTTACTCTGGGATAAGAGCCACAGAAAGACTTGTGTAGAACATATGGTTTTACGTCCATCTGTCCCTTGGCTGGAGCTGGGATGTAAGAAGGTCCTGTAGAAATGCTAATGATGTGATAGTCAAAATGAACCAGGGACAGAAGCTATAGCAGCTGTTCTAGCAGGCAAAGTGAAGTTAGCAGGGTAGATGAAGGTTGTGAGATGCAGGAGGAGAGGATGAATAGCTACGGTCAAGGTGATGCCGTTTGAAAGTAGTCAGAGGGATAAGGTGGGTGGTACACGGTGGTATTACATTTTGGTAAGGTAACGCTGGGAAAGAGGAGAAGTCAGGATTTAGCTGCACTGCAGGCAAGGTTTGTCTCGTCAATATTCTGACAGCATTGGGGCGGCAGGTAGCCTAGTGGTTAGAGCATTGGGCCAGTAACCGAAAGGTTGCTAGATTGAATCCCCAAGTTAAAAATCTGGCATTCTGACCCTGAACAAGGCAGTTAAACCACTGTTCCCTGGTAGGCTGTCATTGTAAATAAGAATTTGTTCTTAACTGACTTGCCTGGTTAAATAAAGGATTTTCTTTTTTTAAAGCATCCCTGAGGGAGTTTCTCTGGCAGGTGCTAATGTCTGCACTATTGATAGAAAGCTGTCTGTTGATGAGCAGCAGATTTACTATCTGTTCTCAGAGGAATGAGGTTGCGGTTCACCAGAGATCACAGGCTTCCTCTAACTTCAATCAAACCCAATCTTGGTTTGGACAGATTGGAATCTTAGGCTGCATCAGATGGGGGTGATCAGTTCTTGGCCTGACAGTAAAGCTGAGATGTGTCTTGTGGACATGACCTTTTCTATAGTAAATAGTACATCCAGAATATGGGTGGATGAAGTGTTGGTAGTAAGACCAAAATGGAAATGGAATCCAATGCAATACAAAACTTGGGAAATATATTACTCATTAGAACCGTACAATATTCTAAGACCTTTTACATCTGGTACATTCATGTGTTAAAATAAGTAATTCGGGCTTTTAGCGTGATTCTTATTGACCAGCTTCTGGTTAAATGTTAACGTGGCACATTGTCAAGCTCCCTTCTGCTTCAGTTCCATAGTGATCTCCAGGCAATCAACTGTTATAAGTAAATGAAATGATTCAATTGGCAGCGAAGTTTGTCACATGGTTAATAACTCCTGCTGTAAAATGACACAATGTTCCCATCTCCCCAGCAACAACTGACAACAGCAGCTCTATCTGCCCTGCTGGTTTCCAGGAGACCCGGCCTTGCTCCTCCTCCTGAGGAGTGCTGAGGCTGCAGCATGGAGCCCCAGGGGAGTCTGGGAGTGGAGGGGGACTTCAGCCTGCAGCTGGCGCTGCTGGTGCCCAGCCTCCGGAGCGAGGCAGTGACCCACGAGCTGGAGGATCTGACTATGCAGCCCAGTCCCAGCCTGCCGCCTCTCAAAGAGCGTAAGAACGGTGAGTAGTAGACCATTCAGTCACAAAGGTCAATCACCTAGGGCAGGGCTACCCAACCCTCTTCCTGGAAATCTACTGTCCTGTAGGTTTTCAGTCCAACCCTAATTTAGCATATCCGATTCAGTTAGTTAAGGTCTTGTTGAGCAGCTAATTAGTAGAATCAGGTGTGTTAAATTAGGGTTGGGCTGAAAACCCACATGACGGTAGATCTCCAGGAAGAGGGTTGGGCAGCCCTGACCTAGGGCATGCATCTGAAATGGCACTCTATGGCCTAGCCTATATAGTGTCATATACTGATGTAGGATCTTACTTTGATCACCCTGTTTGTTACAGGACATTTCCTGCCCAGCAGGAAATGCAAACTTGGCTGCTAATTGAATAGTGTATTTGAGGTTTAAAAAGGCTCCTAAAGTTAGTAATTAACACTTTGGATACCTAATTTTAATTTTGTAATTGCATACCTAGTATCAGGAGGATAAGTGGTGAAGACACAGTGGGTGAATCGATTGTACTTGATTCCTTGCATCCTCTCGCCTTGCCTCCTCAAAATGCATTGAAGCTCTGAGGCTCTGAAAAATCAAGGAAATCTGATTGAAATGAACCCAGAGACTGTGGTTTCTACGTCATCCATCAGAGAGCGAGCCTACCCTGACAGTGAGAAAACAAACTCCTCTCCACTCCAGAGAGATTTGTTTGTGGAGAGAAGTGGGGAATTAGACTGGAATTGCATCTGGAAGCCAACACATAATCGCAGCTTGAACAGTTCCTGACATCAAGTCCCAAAGTCAGTCCTCTCCTTGGGCCACTAAGTGTTTTGTTTGTTGGTTGCTCTGAGAAAATCAGCTTTTTAGGTGGGCGTTATTAACGAGTTAAATATGATAAATTAGATGCAGATTCGGATTAACAGACTTCAACAAAGTCAATGAATGGGTTGAGCCTCTCGTTTAACTTTTCACTAATGATGAATTCCTTGCTAATATTTCCCAGTGCATTTTCCTTGAAAATGTGGACCGTCAGTATCTTGAGATCTCCTCTGTTATCTCACTCTCCTAACCCTCTAGTTCTCACAACCACAGCCAGAAGCCCAGTCTGGAAATATTCCCCTGGCATGTGAACCAGAGTGAGGGGTAGCACTGGGGCAGTATCTGGTGGGCAGGCTGGCACTCACCCACCCTGAGTGGTACCCTGACATTTTCCCAGTCCCTAGAGAGGGCACAGTCAGGGATGGAGGGTATGTAGGAGACCACTGGTCACCCCAACCTTACTGCCCAGGAGACAGACACTGGAAAAACTCAAATGTGTTGCACTCTACAGCTTGTTGATGATGTGATGATGGGGGCTAGAATCAGGATCAGGACCGGCTCTATAAAGGGGCTTGCTTTCATTTAAGCAGCATTTCTAATCCATTTGAACACGTGGTGCCGGCCAGTAATTTTCCTTTCGGGTCTGTATCTTTGTTAGTGTCATAATATGATGACAGCTGTTTATCTAGACATTCAGTTTGCAGTTGTGTCATTTTATAGTATTGTACGGTTAACAAGTTAAGGACTGTTCCCAAGTCGCCCTTAAACATTGACATGGGTGAAATATACCAGGGCTAAATGGATTGGAATGGAAATAGAAGCAGCATGCCAGTTCATGTTGGCTGCCCTTTGCCCTTTAACCTGCAGTGTTAGGGAGTAGGGAGGGACACACATGTCTGGACTTCAAGCATATGACTCATACTTCCTGTATGTGAATGCTAACCGGCTGGAAATGACCACCTATTCATCTGTTATCACTCTTCGGTGTTCTCTCTTCCCTGTTGTCCCTTTAGAAGTCTCCTCTGGGTGGGTGATATTTCTCTTTGCTGTTATTTGTTCTCGGACACAGAGACCAGATTGATATATGTTCTCCTAGACAACATTGCGAAGAAGACAGGGTTGAATGCAACCACCTCCTATTTCTAATGTTTACATTTAATCTATTTTGTTTGAAATCCAAAAACAAAATATTGATACTTTTCCCTTTATATCAATATTAGTCAGCAACAGCTACGGTCGGGTCTACACAAATGAAAAAAATAGATAAGATTGTATTAATATCATGTGCTTGTGCAGAAATACACTTTACAACTGGGAAAAGTGACAAAGATAAACATCGATGTCCCAGGGGCCTCAGCATGTTTTGTATTTGTCATTCTTATCCAGTGACACAACATGGTATGAAAAAAATAACTCCCGGCTCGTTTTCTCATGGAGCTTTTCATCCTCTCACTCAAAAGTCACAAATACTCAATGTTTTTGGAACAAGAAAGACACAAGAAGTCCTTCAGTTCAGTGAGACATGCTAGCTAAGTAGTTAAAATTACATTTCAATACATGCATGTAGTTAGCATACTACATGATATGGTTGAAAGTATGACTTACTTTTATAGACTTTTAGGACAGCAGTTGGTTTGGTCAAAAGGTTGTATTGTTCTCTGTTGTTTTGATAATTAAAGTTGCTTGGCTCATTGTATTTAGTTCTAATGAGGCTAGTGTTGAAAGAGCAGAGCACTGAGAGCTGAGCAGAGTGACCCAGCAGGGGTTAACAGTGGCTCATCTGTCTGTGTTCCCTCCTCCTCCTGACTCTTACTGGCTGAGCCCAGCCAGAGCATGAGTGAGCGCACACTCGCTCCCGCTGAGACCAACACAAAGACAGGCAGAGAGAGATTGGAGAGACTGGAGAGAGAGAGAGGGAGGGACTGTACGTACCAGACTGTGAGAAGCAGTTCTCTTACCATACACTCCAAGCTGGGTGTTTTCCCTCATTACTAAACCCTCATGCTGGTCCTCGTTCCTCACTGCCCTGATCACTCCATGGGACTCCAGACCCGGCCGCTAAGCGACCCGGCTCTCTCCTCCTCTATGGCGTGCCTCGACGTGGAGACCCCCGCCGTCTGCAGGGGTAAATTTAAATCAGGAGCCCCTGTCTCTGCCTTTCCTTTTCTCCCTCCTCCTTCTTTCACTCTTTATTTCTATCACTTACCTTTTCACTCTTTCTTCCTCTCTCTGCTAGGTAGCATCACTACGTTGTTGGCATGAAGCCCAGTATCAACATAAATCAGTTTCCATTTTGGTTTCCTCTACGGTTGTCTCCAAAAATGTTGTGTGTTTTCTGACTTTTTAACTACAGTATATTCTCACTAGAAGGCAAATAGTTGTTAAAGTTCTCAGTAAAATAATGGAGTTACAGTGAAATGTGTATGGCTTTATGGGTTTAGGTCTGCTTTTCAGTCAACGTGATTACCTTGAATGAAATATACAGCTACTTATAGGCCTTGATCAACTTGACCCACGGCAGTCAGAGTAATCTGTACTGATTAATTGATGATAACACCTTGACGCTGGGCTAGGACAGAGACAGAGAGCCCCACCAGGAAATGATAGGGCATTACAGAACGAATAGCTATTAAATGATGTCCAGCATCAGGTTGAGACTGGATTAACAGCACCACAATAGTGTAAAGAGTTGTTGTTTTCTATTAGAAACAAACAAAGTCAAAATGAGGGAGGAGATGAGGCCAGAATGAGGGAGGGGACTAAGGGAGGTGGGTTTATATAGCGTATCATATTATTAGGATCCTTAAACCCAGGAGTCTGTGTTCACTTCTTATGATGACAAATAACTGCAAAGCTCAGTGTTACCCTCAGGCTATCAGCTAAGCATGATGTCACCACTTAGTTAGTACCTTTTCCTGAACGATAGCATTCTGCTGTACAGTATGTTGTCTGGGGGGAATAGCCCCCAGTGAAATGCTAAACCTGGAAATTCTGTAGCTCCACATTCTGTTTGTGATCTGCTCCTGATAGTATTAGGTGTTTCAAAGAACAACTTGGTGTGTAAAGAAAAGGTAATATGACTATTACTTTGCTTCAATGTAAGTCATATTTAAAAGGTATTGTGTCCCCTCGGGTCATGGGTGTAGAATCATGCTTGGATGAGTTGGATGGATCTGCTTTGAATTTATTGCCAATGTCTCATCGATCTATGAGAGTACATCAAACTGACTCATCAAGTGAATGAGCATTTGCAAGACCACGGAGCACAGCTGAGCTGCAAGGAGAATACTGTATATTTCCCGTAGTAATGTCAACATAGCTTATGTCAGTGTCCGACTGTCTCTATAACAGCGTCGCCATAACAAAACAGATTCTCTTTTATATTTACGCAGAGTGTTTCTAGGAAAAAGTCAGGCCAAGAGATCTAATGGTAGACTTTGTCCAGAGATGAGTTTTGTTGAGACAAACATAGGCAGAGGTTTAGAGATAGAATCAGGAGACGGGGATTTTTAGTAAAGCTGAGGTTTGTGAAGTACCTCTGTTTATGTTGTGCCGGAGAACAGGGGAGTACAGCCGAATTGCATCACACAGGGTTCACTGAGAACAGCACTATTGACATCAGCCAAACAAATGGAAGGAGCACCTGCCCACGTTGATGTCAGGAATAACAACTTGAAATGGCAGTATTGTTCTCAAAAATCGTCAATTATCCTTTAGCATTCTTTTCCAGTCGAGTTAAAGTGGGTAACATGAATATTGAAACCAACCAATGGTAATTCTCTCCTATCTTCCAGAATGATCTTTCTGTGTCGGTGCCCTCCTGGTGTGCAGGTTGACGTGTATTGTCATGAATCTTGTCCTGGAGGCAGCACTGAGCGATTTTCCCCTTTGATAGGCCAGCTGCAAAGTCACAATTTTGTAAAAATGAATGGAAACAAACACAAGCTTTTTGTTGTTAATTTAAAGTTAGGGTTAGGCATTAGGTTTAGCAGTGTGGTTAAAGTTAGGGTCAAAATCTGATTTGATGTCTTTGTGGCTGTTCCAGCTAGTGGCCACTGTAGAACTTCCTCCAGAACAAGATTCATGACAAAAAACGCTAACCTGACCCTGGTGTGAACGTGTAATGGGAACCATGGATAGGGAGCAGGAACACAGTGTTCTGAGCCCTGGAGGCGCAGGGGGCTTGTTAAAGTTATGGGGGTCTCTGAGAATGGACTCAGTTGCTCCCCTGCCTTGGCTCCCTGGGACTCTCTGTGCTCCTCTGTCCACCAGTGGGAGCGGGTCCCCTCCACTCTGTACAATGCTTTGGGTTCCAGTCCAGTCCCGGCCCCCACCCCCATGCCACCTCCAGACTCCATGGTTCCCAGGCCTTCTTCTCACAGCTGCCCAGTTTATTTTAGCTGGAGTGAGTCACGTTGGCCTGGTCAGACGCAGTGACTGTCCCAGGGGACTAGAGCAGAGCAGGCCTGGGTGTGTGTGTAGTATGTGGTGCTTAGTGTGTATGTGTGTGTTTGACTGTGCATTGACCATCTGGCCATAGCCAATGAGCAGTCTACTCCAGCAGCAGTCCGACCTCACTATGAACAGAGTGCCTTGGTGACGATAAGGGCCCCAACGTTCTTCACAGCGCCGCGTCGTTCGACACCATCAACCGTCACCTTCCTCTTCAAATATTTTTGCTGAGGATCACTGTTATTCCAATGAAATAACACGTCCACACTCGCCTGTTTATACATGTGTAAACTGGGCCCGCACTGCAGTTTATTATGATGGAAAAATAACATTGGGTGCCGTCCAAGGATTTGGAGCCTCCTGCATAAGAGTCCTTCTTGTCTTTTTATGTTGCAAGGACTTCATGGAGCAGTGCTTACCGCTCCAAAACGAGACGACACATCTCACTTTTTATGGGGCGGCACTTACAAAAGAGACCGAGTTCACTCAGTCCTGGGAGGACATCATCTCCAACTCGGAGGTGACTCGGACATATGAACATTGCCCTGTAATTGGTCTTCAGGGTTTGTTATTTCTACAGTGGTACTTGAGAAAGACTCATCCCTTGCCTGTGTCTATCTATGTTTGTATTTCAAGTTGAACATCTATGTAAAGTTACCTCTACATTTGCATTCCAGTCCGTCCTCAGCATGTCCTTGTCTTTACTTTATTTGAAGAGAGCTTGTAAAGCCCATGTCATCGCTCGAAAGTTAACTCAGTGTCAAGAAGAGTGTTATTGCTAGTTGTCTGGTAGGTTAACCATGGAGACAATGGTCTCTATAGGATGTCTTAGGTGGAGGAACAGGGCTTCCTGTTTTGTTCTGGCTGGGCTGTGACGTGGCGTGTCAACACAAATTGGTCCATGACACAGTTTTCTTCTTCATAAAGAATCGTGTCCAGTACACAATGTTCTTTATAAGGAATTCCAACTTGTAACGTTAGTTAGGCTAGGGATTAAGGTTAGGAGTTAGGGTTAGGGGTTAGGGTTAGCTAACATGCTAGCTAAGTAGTTAAAAAGTAGTAAGCTTTTTAAAAGTTGCTCAAATGTAAAAGTTGTCCATTATGTGAGTCGAATTAGACTGTCTTGCTAAATCCTATGGTCATTGGCGTAACGGCACAAACAGATCTGGGACCAGGCTAGTTGGGCATAGGTTGACCTCTAACCAATCTCTGCTTCTCTCCCACAGTCCTCCAGCGCCGCCTGCAGCAGAGACGCACCCGTGAGCAGCTAGTGGAGCAGGGCATCATGCCACGTGAGTATAACCACTGAGCATTGGGCACCGCCACTCTCAAACCCCCAAGGATTTAATATACTGTAACTCACCTCTACCAGAGTTAAGGTTATTGGTCTGGCATGTAGAACAAGTATAACTGCACCCACACCACAGTCATTAAAGTGGGTCTTGGTTCCAGAAAGCTCTCCGAAAATATCATACAATTATTACCGAAATTAATACCATAGATTGAACTAAGTGCTGTCTGATTTGCTACTATTATGACAACCATACAGGAGTGGAATTCTGCCACCACTGATGTCTCGACCACCCCCCACCACAACCTCGTCATGATGTTTATAGAATAAATAAATACTCGGAATGGCCCAGGGTCTTAAGCCACAGTGAGGCATACATCGGTGGCCAGTGACATACCAGAAACCAAAAGGCATACTGAAAACTTCCACACCCGGCTCACAAAGTCAGCAAAGAGGAGCAGAATCCTTCCTCTTGCTGCCCTTACTGGATCAGTCTCTCTGGGAGCCAGTGGGTTGCAGACTAGAGCAGACAGACTGATAAGAAATCAGACAGCAGACAGACACATAGAGAGAGAGAGAGAGAACAGTGATGCAGCTAAGTGATTTGAGGCTAGAGCTGCAGGAGCCCCAGACCAGAGACCTCTCAGTGCTGGGAGTGTGCTCTGTCTTTGTCTTGTCCAGCCCTAAGAGGCCTCCTCCATGTGGACTCTAAGCTCCTCTTATTAGGCTCCACAATCAGAGCTGTATGAGTCAGCGACAGGGCCTGCGCAGGAGGTCAGTAAACCCCCACTGCGGCCCTAGCACGGGTAACACAGGAACCTCCCAGCCAGCGACACTGGGGGAATCGCTCTGGTTCTCCTACACAGAGGACTTACAATAGGTATGCAGGCCAGGGCTTGGGTGACGCTCAGGAATGCTTAGCTCTGCTCCTCTGAGTTTGACGCAATCCCTCTGACTAAGAAGAACCACTGGTCAGTGTGTGTTCAGACCTCAGTGTGTGTGTGTGTAGAGAGCAAACAGGGATTGTGTTAGCTAGAGGTGACTAATGGGTATAGCCGTGCCGTGCCAACAGCAGGATAAGTGTGTCTGATGAGATCAAAGTCTCAGCCTGACTGTCTCACTAGTTGGATGAGTGGAGCATTCAGAGACATCCTGTCCTACTCCCGTCAGCTATTGTGTAGTAGCAAAGTCATCCTCTCTTCCAAAGGAATAACACACATTATTGTCTCTCCTTTGTTGTCGTCAGCTTGTCATCAAGTACAACTACATCATGTCTCAAATATGAACTTTCAAGAGGATGAGTTTACTTTTTACCCATTAGAAGTTATGGGTAGTTACACTGAGCTCCAAAAGTATTGGGACAGTGACACATTTTATTGTTGTTGTGGCTCTGTACTCCAGCACTTTGGATTTGAAAAGATACAATGACTATGAGGATAAAGGTGCAGACTGTCAGCTTTCATATGACATTTTTTTAATCTATGTCGGGTGAACCATTTAGAAATGACAGCACTTTTTGTACATGGTCCCCTATTCTAAGGGACCAAAAGTATTGGGACAAATTCACTTATGTGTATTAAAGTAGTCAACAGTTTAGTATTTTCTCCCATATTACTAGCACACAATGATTGCAGCAAGCGTGTGACTCTGCAAACTTTTTGGATGCATTTGCTGTTTTGGTTGTGGGTTGTGTTTCAGATTATTTTCTGCCCAATAGAAATAAATGGTAAATAATGTATTGTGTCATTTTGCAGTCACTTTTATTGTAAATAAGAATATAATATGTTTCTAAATGCCTCTACATTAATGTTGATTCTACCATGATTACGGATAATCCTGAATGAATCATAAATAATAATGAGTGAAAATGTTACAGAAGTATAATGTTGAGAGGTTAGCGTATCTTGGGGGTATGATATATGTGCATCTGTAACTCTCTCACTCACCATTATTCATTCATGATTATCCGTGCTAATGGTAGCATCCACATGAATATAGAACTGTTTAGAAACATATTCTATTATTTTCTTTTTAATACCTTTATTTAACTAGGCAAGTCAGTTAAATTTCTAAACGGTTCACCAGATATGGATGAAAATACCCTAAGAATGAAAGGTGACAGTCTGCACATTGTATCATGTCATACAAGAGCCTAAACAACAAAGCATTGTCACTGTGCCAATACTTTTGGAGCTCACTGTACATGATGTCGATCTTCCCTCCCATAGCACTGAAATGCCCTGCTGCCTTCCACGAACAGATCCGCAGCCTGCAGAGGTCCAGGGTAAGACCTCACAAACTCATCTCACTCGCACTAGTGTTCATTATACTTCATTGAGATAAACACACATTATCACATACATACGCCATTCCATATCATCTCGATTTGAAATGTAGTTTTATGTTGTTTTCTTACAGACTGAGAACTTCTTGAAGCACAAAATCCGCAGTAGGCCTGAACGTTCAGAGCTGGTCCGCATGCACATCCTGCAAGGTAACCTCACTGCCGTGTACTGTATGCTTTATGATAGGCTGTAGAGAATACAGATGATACGGAGCATACTCAGCTACCAACAGAAAGTATATGTACGTTTAGCTGGCCAAGTTAGCTCTCAGAAGAGAGATGATGGAAGAGAAGGATCCTGTGAAATTGTACCCCTCCCTATTGGATATAATCCACAGGACATGAAATATTCACAACTTGAGATGTTACAATCAGTTGTCTGATTGATTGTCTTTGACGTATGAGGACATACCACCTTAAACAGTCTCCACTGTGAGACGCACAGTAGTAGAACAGTACTGTTGTGAGTTCTAGGTAGAGTAGCAGTTACTGATGACTTGCTGTCTGTCCCACAGAGACCCATGTGGAGCCCTCTCTGCAGGCCACTCAGATGATGCTGAAGAGAGCCAGGCTGGCTGATGACCTCAATGAGAAGCTGGCCCAGCGACCCGGCCCCATGGAGCTGGTGGTCAAGAACATTCTGCCTGTGGAACCCAGCCTCACCAAAGACGGCGTCACCGGTAGAGAACACTCTTGACTTTATACATTATTATTTCCCGGCTAAGGGCGAAGTAACTCATTCAACTCCCACTCCCTGCATATTTGTATAGTGTAGATTTCTGAAAGTGCTTATTACGACTAACACAGCACTGAGACATTTCCAGTGACTACCATGAGTAACAACTTCGTACAAACCTCTCTCCATTTGTCTACTTGTAATTAATAAGCTGTTTTTTTTTGCACGTGTTACGTTGCAGACCCCGCAGACGGTGAGGTGGAGAATGACTTCCCCAAGCCGAAAACACTGGATGTGTACAACTTTGACGAGGACAGCGGCGATGCCCTGTCCCCAGAGCAGCCGGCCAGCCAGGAGTCCCAGAGCTCCTCTGCTCCCTCACCCTCCCCCAGGACCCCCAGGGTCACAGAAGCCCCTATTGCCCTCTCCACTTCCCCACCGACCAGCTCCATCACCATGCAGGTAGGTCCCATCGCCATACCTCTGTTGTTATGGTATCAATAACAGTGTAAATATTTTGTTTCTATATTTTGGGCCTAAATAAAAGTCTCCCAGTGCACCTGCCTGTTGAATATCAAATTCTGCTTTCTAGAAAATATTATTTGCCTCCTGTTTTTTTTCTGTTAGACGACATCCATCTTTTGTTAGTCTTTTTCCAGCTCTGCCCTTGTGGCTTAGTGTGGGAGGGGGATTTACAGGCCTCTGTTCCCCTCCTTACTGAACGGGCCATGTGGTTTCTGTCTGTCTCTTTATCTTAGCACTGCCCACCTACCTCCCAGTCCACAACAGATTTCTTCAACTTCTCTCATGTCTCCACCAATGAGCATCAGAACAATCGCCTGGTGACCACGCCTCAGCCAATCGCCATTGTAGTCCCTCCAAAGCCAGGGCCCATGTTAGTAAAGGTGAGCCACAAACTTGAAAGAAAGTGACGTCCGTCATATCACATGATGGAGAGTACTTGAACCTTGTGGCAAAGGTATGGTAAATCATGGCAATGTGCAAAGATGTACATTCAATGCAAATATTAAACATACATTTGTTTATAGCGTTTAGCTGAGCACGTTAAAGCTATAACCAAACGTTTGGTACAGAAAGCTATTTATTTCAGCAATGATGATGTTTTGGTTCCTTTTTGATCCCAGTTAGCTGAACAAGCTTTTCCTACATACCCCGTAAACATGAAAGTCATCTCTGATATTTGACTCTCTCTCTCTGATCTGCTGTGGTTTTCATGCTGCTTCCTTTGGAACTGTAATCAGAGATAAGAAGTCAGAGGAGGACAAACACTGGGGCTGTGTTCGGTCACAGTGAGAGAGCCCGTCAGTGCAGGCAGAGACCAGTCACAACTGATGGTTCGGCCAATTCAAATGTGGTTCAAAGCACAACAAGGCCTGGAGGAGTTTTTCACAAATCCATTGGCTTAAACTGCCAGCCGCTCTCAGTCTTCAATTAAGGTTAAGTGACAGGCTTTCTCTTAGCCTTCAGGGCACAAAGGATGGAAGCAAGGGAGTAAAAGCAATAACTTGGGCATTTGTCACAATCCTTTATACTCCAAGCAAATGAATATATTATGCGCTCTGCCCCTCCCGTGTTGAAGAACAGGGAGGAACACATTCGGGGCTGTGTGTTTGCATAAACCAACTTCAATTGGTGTTATGATATTTTTTATGGCTTGCATCTACCTCTCAAATGCCAAGCCATTTAATGTGTATCCTGTCATTTAGTTACTGAACAATAAGGGTCACCCCACATCCCTTTCCACATTCCATTTCCCCATCCTGTCTTTCTCACTGGACGTTATCACAATGTCCCACCTATTCATTTGATACTACAGCGAGAAATAGGCACAATTTCACGTACAAGCCTCACAATACTGGCAAGATGTTTAGACGTTATCCATAACCGTCAGAACAGGCTTTTAGATCACTAAATAGGTCCACAATCCACTCAGCGAGATGAACTTTTGAAGTTTTCAGTGAAAACGTTTCACTGCTCCTCCCGGATAGTATCCAGTAGGTTGTAACCGTTCCTCTTTTCCCCTGTGCAGCAAAGCCAACCAAAGACACCCAATGACAAGAGCCGCAGTAAAAAGAATAAGGATCCCAAGCCGCGGGTGAAGAAGCTAAAGTACCACCAGTACATCCCCCCGGACCAGAAACAGGAGGCCAACGAGGCCCCCATGGACTCAGCCTACGCCAGGCTCCTGCATCAGCAGCAGCAGTTCCTCCAGCTGCAGATACTGAGCCAGCAGCAGCAGCACTATAACTACCAGACCATCCTGCCTGCCCCACTCAAGTATGTCCCTCTGTAAAAAGGACATTGGGATGCTATGTGTTACCGCAGCTTGCATACTGTAGGCCAAATAATGTGGCTAGCCCTCACATTCTAGTTGCAGTTTAATTGACTGACTGCTTTGTGTTGAGGGAGGTTAGTACATCATCACTACACCTGGAAGGCAAACATAGTTTCCTTTTGAACAATGTGATTCAAGCAAACAATCCTCCCTAACAGAATAAGTCCACACCTGGATAATAGTGATGTAATCTGCCACATCTGTTTCCTGCACAGCTTCTGTTTGGCTTAGATATATAGTATTCCTGTGTGCATTGTCCCGGACGGAGACTGTTGATTGCGAATGATGGGACATACAGGAAACTCTTTTTCCCATCCGAACACTAAACCCTCCTCCCGTTGTCTGTGTTCCTACAGGTCGACGGAGGGTCAGAACAGCTGCTCCAACATGTCTCTGAGTGGCAGCAGTCTGTCCAGTCCCATCATGGTCTCTCTACCCAGCGCTGCCCCAGCACGGTCTAACCAGACTCTGACAAACCGCAAGCCTGGTGTCCTACCTGCCAACCTGGACGAAATGAAGGTGAAGCTCACTCCTGCTCCGTACAAACATAGATTTTCACTATATGATAGATATATTAAAGGGCAGAGCACAGCCCCTAGGCAGTGACATGTTGTATGGAGATTTAGTGAGCGGGCTTGTCTTTTGTTATGATGACTCGTGATTGTTCATTATCCCTGGCCGGTAGGTAGCTGAGCTGAAGATGGAGCTGAAACGGCGAGGTCTTCCGGTGTCTGGCACCAAGACTGACCTGATAGAGAGACTAAAGCCTTATCAGGAGATCCCCAGCAGCCAGGCTGTCACTGCCATGGAGCTGACAGGCCACACAGGGGCCCCGCAGCCTGAGAGCATGAGCTCCACACCTCCTGTGTCCCCCGTGCCCTCGGAGGTCTCCAGCCTGGGCATGGAGGAGGCTGGGATGCCAGAAGCTCTTTCCCCAGCTCGGCCCACTCGTTCTGGGTCGTCTCCCCACCAAGGCAGCCTGGAGGACAGCCCAATGGAGACCAGAACCTCAGAGAAGGACCAGCGACTGCACGAGAAGGAGCGTCAGATCGAGGAGCTGATGAGGAAGCTGGAGCAGGAGCAGAGGCTGGTGGAGGAGCTGAAGATGCAGCTAGAGGGGGAGAAGAGGGGTCAGCCCAGCCCTCCAGCCCCCATGGCCCTGGCCCAGGTCAAAGAAGAGGGCAGGGCTGCCTCAAACTGCTCTGCCTCTACACATAGCCCACTAGCAGTGGTGAAACAGGAGAAGCCCAGCTCAGGCCAGGTACAGACGTCCCCCCTGCCTCAGTTCTTCATCAGCCACCAGCAGGTGCCTCAGGTCCTCAGACAGCCCCAGCCTAAGACCTTGCTGTCTGGCCAGCCTGGAGCACAGATCCCGCTGCCTGTCTCCCTGCCCACCAGCACAGCCACCATCCAGCTACCGAACAACAGCATTAAGCTGCAGGTCAGAGAGCCGGTCCTGCAGACCACAGTTAGCACTACAGCTCCAGGCCTCATCCAGGAAATAGAGGCCTCAGCACCCCACCAACAACAACACACCACCCAGACCCAACCCATGCCACAGGTGATAATATATGGTTTATTTTACTCCAATCCCATATTTAGAGTGGGATATTCCCCAAGCTACTGTCTGCAGACACCATTTTACCCACCTGTATTGTAGTGTCTCTGTGTATTGTGTTACAGTACTCTCCAAGGGCTGTGTGCTGCACCAAACCATAACTAAATAAATTGTCTGTGGATGAATTATTCCGCTGAATAAATTGCACATCCTGTTTTTGTGCCCTTTTTTCTGGGATAACACCTTTTCCAGAGACACTTTATAAATCGCTGGTTACATTCTATTGTGATGGGCCGGCCTAATCACATTTATTAGGGCATTAGCCGTGTTTTGAAAGCAGAGAGTCTCCCTCTCCAACTTCTTTAATATTCTCTTCTCTGGGTGATTTATCTAGTGTGTTGCCAAGGTAATAGCAGGCCTGGCCAAGGTGATGAATTCCTCTCCTAGTCACATCAAAAGGAGGGCCGGAGCCTGTCTAAGCTCCGGTTACTGGAGCAGGTGCTGACTGACGGCCAGGCAGACAGCACACTAGACTACGCTGTCTGTTCTAGTCTCTATAGGACCAGACCTGGGTGCAAATTTGTTTTCCTTCAAATACTTAAGCTGTGCTTGACTGGGCCTGTCTGACAAAAAATAAACCAATTGAATAGTCCCAAAAGTGCACACTCTGTCCATCTGTCACTCAAATGCAAGCTCAAGCAAACACTACGTAATTGAAAGATGTCAAATACTATTTGAATCCAGGTCTGCAGAGCTGCACTGGGCCGAATCAACAGCCAGCCAGAATCAGCAACAGCAACTGCAGCACAACACTCATTGAAAAGTGGTCTCACACCCAGAAACACACTGCTTTGTGTTGCACTGCACTGATACCCCATGCCTTTTATTGTGTCCCTAGAGATTGTGTACTACCACATAATAATACATAAACACTTTTTTATTCCTCCCAGAGAGAGTGTGTACCCTGTCTAACCACTGTGTGCCTTCTAAGGGAGAGTGTGTACTAGTACAGTTGACCAGTATTTATCTGCCCCAGAGAGAGTGTGTACCGCGGTGTTAACCACCGTTCATCATTCCTCTACAGACGACAGTCCCACTGTGCACCACCACCACCTCAGGGTCTGGGTTCCAGTTCAGAGCAGGCCCAGGTCAGACAGAGATCCACCAGTGTTTCCTAAACACCTCCCCAGGGAGAAGGTCCCCTGCCAGGGCCTCGTCCAACCAAGCAGTCCCCAATGGTTCAACAAACAAGGTATTGTTTAAATACTGCATTATATCCACATGTATTAATTTAGTTGTGTTGAATATGTGAACCGCATAGGTTGTTTAGAGCTTATAGGGATTAGATCTCGTTGTTTTGTCTGTCCATCAGTCCCCCTCTGCCTGCCAGCCCAACTTCTCAAACCATGTCCCCAAGAGTAAGGACCCGCCACGCTACGAAGAGGCTGTTAAACAGACGCGCAGAATGCAGACTGCTGCACAGGTAATAGAGCTTTTATAACACCCTACTACAACACACTGGACTGACCTGCTAGGTCTGTTAGGCGTTGAGGCAGGTATTGACTGGTCTTTATTGTCTATGCAGGTGCCCACTGCAACCAGTCAGCACATGGACGACCTGTTTGACGTGTTGATCGAGAGTGGAGGTGAGAAAAATACTTGACTATCGTTGGGGTCTCCTCCTCTCCGTTGAGACAGCTGAGTCCCTCCCTGGCCATGAATCCATCATCTCCCATGTTCTTTTCTTCTACAGAGATCTCCCCATTCATCAGACAGGACCCTTCCTTTCCAGACAAGCTGCTTCCTGTGACCGCCAGCGTAACCACCCCTGCCCTTCAACACGGTGCTATCCCGCCCCCCGCCCCAGATCCTGGTGGCCCGCCCGCCCGCCCCCACCCTTAACCCCCCGGCCCCACCCAGCCTGACAGCCCTGACCATAGACAACCAGCTGGAGGCCTTCCTGGAAGGCACGCTGAAGGGGGAGACTGAGCCCCGGACACTGAGGTTGATGGAAGAGCTGCACAGTCAGCTGCTGGAGCACTCGCCCCACTCCCCCATGGACACGGACACCACCGGGTTCAACAATGTCAGTGCACCCCCCTCCAGCTACCACCTGGACCACACCAACCTGGACAACATGGAGTGGCTGGACCTGACCATGCCTGGGCCGACGGGGGGGCTCAACCCACTGGGCCTTCCCCCGTCTGGGGTCTTCTCCTCTGACTTCCTGGATTCCCATGACCTGCAGCTACACTGGGACTAAGGGGCGTCAATCCCCCCCCCCCAAACAGGCCTATTCAGACAGAGGCCTGTCAGGGAGAGACACACACATACTGATAAGTGAGATGGAGGGCACACTCCTTCTCCAGTGGAGGTGGGGGAGGAGAGTGCAGTACTGCTGGCCTTGAGTCCCTGTGGGAAGTTCTGTGCAGGGCTACAGCAGCACTGGTGGTGGATCTCACTGCTCTGAGCAGATCAGAGTGCTAGAGGCAGGACCCTCCTTCCTCACTGGATATACAGTGTAGCTGTTTCCCTCTGAGGTATCGTCCCTCATAACAGCCACTCATTCTAAGGAAGGCTAAGCACCCGCTGGGCTGTGGTATAGATCAATGGTATGAAGAGGTTGATCTCCCCCTGTGATCCCTTTCAGAAGAGGACCTGGTCTGAGGAAGGGTGGTCTCTCCTGAAATGGCGTTACAGTAGATAGACTCAGGATGAGAACTCGCTAGTGGAAACAGATGTTGACCCAGGTGTTACGGAGAATTTCACACCTGGTTCTGACTGCGCCAGTGGCATGGCTACTGACTGACTTTCGTGTCACATTTGACAGACAGCGCAGAGAGATTGTATATATGATAAGCCTATGTCTACAGTAGCAGTAGTCTGTCTGCTCTGCTGCATACACCACTAAGGCAGCTGTATTACAGTCATGTATATATGTATGTATGTATGTATATGACCTATTGGAATGTGGTATTAGCTTAGCATTATGGCTTTCAAATAACTGCCTTTGCTTTACTCAGTGCCCCCATGCGATTCCCATCACATTGGATGTTAAAAACACTGCACATATTGCATTATGCCTTATAAGACCATTTGCCAAATATCTTGCTATTTTCAAGGTGTTGCTTTCACTTAATTCAACTAAAGACTTTCCAAAGAGTACACAGAGTGATGACGGATTGTGTTGTCACTCAAACGAAGCAGGAGACTACTTGAAGTAAAGTGTTAACAGTAAGCAGCCTTATATCATGTAAGATAAAATAAAAAGTGAGTGCATGAAACCCACATTTAGTATCATTGGTTGACAATACGAGAGCTGTCGGCCTGAGAACTCTTGAATTCATTAGAAGTTGAGAGGCATCACATTTTTAGCAGCTGTTGTTCTTACTCTATTCTTGTGTGGGGGAGAGTAGGGCCAATGTGAGTTTATTTACCAAACTGCAACGTGCTTTTCCTTAGTGTCCATGGGGTCACAATAGGTGGCAGAGCACCCCCCAGCACTGCTGTAGCTTGCCAGGCACATGCCTATGTCCTTTATATTATCGACAAAAGAGCCTTTGAAAATGTTCTCTCTCTCAACCCTATTGTCAAGTCTGGAGTGGATTTATCCCAATGTACAGATCAGCTGAATCCTGCTTGTTTATGTGTGACATGCAGTGCACCTGAGCTCGAGCTGGTGTGTAGAGCTGGTGTCTGTGTGCACTGCACATCTGTGTTGCATATCGCTTTTGCTTGTTTTGACTCTAGGAACTGGCAGAAATAGCCAGTAAATTCCCCTCGGCATTTCAATGGCTCTCTTCAATATACCGTCTGACCTTAGTTGGCTGACATACCGAGGACAAGTTGACATCATTCAGTTTGACAAGCCAAGGAGTCACAGTAAATCAGCAGAGGTGGTTCAAGGCTGTCTTGTGCTTTTGTGATCAGCTCAGCAATATATGTGGCTATAGTCTTGCAGGTTCAAATGTAAGCATCGTTATTGTATCATTTTGTAGGCCTAATGTGTCTCTATTCATGAAGCCTTAGTCCAGCAGATTATGTAGGGTCGGGATTCCAGTCACTCACATCAAGAGGCAACCTTTCGAAACACAGCAGTGGGTGATCCATATGTACCATCAGTACCAACAGATGGGTATTAAAATGATCTCCACACTGATTTAATGGCATTGGTTTTCACTACTCACTCCCAAGTATTTGTTCAGGTCAAAATCCTACATGATTATTGCAATCGTACACATGTAGTTAAACATTTAATTACAGTGACATATACTGGCCAAAGATAAAAGGTGAAAGCATTTGAAGTGTTGAAACCGACGGTTGAAATGGGTTAAGGCAGAGGAGGTTACAGACGGGTTGACCTTACAAACGTTGTCAGTCTTTTTGTTCAAGCAGTCTCTGAGCTACGCCTTTAGAAACACAGAAACCTTTCTGTAATTTAGTAGAGCCCCCCCAAAATGGAAGAAGCTTTAAAACACTATTCGGCATGATAAAGTTTGAGGCATCAACGACAGCATAAGCATTCCTTGTAAATACATTGCAGACCGTGCTAAAGAAATGTCATTTCAAGGGTTTGGATCAATTCTAGCCGACCTGTCTGTCCCCTTCCAAGGAAAATTACTTAAAGGTCCAATGCAGTTGTTTTTAACTCAATATCAAATACTTTCTGAGTAACAATTAAGTACCCTACTGTGATCATTTTTAGTGAAAACAATCAAAAAGAAACTAAAACAGCTTTTTAGGAAAGAGCCATTTCTCTAGCAATAATTTTACTATGACTGTCTGGGAGTGGTCTGAGTAGGGAGAGAAACTGAAACCTAGCTGATGTTGGCAGAGGTTTGGAACTCTTTCTTATTGGTCTATTAACTAATTTACCGCCTGGCAAACCAAAACTCCACCCCACGTAAACAGGCTGAAATTTCAGGCGGCCTTTTTAAACAGCTCTAAAGACTGAAAGGGCATTATCATCATTTTCACAGTATTATTCCAACCTCATAGTGCTGAAACACACTGAGTACAAAACACCTCCTCTTTCCAGGTGAATCCAGGTGAAAACTATGATCTCTTATTGATGTCTCCTGTTAAATCCACTTCAATCAGTGTAGATGAAGGGGAGGAGACAGGTTAAAGAAGGATTTTTTTTTAAATCCTTGTGACAATTGAGACATGGATTGTGTATGTGTGCCATTCAGAGGGTGAATGGGCAAGACAAATGATTTAAGTGCCTTTGAACAAGGTATGGTAGTAGGTGCCAGGCACACCGGTTTGAGTGTGTCAATAACTGCAAAGCTGCTGGGTTTTTCATGCTCAACAGTTTCCCGTGTGTATCAAGAATGGTCCACCACCCAAAGAACATCCAGCCAACTTGACACAACTGTGAGAAGCATTGGCGTAAACATGGGCCAGCATCCCTGTGGAACACTTCAACACCTTGTAGTCCATGCGCCGACGAATTGAGGCTGTTTTGGGGGGGAAAGGAGGGTGCAACTCAATGTTAGGAAGCTGTTCCTAATGTTTTGTCCACTCAAGTGTATATAACACAGGAAACTCTAAATGTTTTTGAATTCACAGGGCCTTTAAGAGCCTCAATGTCACACATTTCTGTTAGAAAAACAAAGCAGTTTACACTGTGAGTGGATAAAAATGGGTAGCTAATCAAAAAAACATTGCCTGCTCCTGATTGGTCTTTGTGCACAACTTTGTTTTTGTCTGAGCATCAGTGCCCCATTGATCATGTGTCCAAACTACAGAAAGGGAGAATGAGCTGGAATCAGAAGTCATTTTATTTGTACTATACTAGTATAGCCCCTTTCCTTGCAATAGTGTATTGATACATAGTATGCCATACATTTTGCACATTGTGTATATATTTTGTCATGCATTTTATTTAATTTTTTACAAACGTAGCACATGAGCTCTTTTCGTACATTTTATACAAACGTAGCACATCTAAGCTCTTTTGTATTAAGACTGTTTGGTGTATACAGTATGCGTACTACTGTATACCCATAATGTGTGTATATATATATATATGCCTTTTTGTGTCAATAAAAATGGTAATGTACATTGTGTGTGAAAATCATTCAGTTGTGTTTAGTAAATAAAACAACCCTATCATGTGACTTTTTGTTTACCAAGGAGTTCCTAACACAGCCACCACTAGGCTTGGAGAAGTCACATGCAGCTTTAGAGTTTACAGACCGTGAAACACTATTTTCCTCTGTTTTACAATTCACACAGGCTTTTTGCAGGTCAATAAAAAATCTAATTAAAATAAACAATTTAATGCAGTTCCTCTTAATAAATTGCATCGGTGAAGACATTTTATTCCAAGAACAATGCGATACATACTAACTTGAAATGTACGGGATGACGACGATGATCACAGGAGTGGTGGGAGTGACACTGACCACAGTACAGTTGTTGGGAATTTAGGATCACTTCTCACTCAGCAGAACATGTTTCATTATGGCTTTGCTCCATTCAACATCCATTGTCCATTTCCTCCTCATCCACTGCTGTCCTATATCTGCAGGATGGGACAGGGTGTCTACTGAACCCCAAATGGGTCACCTCAGATTCATGGTAGATGCCTCATCATCACAAGAGGGGATGTCCAAGCCCAGTCTGAGACCTGTTTATTAGTCTCTGTGTACATGTGGGCCCTTACCTCAGAGCTTTTTGATGGTGATTATTGGACTTCGACACTTAGGACATCTATGCGTGATATCTTTGAAGTTATCAATGCAGAAAGGGATA
Source organism: Oncorhynchus keta (assembly GCF_023373465.1). Taxonomy (NCBI): domain Eukaryota; kingdom Metazoa; phylum Chordata; class Actinopteri; order Salmoniformes; family Salmonidae; genus Oncorhynchus; species Oncorhynchus keta. Next base: position 24,391,377 of record NC_068452.1, read on the forward strand.
AGGCAGCAGCCAGCCACACAGCTGAATGAGAATAGACCAGAAAGGATAGTGTTAAACTTTGCATCCCATCAGGTGATGTGATTATCAGATATGACACTAGCGCAAAAGCACTGGCTTTTGTTCCAAACTGAAATTTGCATAGTACTGCAGGAAACATATATCTGGAATGCAGTCTCCAAAAAGCACCTTTGTTAACCGAAATATCCTACTCCCTCCAACTCTAGATGAAGCATAGAGTTGAAAACACCTCATTGTCGACCTCCTGTCCATTCAAAGATGGCAGACAATTGGTAGTAACACAGCAGTAAGACAGTGCAGGTCAACTCACCCAAGTATAGACATTGTGACACAGACCAGACAGGCCACATTGCCTATTGAAGTGACAATCTCTGTGGTGATGAACTGTCGACACTGTGGGCACTGGGTCTGAGCTGAGCAGGGAGGAAGTTTCTGGATGTCCAGGATGACCTCCGGAGCTATGGAGGGAGTGTAGTTGTGACCATATGACATCACTCATCTATAGGACTAGCCTTTGATCTAAGCATGCCAGGAAAATAATTGTAGCAAAATGGGGGAACTGCTTGAAATAACCCACAAATGAACAAGTTCACACCTCATTTGACTCTCAGTCCAAGTGACTCACCTGGTATAGAGGGTGGAGCTTCAACAAAGACAACAGAGGGGTCAGGGAGAACAGATACACCCCCCTGACTGATGATGCACTCTGCAAAGGACATTAAAGGGAGACAATCATGATCAGAATGGGAGTATTAAGAGAGTGCTGTGTGAGAACAGTATCACCATAACATAGGTATAGTAGACACACCTTTTATTTGGTCCTTGGAATGGAGAATGTTATCTTGCCTTTCCTGCAGCTCTCTCTTCTTCTCAGACAGCTCCTGCAGTTCCTTATCAAGGCATTGAATCTCAGTCTGCTCCTTGGAGCCATCTGCTGGACAAAGAGAGGTAATGCATGTCTCGGATGGGGTCAGTGATAGAACACATCAGCCCAGCTGGGTGATAGCTAGAGGCCACATCACATCCATTCCTGCCATGTGCATTTACTCAATAATAGCGTTTCTAGACAGTGAATCTCCTCTTTACCTGTGCTACTGCGGTTGGTGCGGTTCCTGAACTCCTGCAGGATGGTCAGCATGTTCCTGCGATCGATCAGTTGCTGCCTCCTGAATGACAGTTGGTTCATCTCCATGGAGATCCTATCCAGCTCCCTGTGCTCAGAAGAGCCAGACATCCTGGGAGCTAAAAAGAACCACCAGCATCAGACATCAAAGGTGGAACATTTCAACCCACCACCAGTCAATGCCACCAATCAGGTAGTCCGGTCTGAAATGCATGCCAGTCGCCCAGAACTATATAGTGTTAGGACAACAAATCCATTTCTTCAGATGATTGGGTCATGAAGATAGACACATTCAGATCAATTCGATCTATTCCTGTTATACAACTTGGATGATAAGCCAAAAGACACAGCACTAACTTTATGTATCAATGTAAGCATCAACCTTGCACATCTACAAATACTTCATACCGAGACAAACTAATGTAAGGAGATCACGTTCTGTTTGTACAAGTCAGATAGATTGATGTGACCCAACATGACTAAAAAACAAGATTTCAAAGATACAAAATATATTTCACATTTTCTCTTAGCCATCTTAGCTGCTGCAAATTAAATGGTTACTGTAATGAGACAATATAGATTTTTACCTGGTTTCACTGGTTGCTCCCAGATTGTGCTGTGGGAACTGTGATGCTCCTCTATGTACGCCAGGAAATAGTGAAATATTTTGCTTGTTTTCAACAAGGACTACTACCTACAGGAGATATTTACATATTGTGGTTGAACTCTCACTGTTAGAACAGGCGGCACACCCAGGTCTGGTTAAATTATTTAACGCCAGATAAAATTGTAAAACATGTTCACTGTAATTAGGTGATATTTCAGGGGTGTTTGGTTGCACTGTAGCCTTTATTCATATTTGAAGTGGCACAATTTTACTGTACAAAATGACAAGAGAATATGGCCAAACAATAAACAATTGAGACTGTACGAAACATTCCACACAATCATATCTACGACATGTAAAAAAAAAAAAAACGTTTGAGATGTCCATTGAAAAAACTTTTAGACATCAACTGAGTCATGTCAGTGTATGACTATAGTTGCTGTACATCTCCAGGTTGAAACATAGAGGTCTGAAGCAACGGGGACTGTGCAGGCAACTCACAGAGTAGGCAGGACTCCACACGGTAGTGAGATCTGAAGTTGGAAGCTCATTGTTCAACTCAATGTATTATCAATAATATTATAAACATAAAATATAGATTTAAAAGGGTTGCCAGTGTTATACTCCCATGGGGAGTGCAAGAAATACACATGTTGAGTCCTTTCGAAATGAGTATTATCTTATTATAATGGAAAATGCCACAGGCACATAAGACAGTGGTATTTTCCAATAGCTTCTCTCGTTCACACGGCCATAAAATTGTATTAGTTACAGTCATCATTACAATGGTACCACATTGCCTGTGAACATCTTTCAGATGAGATCGTAGTTCAGAAGACTACTTGTACCTCCGTTTCACTTCTTCCTCAGTCTCTTCATGAATGTCACCTCATCTCTGTTTCTGATCCCATAACTGACAATAAAACAATACAAGAAATGTTGTTTTCAGTTAACAAAAGCATTATGTAATATACTCCATAATCACAATGGTGTTTCATTGCAACTTACTCCTTTAGTTTCATTTTGTCATCATCAAGCTTCTCCCCTTGAAATATGAGATGAAAGGTTCTCCATACGTATCTCCTGCACACAAAAAGCAAAACTGTGAGTGTGTGTGTGTGTGTATATAACTATTGTTGTGGGGACAAGAATTTTCCACAAGAATAGTAGACAAACAAAAAATTTGACCAACTGGGGACATTTTGTTAGTCCCCAGAAGGCCAAATGCTATTTCTAGGGGGTTAAGGGTTAAGATTAGAATTAGTGTTCGGAGCTAGGGTTTGTCTTAGGGTTAAGGTTTTCAGGTTAATTTTAAGAATAGGGTAAGTGTTACGGTTCGGTTTAGGGAAAAATGGTTTTGAATGGGACTGAATTGTGTGTCCCCACAAGGTTAGTGTGTGTGTGTGTGTGTGTGTGTGTGTGTGTGTGTGTGTGTGTGTGTGTGTGTGTGTGTGTGTGTGTGTGTGTGTGTGTGTGTGTGTGTGTGTGTGTGTGTGTGTGTGTGTGTGTGTGTGTGTGTGTGTGTGTGTGTGTGCGTGTTACCAGCTGACATGCTTCACCCCACCCTCCCGTTGCTGTTTCAGCTCCATGAACCTCTGAATGGCTTTCTTCAAATCCAGCACCATAGCATTCTGCACCACCACTATGGCTGACCAACACACATTGGAATGTCACTTACACACACACAGTATCATTCATTTGACCTGCTCAAATAGAACAGAAATATGGTATTCTACTAAGCAACAGTCAGAAACTCACGCATTACTTCGCCATCCGCTTTGCATACACGGACAGTCATGGCTTGGCCATACTCCAGAGCAACCTGGGAATTCACCTCCTCCAGAGTCTTGCTAAAACATTTCGCGACCGGCATGTACGTCACTCACAACATACCGGAGTCAAACTAGCCCGAGTGCAGGTTCTGACTTGTACCGATTTGGGATACTGCTATTTCTATCATAATTGTTCCATTTCTAGGGCTCCTTTTCTAATATAATACAATATAGTTAACTTTAAGTATAAATTAGAATTATTTTAAGAAGGAACCATAAAGAAATAGCAAATGTTGTTTCTTACCGAACCTTTTTAGATGTAACAACGTTTCACACTAGAGTGGAGGTCAACAACGCTGTCAGGATTTTTATCATTTAGCTAAATGATTGAAATAGATGTATAAACTTAGCTACATTGTGAGATCGGTTCTGGCCAATTTAGTCAAAAGAATATGCTTCTGTTTTGTCCAACATGTGGGAATGTGTTGATTGTAGAGGAAGGACAGAAGTGCTATCGATTCGCCTGCAACACATGTCCGTACGTGCATAACATTACTAGGAAGGTAAAACTAACTTTTACTTAATTCCTAGACTTATTGCCAAGTAACTGATGTCTGTCACGTGTTCTCTCTTACAATGTCATTTTAAAACGTATTGATACATTAACATGTCCATCTTTCCCATAGGTAAACAACAGGAAGTATCCCAAACTGAAAGAGGTTGATGATGTGCTTGGTGGAGCTGCAGCCTGGGAAAATGTGGATTCCACGCCAGGTAAATGACCAAATCAGCTGCATAATTTAGCTAACATTTCAATCAGTATGTGGTCACTGGTCATCCATGCCTAAAATGATAGAACACGGGCTGGATTGTAGCCCAAAGGCTGGCAGATGGCATAGCTGGATTAGATTTGCCCAGCCTCCTGTGTCCACCACCAGACCTATAGAGGACAGCTGGTCATAATGGCCCATATTCACTGTTACTTATAGCCAGGTATGTATTTACTCTAACCCTCATATTCGTGTTCTTTAGAAAAATGTCCCAAGTGTGAGCACCCCCGAGCATTCTTCATGCAGATTCAGACAAGATCTGCAGATGAACCGATGACGACGTTCTACAAATGCTGCAATTATGAGTGTGGACATCGCTGGAGAGACTAAACCGGATGTTCAATTGGATCTCTACCTGAGAACACTAGTTGAGTCAGCTAACCTGGTTTTATAGTGTATGTGCTGTAGCCAAATGTTCTGTTGCCATATGCCAGACAGCTTTGGCATAACAGTGAATAAACAGGAGTTTTCTAATAGCACAAATAGACTGGACCACATGGCTACTAGTTGACCACACCATTGGCGCTGAGCTTGTTGGTGAAAAAGTAGCAAGAGTTGATGTAATATACACTTCTACCAAATATGCTTTATACACAAGAGTATATCCTTTCTTTATTCAGCATTGCGATTAGTTAACTTCTCTTTGTGTTTCCTATTACATTCAGAAGTCAATTGCACTTCCAATTTATAGCTGAAGATACATAATTTGTGTTTGAGTAGTTGCCAAATGGCCAGAATCCATTGTTGGAGTCATTATTTTATTTCTCCTAGATTTGTTTTACATACTATAAAAATTGCTTTGTGTTTTTGGATTGAAAGAGTATGACTATCTGATAAAATTACTAATAACATCACAAATACTGGTTTGTTTTGTTAAAATAACTGCACTGTATGCAACAGTAATGACCCAACTCATCATTTAGATGTACATTAGACAATTATTTATTTTTTTGAGGGGGCAACAGACCAACTACAAAGACATTCATTGTGTTCAAAGTTAAATACAATCCTTAAACTCTGCTTTTACATGTTCTTACACAGCCTCAAGCCACTTCACACTGCATGTAGAAGATTCAAGAGCGTACAAAGTTAAGAGACCAGCCTGTGAAACGTGTCCATAAGAATGCATGTATGTACATGCAGACATACTCCACCTGCCGTCAGTGTTTACTGTATATAAGCATGCTGGTTATTGGTAGTATTGAGGAGACGAGACTCAAATGAAGCAGACAAAAGATCTTGCATACCATACGTTGGACTGGATCGAACACATTAATATGAAGCAGATGATAACATCACTTGAATCTGCATTCGAGATTACATTATTTCAGCCAAGACTTGGTGACGAACTTGCTTTTGTACACCTGTATCTCTATGGCATATCAGATTAACATGCATCAGAGCAATAGTGATCAAAGCTAGACAAGGAACACTAAAGAGAAAGAGCAGATTGTGGCGTTGAGACCTTAACTTTGCTTGAACAGATGATGTAGCAGGTTTATGCACAGAAATGCTGAATACGAAAGAATGTATTTGAGATGAGGTTGAATGTGAAGGACATTCTGTTTATCATTAAAGAAATTATGTAACCCATCAAAAAAGGTAGTAAAACACTGACGAGGGGAAAACCCTGGATGCACTCTACTTTAATTATTCTCTCTGAACATCAACTGACAGACATGACCAGTGAAAGGATCATCTGTTTTGGATTGGGCAGGACAGAGTAGTGTGGGCCAGCAGCACAGATTGACACACATTGGCCTCGTGACACAGACTGGACATATGGCCTGAGAGGATGAGTGCACAAAATTACAGTGATATCGTGCAGAGCGCTTCATCATTCTAATGTGCCCCTCCAGCAGAGCGGATTGGACACTGCCAGCCAGGTCGGCTTCGCTCCGTTCCCTTCCTATATGGAAAAATACAAGGAAACCTGTTTTTTCAGTGTGGACTGATAGGTCAACTAGAAAATCTCGGTCTCTGACATGTGCATGGTGATGGTGCTCGGTGACTGCATGGATGTTGAAGCACAATGTAGCCCTGCATCAGTGACAGGTGATGTGTTTGTGGAAAGTACAGGATTATGAGTAAAGATCAGGTTCACTCACACTTAATTTGACACCAAGCCACATGTAAATGATCCTTAATATGACATAGTCCAAGTTGTTGACAAAAGTCTTACAAAAACTAGCTAGTCTCCTTACCAGTTGGGTCTTAATGATAACGAAGCTTGGCAAGCAAGGATATAAATGATCTAACTGAATGGCAGTCTAAACCACATAAATAAATAAAAACTACAGTAAAGTCATGGCAATTATGGTTTTATGAATGTATGAAATTTCACATGGGAACTTGTGCATTCGCAATACAAGCACACATTTTCTTCATTATCAAAATGTAATACATTAATATGGACATGACTGGCATTATTGTGTAACAGCTCTAGCAAAATTCACTGGACATCAAGTGACAAAGCACAATAGAGGATTTAAAAAGACAGTAACACATACTTCTCTCACTTCAGTGAGAACAACTCAAATTAACTCAGTCTTACCGACTCGAGTTTGTCCTAACAAATCTGATACATGGTTATTTCCTTGTAACATTTGAATTGGATATACATTAAGGTTGTAGGACAAACAGGGTGATTAGAACATAAACATAAAGTAGGTCTCAGACATGGACATAACCTTCCTTGTCCTCAATATTAACATGTTAAATTACATTAAATAATTACAAAAACAAAATACTGACCCTGCAATTGCTGATGATTGCTGACAATTTTGATTAAAGTGACAAATGTTTACAGCTTTCCCAAAGTGTGACCTTTCTCTACCCCTCAAGTTTGCTCCATAAATGTCAAATTCAAAGCCTTCCTGTAACCAAAGAAGTTTTTTATAAAGTATGCAAGATGTACCTTGTCTGCAACTCATCTTTTCTCAATTGTTATAAGTTTCTGTTTTTAGAGCAGGTTCGGTCCTGTGTGATGTGTCTATCTAGCACTTATCTAAATGCCTGTACATAGCTAGGTAATTGAGTCTGGACAATAAATATAGCAGAGGTGGCTGGTGGGAGGAGCTATAGGAGGACAGGCTCATTGTAATGGCTGGAATGGAATCAATGGAATAGTACCAAACAAATCAAACACATGGACAACGTGTTGGACTCTGTTCCATGGATTCCATTCCAGCCATTACAATGAGCCTGTCCTCTTACAGCTCCTCCCACCAGCCTCCTATGATATACAGTAAATATAGTGAGTGTGAACAAGTAAGTGCTTTAGAAAGTGAGGGTAAAGTTAGGAGGGCTAAATGAAGCACGACACACTGAGCAAATGTTGGAGAAAGAACATAGGCTGCAACTACAACCATGAGGAGCTGTGAGTTAATGTGTGCATAAGAGTTGAGTTGATACGGTGGGGCAAAAAAAAAGTATTTAGTCAATTATGCAAGTTTTTGTGCAAGTTCTCCTACTTAAAAAGATGAGGCCTGTAATTTTCATCATAGGTACACTTCAACTATGACAGACAAAATGAGAAGGAAAAAAATCCAGAAAATCACATTGTAGGATTTTTAAGGAATTTAATTTGGAAATGGTGGAAAATAAGTATTTGGTCAATAACAAAAGTTTCTCAATACTTTGTTATATACCCTTTGTTGGCAATGACAGAGGTCAAACGTTTTCTGTAAGTCTTCACAAGGTTTTCACACACTGTTGCTGGTATTTTGGCCCATTCCTCCATGCAGATCTCCTCTAGAGCAGTGATGTTTTGGGCTGTTGCTGGGCAACACAGATTTTCAAAGATTTTCTATGGGGTTGAGATCTGGAGACTGGCTAAGCCACTCCAGGACCTTGAAATGCTTCTTACGAAGCCACTCCTTCATTGCCCGGGCGGTGTGTTTGGGATCATTGTCATGCTGAAAGACCCAGCCACGTTTAATCTTCAATGCCCTTGCTGATGGAAGGAGGTTTTCACTCAAAATCTCACGATACATGACCCTATTCATTATTTCCTTTACATGGATCAGTCATCCTGGTCCCTTTGCAGAAAAACAGCCCCAAAGCATGATGTTTCCACCCCCATGCTTCAAAGTAGGTATGGTGTTCTTTGGATGCAACTCAGCATTCTTTGTCCTCCAAACAAAACAAGTTTTTACCAAAAAGTTATATTTTGGTTTCATCTGACATTCTCCCAATCTTCTTCTGGATCATCCAAATGCTCTCTAGCAAACTTCAGACGGGCCTGGACACGTCTGGCACTGCAGGATTTGAGTCCCTGGCGGCGTAATGTGTTACTGATGGTAGGCTTTGTTACTTTGGTCCCAGCTCTCTGCAGGTCATTCACTAGGTCCCCCCGTGTAGTTCTGGGATTTTTGCTCACCGTTCTTGTGATCATTTTGACCCCATGGGGTGAGATCTTGCATGGAGCCCCAGATCAAGGGAGATTACCAGTGGTCTTGTAGGTCTTCCATTTCCTAATAATTGCTCCCACAGTTGATTTCTTCAGACCAAGCTGCTTACCTGTTGCAGATTCAGTCTTCCCAGCCTGGTGCAGGTCTACAATTTTGTTTCTGGTGTCCTTTGGTCCATAGTGGAGTTTGGAGTGTGACTGTTTGAGGTTGTGGACAGGTGTCTTTTATACTGATAACAAGTTCAAACTGGTGCCATTAATACAGGTAACAAGTGGAGGACAGAGGAGCCTCTTAAAGAAGAAGTTACAGGTCTGTGAGAGCCAGAAATCTTGCTTGTTTGTAGGTGACCAAATACTTATTTTCCACCATAATTTGCAAATAAATTCATTTTTAAAATCCTATAGTGTGATTTTTCTTCTCATTTTGTCTGTCATAGTTGAAGTGTACCTATGATGAATTACAGGCCTCTCTCATCTTTTTAAGTGGGAGAACTTGCACAATTGGTGGCTGACTAAATACTTTTTTGCCCCACTGTACACGTGTCTGTCAGTTGGTGGTTAGCAGATGCGCTTGTATGTGTAGATGTAGCCCTTGCAGTAGGGGCAGGTGTGTATCACATCCTTGAGATCGTCGATCAGACAGGGAATCAAGCAGCAACCCAGATCACACCTGTGGTAGAGAGAGAAAATAAATTACGAAAACAAACCACCAGAGAATACAGACCATAAATCAATAGTCTTATTATAGCTAACATCCCGCTGCTCTCCTTCATTTCATTCTGTGGTGTTTGGCCGGAAATCAAATATTTCCTGCCGTAGTATATTATTCTGTGTTTATACCATGGCATTGTTGAATACTCGTTTCTGACTGGCTTGAAGGTCATTCTAGAGCGTGCATTATTTCCTTATGAGGCATGGTAGAATTCAATGGCTACTTCATTCTTATATGTTCTATGCTTGAGCTGCTTTTGAAAGCAAATGTTTAAATTGAAAACATTATTGGCATTGTTGCATTCAATTTTCATAACAGCAAGCAGAACTGATGGTTTGGTTAGCTATACTAGCAAGTCTGTTTGGTTACCGAGGAAACTACTCTCGTTACAGTGTCTTCAGAAAGCATTCACACCCCTTAACGTTTTCCAGATTTTGTTATGTTACAGCCTGAACTTAAATTGGATTCAATTGAGATTTTGTCATCACTGGCCTACACACAATACCCCATAATGTCAAGGTGGAATGATTTTTTATTTGACAAAATGAACAGATCGTACCCTTTTTTTCCTCCAAAGTTTCACATAAAATGACATACCCAAATCTAATTGCCTGCAGCTCAGAACCTGAAGCGAGGATATACATATTATTGGTACCATTTGAAAGGAAATACTTTGTTGCTGTGATAAAAGCGTTGTTGTTGTGCACTCTCCATGCACTCGCATGGTATTTTTTGAACTGTAAATTGGGCAATGCAGTTAGCTTAACAATAATTTAAGCTTTCTGCCCATGTAAGACATGTCTATGTACTGGAAAGTTGGCTGTTACTTACGTCATCCTAGACACATTAGCAACAACCGTCCCGGTTTAGGGACACCGATCCCGTAGAGGTTTTAATTTAAAAAATGAAAAGTTGAGTCAATAAATACTCAAACCCTTTGTCATGGCAAGACTAAATAAGTTCAAGAGTAAAATGTCTCTTAACAAGTCACATATAAAGTTGCATGGACTCACTGTGTGCAACTGTTTTACATGATTGTTGAATGACTACCTCATCTTTTGTACCCCCCACACACAGTGGTGACTCGTAATGGTAATGTTCCCTAGTTGCACCGTGATTGGCTCAGTATTCTGTCACTCATGGGGACACCACGTCACTGCCAAATCTAAGGGTAGGGCTCGAAAATGTAAGCCTCTTGGGTGCTGCCATAGATCAGAAGTGCCCATCCAAGAAGGCTCAAGGTCATTGGCCACAGATAAAATGACATCAAATCCCATTAGATCTACAGTAGCTTTGATTGGACTGATCAAGTCAGCATCACACTTTCCAAAATCTTCACTAGTAATCATCCTCAATCAAGTTGACGATCTACTTGCAAATCCTTGTCATATGAAGAGAAATAATAGATCAAACGTATCGGTGCTCATCGGCCAATTGGCATAAACATTACACAACAAGTTGGAAATCGCAAATTCAACAATGAGTGGTTTGGAAGGAATCAGTCTATAACTGCCAGTATTGCAACGCAATCACTAGCCTGCTATTCAATGGAATGGCTGTGTGGTCCAAGTCTGGGTTTAAGGGTCTCTTTTCCAAGCTTAAAATTATAAATATTCAACATTGGCCATGCTGTCAATCCAACATGATTTCTGCCGCACTCAAAACAACTTAACTTGGAAATCTGACTTCAGTGAGTTCAAGACAACTAGGAACTCTGGGGGATGAGCTCCAGCTGTGGAAATAAGTTTTAAACGGTCATCCAACTCGGAATTGTAAGTCAGGAACTCGGGCCTCTTTCTAGAGCTACGACCTGAAGATCACTGACGTAATCATGGTTCGACCCAGTTTTTTCCCCCAAATTCACAGTTGTCTTGAAGCAACAGAAATCCAGAGAAGGCCAGACTTTGATGACAACATTTGCCCACAAAGGACCGCTGCGCCACCTTCCTGTTCAAATGAGCACAGCACAACAAGGTGAGTCCACAAATGTCTTGTATGCTGCTGCATAAATTATGTAATATGCCAGGGAGATATGTATACGGTAGCTAAGAAAGTAATACTAAGTGTATGTTGTGTAGTAAGCTTGTGTAGTAGCCCATGTGCCTCACCCTATTTCACCTACTGCTCTGACCTTGTGGTGCACATGTAGACTATAACCTGTTTTTGAGAAATGTAATCATTGAATATTGTAAGACCTTTCATTGTCTGCTTATGTGCCCTTTATTTATCCTACGGTTCTGACTTGGTGTACAGAGAGAACGGCCTATGTTCTGAATTCTGCCTCTGTACATTTCAAAAGTACTGAACAAATAGTTATATTGACTACATCTGTCCTAGCGCGCTGATTAATGTCTTAATCGAAATTACGGATTGTCTCTTATCCACTTATCGTCCCCTTATGCCACAGTTTGTATATCTCAATTGTCAGTAGAAACCACATTTGTTTAAGCAAGTCAGCCAAAACAGCTATGTTTTTTTAAGGCAGTAAATGAGGCTGAATGAGCCGTTTCGCTGCCAGACAAGGCTCCGCTGGTAGCCAGGTGTAGCAGTGTTAAGGTGTTGGGACTGCTGTTGGGACTCTGCTGTTAGGATAGCTTTATTTAGGCCCTAACAGTTTGTGGACACCATTTGTCACCGTTATAGTGCAATTAATTTATTGTTTAGTGTTGTGGCTTTGCTGGCATGCACCCCCCTCAAAACTTTTTTTGATCCACCAAGATTTACATGCTAAAATCACCACTTCCCACACATACAGATAATTGTATGGTCCCTCAGTCGAGCAGTGAATTTCAAACACAAAGACCAGGGGGATTTTCCAATGCCTCTCAAAGAAGGGCACCTATTGGTAGATGGGTCCAAAAAAAAGCAGACATTAAATATTCCTTTGAGCATGGTGAAGTTATTAATTACACTTTGGATGGTGCATCAACACACCCAGTCACTATAAAGATATAGGCGTCCTTCCTAACTCAATTGCCGAAGAGGAAGGAAACCGCTCAGGGATTTCACCATGAAGCAAATGGTGACATTAAAACAGTTAGAGTTTAATGGCTATGATGATGGAGCAACAACATTGTAGTTACTCCACAATACTGACCTAATTGACACAGTGAAAAAGAGGAAGCCTGTACAGAATAAAAAAATACAAAACATGCATACTGTTTGCAACAAGGCACTAAAGTAATACTGCAAAAATGTGGCAAAACAATTAACAATTTGTGTTGAAGAAAAAAAGTTACTGTGTACCACTCTCCATATTTTCAAGCATAGTGGTGGTCCATCATTTTATGGGTATTCTTGTAGTCATTTTAAGGACTGGGGAGTTTCAGGATAAAAATAAACAGAATGGAGCTAAGCATAGGCAAAATCCTAGAGGAAAACCTGGTTCAGTCTGCTTTCCACCAGACAATGGGAGACAAAAATGGTGGTCTCGCAAAGATCAACAACCAATTTGACAGAGTTTGAAGAATTTAGAAAATAATAAAAATGGGCAAATGTTGCACAATCCAGGTGTGTAAAGCTCTTCGAGACTTACCCAGAAAGACAGCTGTAATCGCTGCTTCTACAAGGTATTGACTCGGTGGTGTGATTACTCATGTAAATTCAATATTCCTGTGTTTCATTTTTTATTATTTTTGCTAGCATTTCTAAAAACATGTTTTCACTGTCATTATGGGGTATTATGTGTAGATTTTTTTATTTTATTTATTCGTTATTTTACCAGGTAAGTTGACTGAGAACACATTCTCATTTGCAGCAACGACCTGGGGAATAGTTACAGGGGAGAGGAGGGGGATTAATAAGCCAATTGTAAACCGTGACTGTGATGGTTTGAGGGCTAGATTGGGAATTTAGCCAGGACACCGGGGTTAACACCCCTACTCTTACGATAAGTGCCATGGGATCTTTAATGACCTCAGAGAGTCAGGACACCCGTTTAACGTCCCATCTGAAAAACGGCACCCAACACAGGGCAGTGTCCCCAATCACTGCCCTGGGGCATTGAGATATTGTTTAGACCAGAGGAAAGAGTGCCTCCTACTGGCCCTCCAACACCACTTCCAGCAGCCAAATGGGTGAGAATAAAAAACAACACATTTAATACATTTTTAATTCAGGCTGTAACAACAAAATATTGAATAAGTCAAGGGGTATGAATACTTTCTGAAGGCACTGTATCTAGTAAACTTGTTAGCTACTTCAGTGGATGTTGAACACATTTCTACCTGCAAATGAACACATTTCTAGCAGCAAATGTGTTCAATTATAGCCATGGTGTGAAAGAGATGATCAACTCTGGGCTTTATGCGCTCTCTGGAAAATAATGTGGTGGAACACACCTACGTCGTTTATTATTTTCCATAGAACGTATAGCCACTTGTTGGTTATCCGTTACATAACCTCTACACAATGTAGTACACCAATTCTTCCTCTTACCCAACAAAGAAGCAGAAGAGGCAGAAGACAGCGTTCATGAGGCCCACGCTGTGGTTGATACGGGTGATGATGGGCTGCTGGCAGTGGTGACACACAGTCTGTACAGGTGCTGTCTGGAATATCTCCCCCTGTAGCACGGTCACTGTGGTAGCTGTCCCAGGGGGTACCAGCACCGTGTGAGCCGTCTGACCTGCCACAGGCCCAAATTGAATGGGCCCCGGGCCAAACTGCCCCGGGCCAAACTGCCCTGGGCCAAAGTGACCTGGCGGAGGGTAGAAGCCACCTGTAGGGTAGAAACAAGGCGGTATGTACTGTTTATGTTCTGTATACAGGTGCTATGCCAAACACGGGTATGCATTTAGAGTCGCCCATCTTATTTAATTCCCTCTGTAGACCAGTGTATGCCTACCATGTGGTATGGGCATGGCCCCATCTCCTGGGACGTGTGGCGGCAAGAAGCCTGGCTGTAGCGTGGCCTCGTAGGGTGGAGGGCCATAGTCTGGAGGCAGGGGGTGTCCCTGAGGAGGACCCGTCGATACAGGGACCGCCGAGCCTGGGAGAGAAAACACAGACAAACAAGAAGGATTTATTAGTGAGCTTTCACAGCAATGATTGATTGAAGAAACATTACTTATGTTGGGCTTAAATCAAGTAAGGCATTGGCCCATTATTGAGAACATGCATCATCATCTGTTACTCAGGCCAGAATAGTTCTTTTTCATAGCTTTACAATTCTCAAGGATTTGTTACGTAGTTTGTAACAAATACACTTTGTTGATCACATTCCCTTGGCTGGTCGAAACAGTATTTTGTTGTAAGGAAACCTGGGGTGGAGGGGGAGCCCAGACAAAGAATGATTTGTTCACAGACAGGGCCTATTTTCAAGGTTTCCCTGGTGATGTTTCTCTAGGCCTTTCTCTAACCAGCCACACAAGAGCTGATATGGGAGGCATTTAGAGGCAATTATGCAAATTCACACCAGTTTCCTTACAGCTAGTCAGCTACAGTGCAAATATTAAATCAGCAGCCCAGTCGAAGAAACCAGATGGTATTTTGAAGTTCACAGGTATGCCTGTGCGTGGTTCCTACCCTAGACTTCTGTCCATTTGTAAAATAGTCTCTTAAAATGTCTCTTTTTGTAGTCTTGTCCCAAACTAAATGTTTTTTCCTCCACATCATACACAAGAGAGAGAGACAGTTCTAAAATAATTGTACCCGGAATGGCTGGCTGTCCATTCTTCTCCTTGATAAGAGGGGCGCTGGGACCTCCGGGGTAGGGAGGAGGGGGGTCGCTGGACATGCTGACTGGACCTTTGGATGGGGGGGCCTGGGGTAGAAGCTCCACTCACCACTGGCCTTGAACTCACTCAGCCAGTCTGTGAGAAGAACACACACACAGGCCTATCTATCAGTTCACTGACAGTCAGTTCAACAGCCACACACTACATACAACATGATACAGCAGCTGCCTCGCAAGTAAATTTATTTATTTGTAATTTTGTCTCAGTATTGACTCGTCTAGGAAGAGCCTAGATCTTTTCAATCAAGTGAATTGGTATGATAAATATGATGGATGCAGACAACATTCAACAGTATAGCTGGATAACGCTGGGTTTAAGCTAGGGCTAGGCTACTGGCTCTGAGGCCTCTAGAATATTACATTTGCAGGGATTTAAGTCAAAAACAATGGCAATTGCTTTCAATCCACCCTTTACCTAAACGTGTGTTAGATGATAAACATTAGTATTGTTTATTATCCTAACACACTCACGACAGCAAACATTAGGGAGTTTAGCAATGAGTTGGCAGTCTGACATTAAAACAGAATTGACCTAAAGCCACCAATATTTACAGAGAAACAGAACCCATGGCAGCAGAGTGAAGAGAAGGGACATTAGTCATGATTACCTGCTGATGACAGTGGGGAGTTTCCACCTACAGAGCCTGCTCTTCCGTCAGGTCCAACAGCCTATAAGAAAAATGGGAGAGAAAAAAGACAAGTTTATTGCATGTGGTCCTATTTGTAAATTGCAATTGCTACTTTCTCAGGCAAATGAAAAACACTAACAATATGCAGCCATTAACAAGTGCTAGGTTAATTATAGACAACTTGCTTCTCTCAAATATTGGTGCAATAACATTTAGTCTCCAAGATACTAACACATGCCTGCCCATTAATCACAGTTGACTGCATCATGGCATTCCTATGACTTCAATTCATTCACCTGACAACACAAACGCTTACCCAAAACAATCGCAGTAGCCTTTAAATAAAACAAGCACATTGCCACAAAAATGGAGCAGCAAAGCTGTCTGGTGTAACCAACTTAGCCTATGTCAACGAGAAATTTAGCTCTATAGTCCTACAATTCACTTCAGCATAAAGGAGATTGACTGGCCAAACGACACAGGAGGAGCGGACATTATTGGAACAGTTAAGAACTAGATATCAAATGTTATTTGTCACATGCACCGAATACAACAGGTGTAGTAGACCTTACCGTGAAATGCTTACTTACAAGCCCTTAACCAACAATGCAATTTAAAGAAAATACACACGCAAAAAAAAGAGATAGAATAACATAATTTAAGAGCCGCAGTAAATAACAATAGCGGGGCTATATACAGGGGGTACCAGTACAGAGTCAATGTGCGGGGGCAATGCAAATAGTCTGGGTAGCCATTTGATTAACTGTTCAGGAGTTTTATGGCTTGGGGGTAGAAGCTATTTAGAAGCACCGTGGACCTAGACTTGGCTCTCCGGTACCGCTTGCCATGCGGTAGAAGAGAGAACAGTCTATGACTAGGGTGGCTGGAGTCTTTGACAATTTTTATGGCCTTCTTCTGACACCTCCTGGTATAGAGGTCCTGGATGGCAGGAAGTTTGGCCCTGGTGATGTACTGGGCCGTACGCACTACCCTCTGTAGTGCCTTGCAGTTGGAGGCCAAGCAGTTGCCATACCAGGCAGTGATGCAACCCGTCAGGATGCTCTCGATGGTGCATCTGTAAAACCTTTGGGAGGATCTGAGGACCCATGCCAAATCTTTTCATTCTCCTGAGGGGGAATATGTTTTGTTGTGCCCCCTTCACAACTGTCTTGGTGTGCTTGGACCGTGGTAGTTTGTTGGCGATGTGGACCCCAAGGAACTTAATCTGCTCCACTACAGCCTGCTTGCTTGGTCCTCCTTTTCTTGTAGTCCACAATCATCTCCTTTGTCTTGATCATGTTGAGGAAGAGGTTGTTTCCCTTGCACCACACAGCCAGGTCTCTGACCTCCTCCCTATAGGCTGTCACATTGTTGTTGGTGATCAGGCCTACCACTGTTGTGTCATCAGCAAACTTAAATGATGGTGTTGGAGTAGGGCCTGGCCGTGCAGTCATGAGTGAACAGGGAGTACAGGAGGGGACTGAGCATGCACCCCTGAGGGGCCCCCGTGTTGAGGATCAGCGTGGCGGATGTGTTGTTACCTACCCTTACCACCTGGGGGCAGTCCATCAGGAAGTCCAGGATCCAGATGCAGAGGGAAGTGTTTAGTCCCAGGGTCCTTAGCTTAGTGATGAGCTTTGAGGGCACTACGGTGTTAAAAGCTGAACTGTAGTCAATGAATAGCATTCTCACATAGTTGTTCCTTTTGTTCAGGTGTGAAAGGGCAGTGTGGTGTGCAATAGAGATTGCATCATCTGTGGATCTGTTGGGGCGGTATGCAAATTGGAGTGGGTCTAGGGTTTCTGGGATAATGGTGTTGATGTGAGCCATGACCAGCCTTTCAAAGCATTTCATGGTTACAGATTTGAGTGCTAGAGGTCGGTAGTCATTTAGGCAGGTTACCTTAGTGTTCTTGGGCACAACGGACAATGGTGGTCTGCTTAAAACATGTTGGTATTACAGACTCATATGTCATCTCAGCAATGCAGCGCAATTAGCTACAGATTAGCCTAACACTTTCCCTAACAGACTCTACAACAACATAAACCTCACCTGACTACTACACGTGTCTGAAAACAAACACAGCCTAGCCTTGAGAGCAGGACACTGCTATGCCACCAGCTGTCCAAACCTGCCATCCATACTTCGGCCTACTAGGCTTCACTTTCCCAGGTCAGCTGACCATGCCTGTGAGAGATCACCATGCATGTCAGGGTGTCTCGAATTTGAACATAAACAGATTAAGAGGCTGGCCTGCCTGCTCCAAAACAAACAGTCAGAATGCCAGATAGCACAATAAAAATTAGCCTGTCAAATGACTGGGTAATCTAAGGCAGAGGAGGAGGAGGAGGAGGAGAGCTATCCAACCAGTTAGTGAGTGTGATGTGAAGACTGATTAAGCTGGGGAAATGATATGTATGATAGAAATAAAAATGTACAAATGCATGCATGGCATCTGAATGTAGGCCACAATTCTATGAGAGCTAGGCTAAGTTAATACCCGTATTGTGCCCAAAGCAACCTAGATAAGGCCATGAATTTGCACTTGCTTTGTTTGATTAAACTGGAAAGTAAGCGTTATACATTACAACAGCATCAGAAATTCAGAATCAGAGTACAGAACACTTAGGTTTAAGGGACCTCCAGAGACGCTTCAGTCATGCACTTCATTATGTCTGGATGAGTTTGATTTGATCACAAACATTTGAAACGGGCCTTCATTTGTTATAACATTACACTGAATTCCAACAAAGTCATTGAGGATCAATGATGGATGTTACAAAAAAAGTGCCATTGCCAATTTATGTTTAAGTAGAATATGAATGAGCCATCATCATTTTCAATAATTTACCTAAAAATAAAGAAGATCAACTACACTATTTTGTCATGTGGAACTGAATCAGGGGGGTGACATACAACAACACCAGCATAGGGCTCTCTAGTGAGGCAACTTTCTAGAAAGCTTCATCCATCCTTTTCCTGAATCCTCTTGCTACAGTAACTTTATTTACATAGATGATCCGCTCAACCCACCAGACAAACACTCTTTACGTAATGTAGCTAGACATCGACACAGTTTATATCAAACATAAATTGCTATCTTAGCTAGCTAGCTCGTCGTTACTGCATTTAGGACTTGTTGACGTGAGAGAAGCCTCGATTTGACTGGACGTTTACATCAGCTAGCTAGCGTTATACAACTGTCTGCCTAGTTAGTATAGTTGCTACTGTAGCTAGTTCAACTAGCTAGTTAGGTATCTAGCTAGCTATTATTTTCATCCGTGAAAATGGAACACATTTCAAAAGAACAGTCAAGTTACATGTAACGTTAGCTAACTCACATTGAGTAACATCAGTTTAAAACTAAACGGAGATTAACGTTAGCTAGCTACGTTACGTTAGCTAGCTGATTGCCTCTCAAATATTGTTTCCTAGTTATCTCTACACGGAATTTACCTGATGTGTTGTCTCTTCCACACAATTGGAATTAGGTGATGACGACAGCTATATCACAAGCCTGTTTGCAGGGAAGTCAAATGATGACAACCGTTAGCTCGTCTGTTTATCATTCATCTACTCAACATCCGCCTCTTGTGGTGCTTTCAAGACAACTGGGAACTCGGCGAAAAAAACGAGGTCAAATCACGACGTTGGCGAGCTTCAGGTCGGAAAGTCGGAACTCTAGAAAGATGCAGCGTTCAGAACTCGGAAAGAAATCAGTTCAATTCAAATGGGCTTTATTGGCATGGGAAACGTGTTTGCATTGCCAAAGCAAGTGAAATAGTATTTACAATGTTGATTGTGCTCCACTGGTTGCCATTTTCACATGGCAACGGCAACAAATGTCACTGCTTTGATTGCACAATCGCCTAACAGATATGAGTTTATCAATGCCTGATTTGTTTTCAAATTCTTTGTGGTTCTGTGTGAAATATGTATCTAATGTGGTCATACATTTGGAAGGAGGTTAGGAAGTGCAGCTCAGTTTCCACCAATTTTTTTGTGGGCACACAGCCTGTCTTCTCTCAAGATCCAAGTCTGACTATGGCAGCCTCTATCAGTAGCAAAGCCATGCTCCCTGAGTCTGTAACGTACATAGTCAAGGTTTTTCTTAATTTTGGATCAGTCACCGTGATAAGGTATTCTGCCACTGTGTACTCTCTGTTTAGGGCCAGATAGCGTTCCAATTTGCTCCATCTTTTTGGTTGATTCTTTCCAGTGTGTCAAACAGTTATCTTTTTGCTTTCTCATAATTTGTTTGGGTCGAATTGTGTTGCTGTCCTGGGGGGTCTGTTTGTGAACAGAACCAGCTGGCTGAGGGGACTCTTATGTAGGTGTTTCACCTGTCTTTGTGATTGTCTCCACCCCCCTCCAGGTGTCACCCATCTTCCCCTGTGTATTTATACCTGTGTTCTCTCTTTCCAGTTGGTTTTAGTTTCGTCAAGCCTACCAGTGGTTTTCCCCCTCTGCGCCTGTCTCGCGATTGTTCCTCTTGTTGACCATTCTGCCTGCCATCCTGTACCTTTGCCCCACCTTCCTGGATTACTGACCTCTGCCTGCCCTTGACTTGCCTTTTGCCTGCCCCTGTGATTATAAACTGTTGTTACTTTGACATTGTCTGCATCTAGATCTTACCTGAAACGTGATAGTAGGTTCATCTCTCTATGTAGATGAGAGCTTTGTGGGGGAATGTGAGGGTATCGCTTCCGTTTAGGTGGTTGTAGAATTGAACAGCTCCTTTCTGGATTTTGATAAATAGCAGGTATAGCCCTAATTCTGCTCTACATGCATTGTTTGTGGTTTTGTGTTGTACACCAGCTATATTTTTGCACATTCTCATTTTGGTCTTTTTATAATAACTAACTAACTGAGATAACTGACGTCATTATTTGACCTGCTTTTCTATTTTTTTGTTGTCTTGAAGTCTGAGGTTTCTGAGTTCCCGATTGTTTTGGATGCGGTATTCGAGGGGGATTTGACTTAACAGTGCTCCACGAGAGATATTGTGGAACTGGAAACTCTGACATCTTTCTTGAGCTCCAATTTAAAATTCACCGACGTCATGATTTTGATTCGGGTTTTTTTTCTAGTCTTTAAGCACAATTTTCCCAGCAACCTACTGCTCTGGGTATGACGATGCATTATTTGTTTCTGTTTCAGACACATTCTTGCACTTTTTAGAAGTGTCACATTTGTAGACACCGATGATACTCAGTAACGTAACAAAGATGAGAAATTAAGCTTTTTCATATGTAGACTAATGGCCTAAAAGTAAATGTATTATGGATATGTCAACATTGCCCGTAACATAATGTTGAAGTTATTCTATTTGATGTATAAACATTTTGAACATAGGATATTTACTGAGAATGGGTTAGATGGGGACTCTTGGATAGCGTATGTTGTTCAGCTGTTAGCCTAGGCACTACGCTTACAGATCACCTATCTTCTAGGCTTGATGTGCATTCCCCGTAATACACTCGTGTCCCCCGTGGACTGGCTGGTACTCTACATGAAGCATCCTCCATTCAGGCTGTAAAGGCACCATTTTCCTCCTTAACTAGCTACATTGACAAGAATGCTGGAAAAAAACAAATATTTTCTGACACCGGTGGCTGAATGCGTTGTGCAACATCCTAAATTGCTCAAAAACAAAATGAGTGAGTGTGATGTGACCACTGATTAGGCTGGGGAAATTACGGCACGTTCAAGGGTAGGACAAAATAAGAATATACAAATGCATGGCATCTGAATGTATGGCACAGTTCTATAAGAGCTAGGCTAAGTTATCCGTATTTAGCCCAAGGCAATCTGGATGAGGTGATGAGTTTGCACTTTACAGTTTAATCAAACAGAACATACATTTAGGCCTCATGCATGATTAGAACAGCTTTAGAATCCGAGTACAGAACAATTAGGCTTAATGGACATCCAGAGAAGCTTCAGTCATGCACTTCATTATGTCTGGATGAGTTTGATTAGATCGCAAACAGTTGCTATAACTTTACCTTGACATCCAATTAGTGAGCAACAAAGTAATTAAGGATCAAGGTTCCACCATGGTGGAAAATTGTGTTTAATAAAGAATGTATGCATAATTTCCCCGTTGTTTTCTGCCTTTTCTGCTCCACTCTCACTCCAATATCACATTGCATCATTTAGTGATAGTTTGCACCTGGTTCGCGCCCGGGTATGGGCGAGGGGGCGGTCTAAAGTTATACTGTTACCTTGATGCTGTTGACCCGGATCACTGGTTGCTGCGGAAAAAGGAGGAGGTCAAAAGGGGGGTGAGTGTTACGGATTTGAATGTATTTAATCCCTGGGTTTTTCTCCCATACAAACAAACTGAAACTGGACATAGGCCCCTGCACTGTGGCAATGATACAAACACAATCAGCCTGAAACTAAATACACACAAGAGGAAAGGTATTTGAGTTATACCAATGACTGCCTGGGTCTTTCCATGAATAGAGTGCCTTTTTACATCACTTCGATATGATTATTTTACTAGGCAAGTCAGTTAAGAACTAATTCTTATTTACAATGACAGCCTACACGCTGGGCCTGTGCACCCTATGGAACTCCCAATCACAGCTGGTTGTGATACCACCTGGATTCAAACCAGGGTGTCTGTAGTGACACCTTTAGTACTGAGATGCAGTGCCTTAGATTGCTGCGCCACTCCGGAGCCCCACAATGAAGTAGAAACTGTGCGCCAATATTTAATTATTAAAGCCCGTGATATTAAATGACACGCCCTTTAATATAAACCACATAACATTTAATAAATCAGTGTGTGTGTGTGTGTGTGTGTGTGTGTGTATATATATATATATATACACACAACTGGCTAAAGTACCAGAAATCTGCATTTTGACATGTCCCATGGCATGTTTTACTAGGACGTTCGTAGGACGTTCTAGGACGATTTTAACCCACTTAATCCCCACATTTTCCAAAGTTTCCACCATCATTGTAAAGCCCTAGTTATTTTGATGCCTCAACAGATATTTCTGAAGGCTGTTATTTATTTCATGTGATTAATGATTAACTTATGTTTGTCCCTCATTTTAAGTTCAAGTCTGATTTATTTATTTATATATTTGTATTTAACTGAACTCTTGTTTTAACCATTCCTTTTGAAATACTTTTTTTCCAAAGAAACATTGAGCATCTAATTGTCGAATCATAGTGTAAAAAGCAGGTGAGCTGGTTGTACTATATTTCTTTGCCATTTTCTGGTGTTATGTGTTGGAAAACCCGAGTGCGTCGACTCGAGTATAACTTGTCAACCCTGTTATCCATAGAAAAATAGGGTAGACATGCTTACACAAAAAGCTTCCATTTGCTCTGTCTGCCACAAGGGGAGTTATGGCTGATTTTTAAATATGAAATTGTTAACCCAGTTATGATCAACCCTGTTACTTAAATTGGGACTTGTTATAGTTTACCCAAAAGGCACTCTATTGGTGGATTGATCTGCTGATTACATTTCGTGTTTGGTTTTGCACTCGCATAGACACACTCCCCCAGTCCTCCACACATTGCTGGCCAGTAACTGAACTTACAACTTATGTTTTATTGCCGGGTATGTCAGAAGTCTGTTGATACTGGTCATGATATTTTCAGGAATAAACTGAACTCTTTCCTTGCAGAGTTCTACATCTAACTGTTGAATGGTCTGGAAAAGAGAGGCCAGTTAGGATTTGGCTTCACATCAGTCAAATCACACAAAACGTGTCTGTTTGTGCTGATGACCTGCAGTAGCTAGCTTGCTAAATATTCCCTTTCCTAAGCCATGGATAGAGATGGGGATTTGGACTTGTGGTTTTCACCTAATTCTCTGTACAGGCCAATGATTATAATGGCTATTCTGATCTAACCATAAATTCATATATTGTACCACTGGTGATTGAAGTTCAATATGTAGCCTAGTAGACTCATGTTAACTAGCTAGCTAACTTAGCTGGTTTATAGAGCCCCACAGTGGAGGTACACACAATGCATTTGGAAAGTTTTCAGAACCTTATTCTAAAATGGATTAAATAGTTATGTTTCCTCATCAATCAATCTACACACAATACCCGATAATGACAAAGACATTTTTAAAATATTTTTATGAGACTCGAATTTGAGCTCAGGTACATCCTGTTTCTATTGATCATCCTTGAGATGTTTCTACAACTTGATTGGAGTCCACCTGTGGTAAATTCAATTGATTGAACATTATTTGGAAATGTCTATATACGGTTCCACAGTTGACAGTGCATGTCAGAGCAAAAACCAAGCCATAAGGGCGAAGGAATTGTCCAAAGAGCTTCGAGACACAATTGTGTCGAGGCACAGATCTGGGGAAGGGTACCAAAAAATGTCTGCAGCATTGAAAGTCCCCAGGAACACAATGGCCTCCATCATTCTTAAATGTAAGAAGTCTGGAACCACCAAGATTCCAAGAACCCGCCCGGCCAAACTGAGCAATCGGGGGAGAAGGCTCCCAGGTGGCGCAGCTTTCTAAGGAACTGCATCTCAGTGCTTGAGGCGTCACTACAGACACCCTGGTTCAATTCCAGGCTGTATCACATCCGGCCATGATTGGGAGTCACATTGGCCCAGCATCATCTGGGTTTGGCCGATGTAGGCCGTAATTGTAAATAAGAATATGTTCTTATCTGACTTGCCTAGTTTAGAAAAAGGTTAAATAAAAACGTCTTTGGTCAGGGAGGTGATCAAGAACCCGATGGTAACTCTGACAGAGCTCCAGAGTTCCTCTGTGGATATGGGAGAACCTTCCAGAAGGACAACCATGTCTGCAGCCCTCCACCAATCAGGCCTGAATACCAAGCGTCACTTCTGGAGGAAGCATGGTGGTGGCAGCTTCATACTGTGGGGATGTTTTTCAGCGGCAGGGACTGGGAAACTAGTCAGGATCGAGGGAAAGATGAATGGAGCTTAGTTCAGAGAGATCCTCAATGAAAACCTGCTCCAGAGCACTCAGGACCTCAGGCGAAGGTTCACCTTCCAACAGGACAATGACCATAAGCACACAGCCAAGACAACTCTGAATGTCCTTGAGTGGCAGAGCCTGTGTTTTGAACCTAATCCAACATCTCTGGAGAGACCTGAAAATGGCTGTGCAGCAACACTCCCCATTCAACCTGACAGAGCTTGAGAGGATCTGCAGGGAAGAATGGGAGAAACATACCCCAAAAGACTCAAAGCTGTAATCTCTGCCACAGGTGGTTCAATAAAGTACTAAGTAAAGGGTCCGAATACTTATGTAAATGTAATATTTCAGTATTTTTTTATACATTTGCAAATAAAATTAAACCTGTTTTTGCTTTGTCATTATGGGGCATTTTGTGTGTAGATTGATGAGGGAAAAGAAAACATGTTCTGTCCAGCCCCCTTTCCCCATATTACCGTGTGACGGAATAAATTCCTTGTAAACGGTACCACATTCTGCCTTTTGTCAGCCTTACTCACACCTACAGTCCATACCTCTTTCACTTCACGGAGAGTTGAGTTGTAGCAGGGTGTTGTGTTTTCTCTTCATAGAGGCGTGCGTAACATAATGGGGGCTCTTCCGGGATCATTCCATTAAACCCACCGGACCCTGCTGCACTGAGCTCTCTGTGATTGATGATTGAGGTGTGACGGTAGGTTGTGAGTTTGGATGACTTGTTTAGTTTGTGTGTTCAGTAGACTGCATTGTACAAGATGGCTGCCTCAGCCATCTCCAAGTTTTTTGAAGCACCCTCTATTGATTGTTTGGTGAGGTTTCGTAAATTAGACCTTTTCGCTGTAGCTGACCATTATTGATTCTTTGTCCCTGAGAAAGCCCTGAGCTGAGCTTTTGGTGCTAGTCAGGGAGGGATTAGTGAGAGAACGAATTCTCTCATTGAAAGATGATGAGGGAGGCTTCAGGAGAGGTGACAGGTAGACCTTCCGATGCCAAGTCGGAGGACAGGGTGGAGGAAGGGGTTGCTCGTACCCCCTTTACATTGCCCCGATTTGACCCTTTATCTTCTGCTTCAGGTCGTTCAGGCGAGACCACTACGCTGAAGGTGAGGCTGGCTCAGTTAGAAATGGAGCATAAAGATAAAGAGAGACAGATGCAGTTTGAACTTGAAATGAGGAAAATAGAAGCCGACAAGGAGGTGAGGATCCGACAACTAGACGCTGGTTCCAGTGCGACTCCACAAGCTGCTCATCTTCAAGCCCACTTCGATGTGAGTAAAAATATTGCTTTAGTCCCTCCATTTCGAGAGTCGGAAGTTGATTCTTATTTCTCTGCGTTTGAGTTGGTACCTGAAGCTTATAAACAGCGCTTCAGGAACCACAAGAAACCATCTCACCATACTTTTGTTGAGCTTGCTAGGGACAAAGAGTCTCTGTTTAGTCGCTGGTGTTCAGCCAGCAAAGCTAACACCTTTGCTGATATTTGGGAATTGATCCTGTTGGAGGACTTTAAAAGCAACTTCCATGATAGAATTGTAGTTCATTTAAATGAACAGAAAGTGGCGGCATTGGCCCAGGCAAGCAGTGTTGGCAGATGAGTACGCTTTGACACACAAGACCGTCTTTGGTGCGCCTCGTTTTGAAGGCCGGACGATTACGTCATCAGTTCCTCATTCAGGTCGCTTTTCCTCTGACAACCGTAAGCCTTTTCATGAAATCCGTGAATGTTTTTACTGTCACCAAAAGGGTCACGTGATTGCAGACTGCCCAGTTTTGAAAAATAAACCGAAACAGTCTAGTCACCGTCCCCAAAAATAAAAGTTTGGGTTTAGTCAAGTCTTTGGCTCGTCCATTGGATCGAGTTATTGATTCAGCATTTGAGAAACCGGATCCTGTCTATGCTCCGTTTATCTCTGCCTGTTGTGTTTCCTTAACTGGAGAACAAGCTGGTCAAAAGCCTATCCGAGTCTTATGAGACACCGGGGCGGCACAGTCAGTTATTGTTACTGATGCTTTACCCTGGTCCCCTGAAACGTATTGTGGCTCGCATGTCATATTACAGGGTATAGAGACAAAAACCATACCTGTACCATTACACTGGGTCCACTTAGTGTCAGACTTGGTATCAAGACATTTCCGTGTTGGTGTAGTGTCTACACTGCCAGTAAAAGGAGTCACATTGCTACTAGGGAACGATATTGCTGGTGGGAACGTTACTCCTGTGTTAGAGGTAGTAGACAACTCAAAAATCTGAACTACAGATGAGAAATTGGTTCAAGCATTTCCCCATGTTTTTCCTGCTTGTGTGTTAACGAGGGCACAATCTCACAAGCTTGGAGATGTGGTGGATTTGGCTAGTTCCATTTTTGAGAATGTTGAGGTAGAATACAATGCACTGAGTATGCCTTCTGCAATGCCGACAGTTTTTACGGGGGTAAAAACTAAGGCAGGGGAAAGCGAAATCTCGCCCCAATTACATTACATTATTTTGTCATTCACCCCCGAGAAGGTGATTGAATGTCAAAAGGGAGACACCAGTCTTCGCAAGTGTTTTGCTTCGGTAATTTCCATTGAGGAAGCTAAAACTAAGGAGACTGACTACTTTATGGAAGCTGGAGTTTTGATGCGGAAATGGGAAGCTCATGACACCGTTAATGACTGGAGTGAAGTGTGTCAAGTGGTTGTTCCTACACCGTTCCGACAGCAGGTGCTGTCACTCGCCCATGACCAGGCGTGGTCCGGACATTTGGGGATCACAAAGACTTATAACCGGCCATGTTTGAAATCTGACGTGGTCCAATTTTGTAAAACATTTCACATATGTCAACTCACTGGGAAAGTGAATCAAACAGTTCCTCGAGGGCCGCTCTGCCCGATTCCTGTGGTGGGGGAACCGTTTGAAAGAGTGATAATTGATTGTGTAGGTCCATTGCTGAAAACCAGGTCAGGTAACCAGTTCCTACTAACAATAATGTGCAGTGCTACTCGATACTCAGAGGCTATTTCCCTCCGTACTATAACGGCTAAGACTGTGGTGAAGGCACTAGTGAAGTTCTCTACATTTGGACTCCCTAAAGTAATCCAAACTGATCAGGGATCCAACTTTATGTCCAAACTGTTTTCAAATGTGTTAAAGATATTATGTATTTCCCATCAGGTCTCCAGTCCGTATCATCCAGAGTCAAGGGGCTCTCAAATGCTGGCATCAGATGCTGAAGGCAATGCTACGCAAGTATTGCATGGATACCAGTACCGATTGGGATGAGGGGGTGCCCTTTGTCCTATTTGCTATAAGGGAAATGATACAAGAGTCCTTATGGTTCAGCCCTGCTGACCTTGTGTTTGGACACACCCCACGGGGTCCGCTGAAAGTTTTGAAGGAGCATATCTTATCTCCTACACCCAGCAGCTCCCCTAAAAATGTGTTAGATTATGTCAGTAAGATGCGGGCGAGACTGCACGCCGCTTGTGCGTTAGCCCAAAAGTGTCTCTCCTCGTCTCAAAAACGCATGAATTTGCATTATGAAAAAAATGGCCGTTCTTTTGCACCAGGGGATCAAGTTTTAGTTTTGTTACCAATCCCTGGCTCATCTCTGTCGGCACGTTTTTCTGGACCATATCTGGTGGAAAAGAAACTCAGTGACACCAATTATGCGATAAAGACCCCAGATCGAAGGCGTTCTTCCTGTGTGGGTCATGTTAACATGCTGAAAACATATTATGTGCGTGATTCTCCCAACAGTTCCTCAGGTAAGCCGGTCCAGCCCGCCGTCTCCAAACTATGTTTGCATTTTTTGTGGTGGGTGTGTTACGTTCCCCAGTTTCTGTGTTGTAGTTTGTGTATTTGCATGTGTGTATTTCATGAAATGGCTTCCTGAAATCCCTCAAGCAGCTGATTGGTCGACTCTACGGCTAATTGGAGAGCTGACCCCGCCCCCTCGTCAAGACGCAGCTGTCTCCAATTACCCATTCCTTCTGAAGCTATATAAAAGCCAGTGTTCTGTTCAGAAGAGAGATCATTGCTGGGAGGAGATTGCAGAAAAATTGATTGTGATTTAGAGAGATCATGGCTGAGAGAGGAGGCTGATGGCTGAGGGTCATATTATGTTTGTTGTTTCTGAGAGTGATACAGGCAGTTGGTATGTACTGTGTTAGTTTGTTGCATTATCAGATAGAGCTTATTTGATGCCCTTTTGTTTCTTAGTTTGTGAAATTGTTTAATATTCTGTTTCTTTTGTTCTTAGGGGGGAAGGGGAAGGCACCTAGGGAGTGCTTAGGCAAGAGGCCCGCGAGCATACATATACCCGTAGTATATTCACTGTCTAGGCACACTAGGTAAGACCTGGGCGGACCACCCCCTGGTGGTGCAAAATTAAGTAAGTAGTGGTTAGGCAGGTAAGATAGGAGATGGGGCTTTGATATTTACTTGCTTTGGTTCAGTCCAGCCCCTTTTCCCCATATTATCTTGTGACGGAATACATTCCTTGTAAATTGTACCACTCTGTCTTTTGTCATCCTTACTCACACCTACAGTCCATACCTCTTTCACTTCACGGGGAGTTGAGTTGTAGCAGGATGTTGCGTTCCCTCTTCAGAGGCATGTGTAACACCCCCATTTTTTGTTTGTTATTTTGGCATTAATACATGTCAGATAAGTTTCCAAACAATGTAAAAATAAAAAATAAATCATTGAGTTAATAAAGCTGCATACAAACATGGTCTCTTTTTTTCTTTCTTGAGTGAGGCAGCTCCAAAATGCAGGTGTTTCAGCCTACCTCATGCTTTCTGTGGTGGTGGGGCAGCCAGCTGAAAATACAGAGCGTAGGTCTTGGTAATGTTCTTAAGTTGTGCCATGATTAGCTCAGTGTTCTGTCACTCGTGGGGACAGTACGTCACCTCCAAGTTTAAGGGTAGACCTCGAAAATTCAAGCCCCTTGGGTGCTGCCATAGAGTTACATTAGAAGTGCCCATCCAAGAAGGCTCAAGGTCATTGGTCACAGATAAAATCATGTCAAATTACATTATAGCTACAGTAGCTGTGAAGTTCTGACCTTTATTCCTTTGTTTTCTCTTTATGTTACGTGTGTGCGTTTTAGGTAGTGGTGGACTTTCTTTAACTTGGCACCCTGTAGTTTTTGGGTTGTCTCGTTGTGTGTCCCGCGCCCTGTATCTGTTGGGCTTATTATTTTGTTATGCCTGAGTAAAGCACTTAACCTCAGTGGAACTCTCTCTGCGTCTGATTCCTGCACCCATCTAGTCCCGTGTGACAGTAGCTATGATTGGACTGTCAACGTCATACTTTCAAAATCTTAGCTTACAGGCGTCATCATGAATCATGTCGACAATCTACGGGCAAATCCTTTTAATCCTTGTCATATGAAGAGAAATAATGAAGAGAAATCATAGATAAAACGTATCGGTGCTCATGGGTCATTGAACATAAACGTTACACAACAAGTTTAGAATTGCAAATTCAACAATGAGTGGTTGGGAAGGAATCCGTAACAGTGGATAACTGCAAGTGTTGCAAAGCAATCACTAGCCTGCTATTCAGTGGAGTGGCTCTGTGGTCTTGAATCTAGGATTAAGTGTCTCTTTTCGAAGTTTAAAATGATAAATCATGCTGTCAATGAAGCGTGATATGTACCGCACTCCAAACATCTGTTAACTCGGAACTGCCAAAACATGACTTCAGTGAGTTCAAGCCTACTGGGAATTCCGGAAAAAAGGAGCTCCGACTGGGAAATCCGTTTTGAATGGTTATCCAACTCGGAATTGTACGTCGGGAACTCGGGCCTCTTTCTGGAGCTTCGACCTGAAGATCAATGACGTCATCATGATTCAACCCAGTTTTTTTCCAGAGTTCCCAGTTGAAAGCACCATAAATCCAGAGAAGGCCAGACTTGACAAAATTTGCCAAGAAAGGCCTGCCATGCCACCTTCCTGTTCAAGTGAGCACAGCACAACAAGGTGAGTCCAAAGATGTATTGTATGCTGCTGCATAAATTATGTAATATGCCAGGGAGATATGTATACTGTATCTAAGAAAGTAATGCTAAGTGTACGTTGTGTAGTAAGCTGTTAGTAGCCCATGTGCCTCACCCTAATAATTTGGTCTATTTCCCGCTCTTAATTTCGCCAACTGTTTTGACTTGGTGGTGCACATGTAGCCTATAACCTGTTTTTAGAGAAATGTAATCAACACATTTTTTAAGAGCCTTCATTGTCTGCTTATATGCCTCCTTTTATTTATCCTACGGTTCTGACTTGGTGTACAGGGAGAACACTGTAAGAATGACCCATGTTCTGAATTCTGTCACTGTACATTTCAAAAGTGCTAAACAAATAGTTATATAGACTACGTCTGTCCTAGCTCACTCATTAATGTTTTAATCGAAATTAAGGATTGCCTCTTATCCGCTTGCCGTCCCCTTATGCCACAGTTTGTACATCTCAAATGTCATTAGAAACCACATTTGTTTAAGCAAGTGAGCCATATCAGCTATGTTTTTTTTAAAGGCAGTAAATGAGGCTGAATGAACTGTTTCACTGGCAGACAAGGCTCCGCTGATAGCCAAGTGTAGCAGTGGTAAGATGTTGGGACAGCTTTATGTAGGCCCTAACAGTTTGTGGGCACCATGTGTCACCTTTATAGTGCAATTAATGTATTGTGTTGTGTAGTGGCTTTGCTGGCATGCATCCCATTTATTATTCATTTTTTTTGCCCCACCAAGATTTACATGCTAAAATTGCCACTGGAACCACAATGATTTGTCTTTCTTACTAATATGTCTCTGTGTGTTTTGTTTGTAAGCTCAAATGGGCAGTGATGTTCAATGGGCCTTCGAAAAACAAAATACTTTTTCTGTCTCTTATCATAGAATATGAGGTCATCCTGCAGGTTGTTTCCGAAACTAATTAAATATTTGTCAGAACCCATTGAGTCTAACATAGGGAGGGTTTCCTCCCAAGGTCAAGAGAGAATGCCCTGTTGTCCACTCCAGCCGCTAACAAGCTACTTGTATCTGTGGTCTCATGTCAACAACATTGATGTGATGATTAAGCTCGTCACCTGGAAGCTTATAGACCAAATATGGTTTATTGAAACGCTACACTCAAGCTCTTGTGATATGTTGAATTTGATTACAGTTACCAATTATTGCAAGGCATATTATGATGCAAAACCAGGTATAAACAGAGATGAACAAGAAATGAAGGCTTTGAGAAAATATACTTGAGATCTGTATTATTTTCTTCCCAAGGGCCCTGGCATGTATGCCTGTGTCAACACATGTTACGTCTCTGCTTGTCTTTGTCAATAAAACATCTAATACTCTGAAAGCCATCTTGATCTTTCATTATTATTGATTACCCCGAGACCATCACTGTCATTGAAAGTAACATGATAATTATTGTTTGTACAGAACTGAAAAAGTGATATGTAGCCTCGTATCTTTCTTATAATGTTCCCTTTGCTTCGATAATAAGCATGCTGAGACAGAGATGTCCTTCCTGTTCTTTGGGAGATGTAGGCATATTTTCAGTCCTACAGAACAGACAGTTATGAACCACCAGCTCCCTTTCCTTGCACAGTATGAGAGGAAGTAGTGCTTGGGTGCGAGCCAAAGAAAACCTCCTGATACAGTGCAACTCTGAAGCAGACTCTGAAGCAGACTATCCACTGAGTCTTCTCTCTGGCTCAGAGCACTCTCAGTTTCACTACCCCCAGATGGCCTCTCAGTCTTTCTCAGACAGCCACTGTTAGAATACTCAGTAGACACTTGAGAGCAGCTGAGCCCACAACCCTGTACCTGAACAGTGCCATGTTATTTTAAAGCTTGGATCTCTGTTTGTAAAACATTAATTGGAGACTTGTGCATTTAAAAGTAACACATTAGAGAAAACAGTAACCTGCTATGTAAAGAGAGGATTACGCTATTGTTGCCGTTGGCCCTAGGATTGCCCAGACTCCCACTGTTTCCTGAGAGAGAATAAACTTAACTTAATTCCGCCCTCTGTTGAAGATACAACAAATATATACATCATGCTAGGGGTCAAAACAACAAAAACATTCACTTCAACACACAGACATAAACAAAAGAAAGAAAACGGTTGAAATAGGTGTCTCGGTGGAAGTTTGCGATTTTATTTATATAGCCTGAATTTGTATAATGTTGCGAAGCAATGGCTCCATGCCTAAAATGTCCACTAGAGAGCACTGTCCACAATGCATAACTATATCCAGAAGTCTCCAGAGAAGAAGACACATTTAGTCTACCACTCTGCACTCAAATGTAACTATTTCCCCCGCATCTTAGGTGCAGATGATATGGACAATTTTATGCTGTTTTACCTCTAATGAGATTTGTTTTTAGAGCATTCTGTATGGTTTTGTTTCACATGTTGCATTTTAGTCATTTGGCCTATTGTCGGTTTTCCCATGCATTCAAACTTAAACAATAGTGAAGTTCCAGGCACACAAGTTATAACAACAAAGTACTGCTGTTGGCAGAGTAGACACTCCCTTGTTCTCTGGCAAGCTTTACATCCCATAGTCTGAGCCAAGTTTAGAGGCCAACCAACCCAGTCTCTCCTTTTCCATCACACTCCCTGTGATTGGTGAATTTGATCGCAGTTTCCATGTGTTTATTGCCAGATAGATTTGATGTTGCTATATTAAGAAGGTTGTTACTATGTTTGGTTTTGCAGTAGGATACATATTGACACACTGTCCAGACATAACTGACTACAGCAGGCTACTAATGAATGTTTTAGTACCAATAAGAAGAGGCTGCTGTAACATGTTGAATCAGAAAAACCAGCTGTAAAGTACCCTCCCTGACCGGACTCTCCCAAACCCGCATGCCGGTGCTACAATTACTACAACTACTACACTGAAGCATGACGGGTGTCCAGAGTGAGATTGTTTCAGCAGACAAGGGGGTGAGGGGTCAATCAGATGCATTAATGGAATGAATGAAAGGGAGTGTTGTCTGTCCCACCAGAGCGTTATGAAAGGACATTTCTCTCTACCTGTGTTCCTGTCTGTTTCGTTTCACTGGAACACTACGTTTCTGTTCTCAGATCAGTATGTGTGATGAGAGACGGGGCTCACCGCAGTGCTCTTATGTAACAATGAGGAATGGGGGGGCAAGAGACAGAGAGAGAGGAAGGGAGAGGGAGAGGGTAGGAGTCATGGTGGAAAGAAAAGTGTCTCCTCCCCATCCTTTGAGAGTTGAACAGTCCTATTCCTTCCATTTGCACGAGCAAATGTGAGATGTAATCAGCAGTCCCACAGCAGATACGATAGATGCTCATGGTGTGTGTGTGTGTGTCAATATGATCATTCCCTTTAGGCAGTAGGCTAAATGCGACATGTTAATGCCATAGTAGCAGAGGGGCTTACGCGTGATGAACAGCTTTTTTTCTTCTTCCTCGTTGCTGTAATCTCTACCTCCCTCTCCCTTTCTTCTAGCATCTGCTGCTGTGTCCACTTTGTCCTCATCACCTTTCACCCACTTTCTGCTTTTGAGGGTTCACTCCAGGCTTACCCTCGAGTAGGTTTTTATCTCAGCAATCACGTCAGCTTCTCACAAGTTTTCCAAAAACACATCTTATCTGAGATTGCATACTGCGACAGCATATCCAAACAATGACTCTGACATTAACAATAGATATCTTGTTATTGTATAGGCTAACCCACAATGTTCTGGAGATGGAGTGTATAATTTCTATATATTTGAACCATTTCCCATCAGTACAATAGCTGGAGCACTTCTATTGTGGTATGTCTTTCCTACGGATGAAGTCCCGTTAACGGGATCGATTTGACAATAGCCAGTGAAAGTGCAGGGTGCCAAATTCAAACAACAGAAATCTCATAATTAAAATTCCTCAAACATACAAGTATTACACACCATTTTAAAGATAAACTTGTTGTTAATCCCACCACAGTGTCCGAATTCAAAAAGGCTTTACGGCGAAAGCATACATTGCGATTATCTGAGGTCAGCACCTAGTCACAGAAAAACACAGCCATTTTTCCAGCCAAAGAGAGGAGTCACAAAAACCAGAAATAGAGAGAAAATGAATCACTAACCTTTGATGATCTTCATCAGATGACACTCAGGACTTCATGTTACACAATACATTTATGTTTTGTTCGATAAAGTTCATATTTATATCCAAATCTCAGTTTACATTGGCGTGTTATGTTCAGAAATGTTTTTCTTCCAAAACATCCGATGATTTTGCAGAGAGCCACATCAATTTACTGAAATACTCATCATAAATGTTGATGAAAATACAAGTGTTATACATGGAATTAAAGATGTACTTCTCCTTAATGCAACCGCTGTGTCGGATTTCAAAAAAGCTTTGGGGAAAAACCACACCATGCAATAATCTGAGTTTTTTAAAATCTTACCTTCATTTCATTAGGCAAGTCAGTTAAGGACAAATTCGTATTTTCAATGATGGCCTAGGAACAGTGGGTTAACTGCCTTGTTCAGGGGCAGAACGACAGACCTTGGAGATTTGAACTTGCAACTTTTCGGCTCTTAGTCCAATGCTCTAACTACTAGGCTACCCTGTCACCCGAAGGTTCAGACAACAAAACAAGCCATACAGATACCCGCCATGTTGTGGAGTCAACAGAAGTCAGAAATAGCATTATAAATATTCTTAACTTTGATGATCTTCATCAGAATGCACTCACAGGAATCACAGTTCCACAATAAATGTTTGTTTTGTTAGATAAAGTCCATCATTTATGTCCAAATACCTCCTTTTTGTTCGCGTTTAGTTCACAAATCCAAATTCATGAGGCGCAGGCACACTTAGTACAGATAAAATGTCAAAAAAAGTTATATTACAGTTCGTAGAAACATGTCAAACGATGTATGGAATCAATCTTTAGGGTGTTTTTAACATAAATCTTCAATAATATTCCAACCGAACAATTCTTTTGACTTTAGAAAGGAAAAGGAACACAGCTCGCTCTCACAGCCACACGGCATTCTGCCAGACCCCTGACTCAAACAGCTCTTATTCGCTACCCCTTCACAGTAGAAGCCTGAAACAAGGTTCTAAAGGCTGTTGACATCTAGTGGAAGCCTTAGGAAGTGCAATCAGAACAAATTTCCACTGTGTTTGGATAGGCAAAGACTTGAAAACCTACAAACCTCAGATTTCCCACTTCCTGGTTAGATCTTTTCTCCGGTTTTTGCCTGCCATATGAGTTGTTATACTCACAGACATCATTCAAACGATTTTAGAAAATTCAGAGTGTTTTCTATCCAAATCTACAAATATTATGCATATCTTAGCTTCTGGGCCTGAATAGCAGGCAATTTACTCTGTGCACCTTATTCATTCAAGCTACTCAATACTGCCCCCCATCCACCTACAACGCATAAGCTTCATAAACATTGCATGAAATCCATGTAAAGAACTATGAAGTAAGCCTAATGGTCATGGATGTGGTGGGTTTTAATGTGAGCAGTACGGAATAGCAGAGAGTGGGGCAGTGTATTATAGGAATTTCAGCCATGTAACTCTGTTCCTCCATCTCGTCTTGTGTTCCTGGCAGCTCCACTATCATCCTGGCCAACCTGGCAGCTGCCTGGTATTCATGTCACACCCTGCAAACACAACACAGCCAGCGAGGTTGACTGGGATAGGGAGGGGACTGGGTCCAGCAGGATGGGTCTAAAGGAGACCCACTGCTGCTGCCAGGGAGGTGGAGGTGATATAAGGATAGTCATAGTCAGAAGAGACACACAACTCACCTCTCATTACTGCTGGTTATTTGGGGGGACCGAGAGAGAGGGGGGGTAGAAATAGAAAAAGAGGGTGAGAAAGAAAGAAAGAACAAGGGGGTTGTGCATTTTGAGAGCAGCCGTTGTTTATGTTTGCATGCCTGAGTGTTCTCCACATTTTGGGGCAAAAGCAAGTCACATTGCTGATCTCCCCTGGCGCATGCTCTCACCATTTCCTCTATTCTATTTCAGGCTAAAAGTACATCTCCAGTATGTATACCCAAACCATCATGTCTTAGTTTGGCTCAAACTAGTTTGTGCTTACAGTACTTCAAGGCTCTGCGCAGCAGGGAAATCTTGTGTTAGCCTGCTTACAGTTTTACAGTGCAGCAATTTGCAGTGTAAACAAACAGCAACACAACTCACCAATCCCATGAGTTTTGAGGAGTTATGAGGATGGGTGGACTGCTCGGGGGCCACTCACCTTTCACTGTCAACTCAGTACAGACAGATCAGATCGATCAGTCTGATGTCAGCATGACATTATACAATGTACCAGGCCTGTCCAGCTACAGAATACAGGGAGGTTCACCATGTGAGCAGAAGAACAATAATTGTTTGAGGTTGATAGGTGCACAGTCCAACTAGGCTCTGGTTAATGTTTGAATCCATGTCGCTATGTGTTATGACTGTTGGAGCATAAACACGCTCACAGAACTGAGGACGATCATCAACACTCAAGTCAAAATAGAGAGAAGTTGAATAGCATACACAGGGGATGACATGAATGAAGACAACGTCTATCAAATGGGAAGAGCTGATTTCCTAAGAAGATGGTGGGGAAAGAACAGTGGGGTGAAAAGGTTTGTCATACAAAAACACATCTGTACCACATAGACAAGGAAGTGGCCATAACATAGCACTGTTTGGTCTCTGCTTGTCCTTGTAGTGTGGGATAAACAGTCTCTGACTCAAGATCTCCTCCTCAGTCTGCTCTGAGGTCTTTCATCAATCCAAGGATGGAGAGAGAAGGCCAGACATTCATCTGTTTAGACCATTTCACATTTCCCCTGTTTTTTTAAACAGTGTATCTCTCCCTGATGTGATGTGTGTGTGTGACTGAAGATTGCGTCATACCAACTCACTGGACTCAACATCCGCTGAGAAATAAACTGCCATCTGGGAAATACTAAAAGAGCACAGGATGTTGTGGGTTATAGTTCCATTAGAGCCCCATGTCCATTTGATACATAGAGTCAGACTCCAAGATCTAATGCAGTGTAATAGATACAATATTTATTCAGAAACACAAAATAATGAATTGTCTGGTAATCCACACAATTGTTGTGGTAGCTGTCTCTTGGAAAACATTGCGGAACAGGCGTGTGTTCAGATTAACCGATGTGCAAAGCAAAACTAGTGTGATTATCAGATTAACAGATCGTAGAATAGAAAACGTTTGGATGAGTCCTTCCCTGAATGTATCAGTTCCTTTCAATTGCAATATTCATTCCATTTTACAAAATAAAAAGATGATCAGGTGCATAGACAAAACATTTTTGAGCCGAGAGTTCCTGAGACAGCATCACCAAATATGCAGTTTTCTTATTATTTTTTATTTATATGTTTTAAATCTATATTTTTTCAAATATATTTTCCCTATTTATTATTTTCCCCTAATATGTTGATTTCCATCTTAAGCAACAACAACACTGTATCAAAAACTGTCTGCTACTTCGAGATGGTGCACAGCTGGAATATCAAGCAAGAAGTCTCGCTCTGACAGAAACCTTTATCTCACTTTTCCTCTGAACACTAGTGGCTGAAAACAAAATGATACAAAAAACACTGAACCATGATTGTAGTATAACATCCTTTAGCATTCAATGCAGACAGAAACACTGTATACAAAGAGGAGCAGTTTGTAAAGTTGCTTATTAAACATATATAAGTCGGATTGGCTAGCTGGTGTTCCTTGATTGTGTGAGTGAGACAGTCAAAGTCATTGCCCAATATTTGAAAAAGCAGATCCAAGTTGGTTTCTAAGCACATTAGAATACTAGAACACATGATATTCACACACTTACACTGGTTTAAAAAAATCAAGAAGAATGATGTTATTTATGCAGTGCACCCCCAGTATCAAAGGCATCCAGTCCATTGACACCACTCCAGAAAAGACAAAGGAAAGATGATGACACTGTCATACACATCGGTGTGTACAACAAGAAGATCCTTCTTCGGCACTAGTTATACAAGTCCACCTTAGTCTCTGGTTTCAGATCAATGGAAAAAAATTAAACATATGCCTAACTAAAATTGTCTGCAAATTTGTACAATGTGGCGTCATGTGAATGTTCATCAGCTGTATGCTCATAATTCCTCCTTCCTGTCCTCAGTGCATGTCCACAACATTGCTTGGTTTTCTGCTCTCCCTTGCAGACAATTCATTTCTCATTTTGTCAAAGAGGACTGCCCGATATTGGTTCCTCTTGTTATCGCGAGGCCCCTGCAGTGCTCTCATCTCTCTGCCTCCATGGTGACGCTGGCCTGTTCACTGGAGGCCTGCTGTGTGACGGCTTGGGGCCACCCAGGGGGAGGCACCTGAGAGGGCATCTGCCCAGAAGTCCACAGGCCCTGCTGGGTCTGACCTGGGGCAGAAGGGCCCATGGCCCAGTTGACCTGAGGAGGAGAGGTCGCCATGGAGGCTATGGGACTGCTGGCGTTGAAGCTCTCTGAGGCCTTGAGGCGGGAGAACATGGCCAGGGCGTCTGGGAAGTTGGGAGGTGTTGCTGGTGTGTTGGCTGG
This sequence comes from Oncorhynchus keta, assembly GCF_023373465.1. Classification (NCBI taxonomy): domain Eukaryota; kingdom Metazoa; phylum Chordata; class Actinopteri; order Salmoniformes; family Salmonidae; genus Oncorhynchus; species Oncorhynchus keta. The sequence goes on from NC_068452.1 coordinate 24,430,741, forward strand.
AGTGTGCATCTGTGGAGAAAGGAGAGAACCATTAATAACAGAACATCGATCTGTACTTATTTCTGATTACATATTTCACTACTGACTTTTGTAATTACTGGCGCATTGTCTCCAGTTCTAATTGACAAGCTTGGTTTGATTTACCATCTTGACACTTATGTCCTCCCTCAACTGGTCCTTAGAAGTGCCTACATCATAATAGTTGTGGAAGCGAAAAGGGAAAAATATTTTCCCTTCGAAGCCCAACTTCCTCAGACTGACCCCTTGTCTTTCCACTGAATTCTACATCCTGCCCTGAGTCTGCCCTCTCAGCTGACACTACAGAGAGCAGGCCTCAGGAGACTGCTCTGTGACTGCCAAACACAGGACCAGTCAGCCAAAACAAACACCATTCCATGAGTAAGAACCTAAGAGGGTCCAAAGGAATCGTACCTTCCAGGACATAAAAGGTCAAAGCAACCAGTGTTAGGATTCACCCCAACCATCTGAAGGCTACCAGACTGTCTGTTTTCTCATTGTGTGGACAGGATATCCACCACATAATAGATTATGCAATATCTCAAAACAGTCATGTGGTTTGTAGTGGAACTAGGGGAAACAGATACCCTCCCCCCCAAGGCACATGCTTGCCTTCAGAACAGGTTTTGACTACGGTAAACATATTTCTTTAGGAGGATTGTCAGACAATTGAACTACATTTTGTTAATGAGAGCTGAAATATGTATAAGAAGAAAAAGATGTCCACAGGCTAATAAAGAAATTCTTATTACTTGATAAGAACATTAGTGGAGTATCCCACACACATGGATTTCTAAGGTTTCTATGGTGCAGTACGAGTGAATGAGTTAATGAATGAATGAACAATCATTGGATTTCCCACAGGCATTAGCGTCGAGCTGCTTCAATAGGAACAAGACATGCCTTTATTCAACATAATCATTTATGATGCGTAGTGAACCATAAAGCTAGTATGTGCATTGCTCAGTTCAGGACAAGCATGTCTTTGTACAAAAAAACAGGTCAGCAGCAGCCATACTAGCATAAGGCTGGCTGCTTCAGAAAAGTAATTTTGCATTTTGCAGATCACTGGTCGCCTACATTTGCTTCAGTCAATAGCATTGCAATAAATTACAGCAATAAATTGAAAGTGATCATAACAGACTTCCTGTCACCTGACACACATGGCGGCAATAAAACAATGACCTAAGAGTAATGGTTGCGTGTCGGTGGCCGAGAAGTCTGGCAGAAAATCAAACTTGGTATAAACGGAGTCGTTTAATAAGTGCTCATAAAACTCCAAAAAACAAAATATACAAAAATATTGGGTACAAAATCACATGACTTTCACATAACATACAATAAAACAATCTCTGACAAGTACATGAGGGGAAACAGAGGGTTAAATACACAACATGTAATTGATAGTATTGGAACCAGGTGTGAAGGAAGACCAAATAAAACCAATGGAAAATGAAAAATGGATCAGTGAAGGCTAGAAGGTCGGTGACGTCACCCGCCGAACACCGCCCGAACAAGGAGAGGGACCGAATTTGCCGGAAGTCGTGACACTAAGATTTGATTTAGAATTATATTTTTTTATATTATATCTGCTTACAAAACGGTTAAAACTGTACAGCTGAAAAACACATATAATACAAAAGCCTTCCGTTATCTGACCTCAATAACAAGACAGCCTTGTATATGTGTGGGAGTTTCCACTGCTTTACATTGAAAGAGGTCAGCAGTGTATAGGGAGAAGGGTGTTGAAGGGGTTGGCTATGTGGACACACAGGGTGTGGGCCTCAGTGTGTGGCAGCTGCTCAGTCAGATCAGCTGGCTCTGTACACATAAACACACAGGAGACCGACCGTGTATTTTCTCATCTGGAGCTGCAAAGTTGCTATAGAAACAGTCCTGTTTGATAGGGATGGATCCTGTAATAGCAGCTGCAGCCAGGGAAACAGTACAAGAGAGCTTGTTTTAGAGAGTGTGGTCTTTCTCATCCCTTTTCCCATTGTTTATTGTCAGTTTGCCATATTTGTGGCTCAGAATAAACAATGGCAAACTGTACCCTGTACTAAAGCCCTGCATCCTACCAACCAGCATTGTCCATTTGAAACAAATGTGCTATTGTACACCAGGCAGTCTACTTTACCATTGTTCAAAGGGCTTGTAAACAGACACATTTTCTTTTCAAAAGTATATCCCGCATCAGAGCACATCTAAATGTAGACACTCAACGTCTAATAGCCATCCCAAATATGAATAACAAGGGCAGTAGTACAGTTTACAAAAGCTGTTTCTTTTGGACGATGTTATGAAGACTCTTTAACTGACTCGATTCATGACTGCCACAGACCTCCTGGCATCCTAGACATTGACTGGGACATTGTGATAAGCCACACGTCTACAATATTGCCACCAGCCTATGCCTTATGAGCCTTAAAAACCCCTATGTGCATTTCAATCATGAGGGACGTAATCATCTGTGGATGTAACATCCCATAAGCACGTTGAGTTTCAACACTGACCTCCATCGTGTGATCTACAAGATAAAATTGTTGAGGGCATCATGGGTAATCTGTCTTTAGCGAGGCTGCACCTTTTTCAGAGCTGTTTCACTAACTCACAGTCACCCTACACAATGTCTGTTTCCATGTACGTGGTCAACTGTCCAACGAGATGAACGAAAGGAAATTCAAACATCACGTGTCACGTGATACACAGCTTACATTACTGTGTCCTGTATCAACAAATCAATCTCACCAACCTCCAACACAAACAGGTCAATGAGCAACCATAGAGTGAGTCAATAATTAACCCAACACAGTCCCTTGTTGTTATTATACAGCCAGGGATAGATTAATATACGGGTGCTGGTTTGTCATGTCAACTTGTTCTAGTGACAAGTGTCTTTTTAAACCAAGGTCACGGTGCTCTTCATAACAACACAACCACTACTGACAACAGAAACAATAGCCTACAGCACTTTCAAAAACACTTCCTTTAATAGCCGTGGGTGTAACAGAGTTCATTTCGTAACCTCACTCCCCAGCTTGAGATGTCTCCACATCATGTTGCATGTGCATCGGGCCTCTCCTACGCCTGACCTTTCTGCGCTGGTCTGTTGAAGGACACAGTGGGCACATACTGCACCGTAGTTAACCTGTCAACCAATTGTCAATGAAAGGGGCTCAACTTAACCTTATGCCACGCCTGACAGCCAACCCCTAATGTAAACAGACCACGCCAGCTGTATTGCCAATGTCACTGCTTCTTATCTAATCTAACGTCTGCCCACATCCTGTTTATTTTCATCCAGTTTGAAAATGAAAAAATGAAAATAGGAGCAGGATGAGATCCTTGGGAAATGGCAGACCCAGTGGTAGGTTATGAGAGGTAAGGTTCTAGACCTAAATAAACTGATATCTTATTGCTCATGAAGCCAGATGTTGTTTCGAAGGAGGAAATCTATTGGCCAAATGGAAAATCTATATGACAAATGGCCAAGAATAAACTGTGCTAATGTCCTGTTATACATGTGTCAAGATTTTAACACTGTCATTAAAAGACAATGTATGTACAGTTGAAGTCGGAAGTTTACATACACTTAGGTTGGAGTCATTAAAACTTGTTTTTCAACCACTCCACAAATTTCTTAACAAACTATAGTTTTGGCAAGTCGGTTAGGACATCTACTTTGTGCATGACACAAGTAATTGTTCCAACAATTGTGTACAGACAGATTATTTCACTTATAATTCACTGAATCACAATTCCAGTAGGTCAGAAGTTTACATACACTAAGTTGACTGTGCCTTTAAACAGTTTGGAAAATTCCAGAAAATTATGTCATGGCTTTAGAAGATTCTGATAGGCTAATTGACAACATTTGAGTCAATTGGAGGTGTACCTGTGGATGTATTTCAAGGCCTACCTTCAAACTCAATGCCTCTTTGCTTGACATCGTGGGAAAATCAAAAGAAATTTGCCAAGACCTCCACCAAATTGTAGACCTCCACAAGTCTGGTTCATCCTTGGGAGCAATTTCCAAACACCTGAAGGTATAAACACCATGGGACCATGCAGCCGTCATACCACTCAGGATGGAGACACGTTCTGTCTCCTAGAGATGAACGTACTTTGGTGTGAAAAGTGCAAATCAATCCCAGAACAACAGCAAAGGACCTTGTGAAGATGCTGGAGGAAACAGGTACAAAAGTATCTATATCCACAGTAAAACAAGTCCAATATCGACATAACCTGAAAGACCGCTCAGCAAGGAAGAAGCCACTGCTCCAAAACGCCATCGAAAAGCCAGACTACGGTTTACAACTGCACATGGGGACTAAGATCGTACTTTTTGGAGAAATGTCCTCTGGTCTGATGAAATAAAAATAGAACTGTTTGGCCATAATGACCATTGTTATGTTTGGAGGAAAAAGGGTGAGGCTTGCAAGCCGAAGAACACCATCCCAACCGTGAAGCATGGGGGTGGCAGCATCGTGTTGTCGGGGTGCTTTGCTGCAGGAGGGACTTGTGCACTTCACAAAATAGATGGCATTGAAGCAACATCTCAGGACATCAGTCAGGAAGTTAAAGTTTGGTCGCAAATGGGTCTTCCAAATGACCCCAAACATACTTCCAAAGTTGTGGCAAAATGGCTTAAGGACAACAAAGTCAAGGTATTGGAGTGGCCATCACAAAGCCCTGACCTCAATCCCATAGAAAATTTGTGGGCAGAACTGAAAAAGCGTGTGCGAGCAAGGAAGCCTACAAACCTGACTCAGTTACACCAACTCTGTCGGGAGGAATGGGCCAAAATTCACCCAACTTATTGTGGGAAGGTTGTGAAAGGCTACCAGAAACGTTTGACCCAAGTTAAACAATTTAAAGGCAAAGCTACCAAATACTAATTGAGTATGTAAACTTCTGTCCCGCTGGGAATGTGCTGAAAAAAATAAAAACTGAAATAAATTATTCTCTCTACTATTATTCTGACATTTCAAATTCTTAAAATAAAGTGGTGATCCTAACTGGCCTAAAACATGGAATTTTTACTCGGATTACATGTCAGGAATTGTGAAAAACTGAATTTAAATGTATTTGGCTAAGGTGTATGTAAACTTCAACTGTATGTTTTGTATAGTATGTATCATAAGTGCTGTAGCCCTGAAATCATTTTATTTATTTATTTTGACCTTTTTTAAATTCATTTTTTACTAAAACAATGTTCACTTTTTCTGGAACCACCCTCCCCCACAAGACACATTTCCAAGGCTTCGATTAAAGAAAAAGAATAGTAGCAGTACAGATCATCCATGACTCACGTGACTTCATTTGACGACTATAGGTATTAGAAACATAGCAGCCTATCATGTCACCGTTCATGTGAAATAACACAGTAAGTAATATGCTACAGTACATGACAAGGCACTATGAACAACGTGGCCAACGTGTGTTTATTTTTGTCAGGCTTGTGTGTGGGTACAACATGGCGGACACGGACGACAAGGGCATGAATATAAATATAATCATAGATGTTGCAATAATCATCATCATGATGTAATAATAATAATAATAATAATACATAAATTATTCATTATTAACAATAATACTGTAGGTTTTCTATACTTACCATTTGATGATGGTGACTGTATGGAATATTGGTTTCTTGAAAAAAGACACTTAATGCAGTCTATTGAAAAATAAAATATATGTGTCAATAAGCAACAGTCCAGTGTGCATTACACATATGATAGATAGCCTATTGCAGACAGATACAACCTAAATTGATATTATATTATCTGCTGTGAAAATGTTACATTGTGCCATAAGGCTGCTGAATACCATAGTTAGCTACATTTTCATTGCATAATAGCATTAGCCTACTGGGATGTTGTAAAGATAACCAGATTATTTTACAAATGATTGGCATTACTGTATTAATTAGATGTATTTAATTAATGACTCTAAGAAACAGACACAGATTGATCTCTGTAACTGATCTATCTTCCATGCACCAAACCCATTGTCAACAAGAAAAGGTTCCCATACCTCGAACTGCCAATGTGCCGCTTGTAGAAGCTGTTTCGCTTGGTCTGCGGCACATCCAGCAGTCAGGACAAACTGATTTATCATAACTTGGTGCTTTAGATCATCCATATTTGCATAAGCGGGCTATTCTAAACCTTTCCCCTTGGGTTGGTGCTCAGTCCTTGAGGTTATTCTCCCTTGCATTAGCCTTTCCTCTCATCGACCATGAAGACAGCACAGTCCGCAGTAAAAACCCAAATATTTACTGTATGAACTATGTTCAGTGTCCTGAGCGCCCCTTTGATCGGCAGCACGAGAGCGCAAATCAGAGCCATGGGGAGGGTCGATCAGTAAGTAGGTCGGTGACAGAAAGAACTACAAGTCCCTAACACCATGTAGTTTGACGTATCACACATCAGAAGGCTTTTGGCTAGAAACTTGTGTTTATTTTCTTTAGCGGAAACCCAGTTGTCCTTGGTTCTATCGTTATTCTTGACAGGTACACAGTTGGATATATAAGTGCCTGTGTAATACCGAAGAAAGTCTAAAACTTGTTACAAAACGGTCCCTTGGACGATAAATACACTAGCGTAGGGGCTAGTAACGTTAGTAGTTAGCCAAGTCTAGCTAGCTAGCAACAACAAGGAAAGATGGGGTCGATTCTTAGCCGGAGAATCGCTGGCGTTGAGGATATTGATATCCAGGCGAATTCTGCGTACAGATTTCCACCGAAATCGGGTAAATATAGCTATTAATTTGGATTGTAACGCTAAAACTCGAACTATAGCTAACGCTGCTAACGTCAGTTAAACTGACATCATCAGTTCCCAACATTATAGGCCTAACGTTACATGTGAACGCTGTAAATGGGTAATTGGATGATATTCAGTCGTGGTGAGATGTTTATTTGTTGAGGCAGAGATGAGTTGTACATCAGTGTCCTGATCTTGTCCTGATTAAAGATAGGCCTTCCATCCTGATTTTTATCCTGATTCTAATCTAGTCACATACTTCTATTTTTTTAAGGGAATTACTTTGCCAGCCATTTTTTCATGGGAGGGGAGAAATTTGACACGCCACATCCAGAGGGTTACCTATTTGGAGAGAACATGGATCTGAACTTCCTTGGAAATAGGCCTGTACAAGTAAGGACCTACAAGTTCGCTATACAGTGGTAAAGAGTGTTAGCTATGTTGTTAAGTTTTGCACCTTGCAAGCTGCAGACAGAGAAGTAACATGTACAGCCTCTTAGGCATATTAGTTGAAGTGGAAGTTCAGGAGTAGTTCTTGATTCACATCCCCCATGTTATTGGTTAGGCTAAATCATTTGAAGTTTATCTGCATTGGGCTGTTCTTTTCTTAGACTAGTTGTCATGTCTCACCTTTGCTTAGTTTCCGTACGTGACCCCGGCACCCCATGAGCCTGTGAAGACCCTGAGGAGTCTGGTCAATATCAGAAAGGACTCCCTGCGCTTGGTCAGGTGAGGAAAAACCCCACCATATTCTACAGCGAGTTGGTAGAGCATGGCGCTTGTAACGCCAGGGTAGGGGGTTCGATCCCCGGGACCACCCATACGTAGAATGTATGCACACATGACTGTAAGTCGCTTTGGATAAAAGCGTCTGCTAAATGGCATTTATTATTATTATTATAGTCTTCAGACTAACCTTACCTCATTTATTTTTCTTAGTGGTTTTCATTGTCAAGTGATTCAAGGTCAAGAATCCTGGCTGATTGAGCTTAGCTTAACATCTCTTCACTGTACTTGTTTAGGCCTATGTTTCATTTGATATCGACATGCTTTCATAAGTGTGGTCCATGAGGGATTTGTTGTTGTTGACTTAATCATAGCTTCAGTATCAAAGTTATGTCATTTTGAAATTGGCCACTTGAAAAAGCTAGCTTAACATTGTTTTGTTTGTCTGCTTGACTACTAGGTACAAAGATGACACTGATGCTCCAGTAGAGGAAGGAGGGAAGCCAAAGGTTCTGTATGGTGTGGAGTTCACATTTGACGCTGATGCTCGTGTGGCTATCACCCTGTATTGCCAAGCTTTTGAGGAATTCACCAATGGGATGGCAATGTATGTAAGAGTCTGATTCAGAAACCTTTTCATTTACATAATAGACTATGTTTAGCATCAATATGCTATTTCTAAGTCATTCACTAATTAGAAATACATATTTTCTTCCACTGTCTCTTGCTCTCTTGCTAACTAAATCAAATTCATCATTTTACATTTCTCATTTGAAATTAAATCTATGCCTTTTATCTGTTTCTGCAGTGAACTTGTTTTATTCACTTTAAAGACACGTTGTATAATAACATCTTATGATAGTGGCCAATATACAGCATAGAATGTCAGTCTCCAAAAAGCAGACTGGGAGAGATACAATGGGTCCTTAGCAACCGCCTGTCTCCATGGATACGCATGTCATCTGAAGAGGGAATTAATATAATAGTTTATGCTGAGGTCATTATGTGAGTGGATGGATGTGTTTTTCTGCCTTTTTTTGCATGTTTTTTTTATTGAGCTTTTCCATTGACAAATTTAAGAGGGAAAATTCGGAAATGGATTTTAGTTAGGCATAATGCTGTTTTTCATTATTTGTGGTTGATGAAAGAGCTCTCAACAAGAGATCTGATAAAGAACATCTTATATTTCCGCTATACTAAATTAACGTTGATAGTTTTTGTATTGATAATATATTGACATCACTGTTTCTGTGTTGTGTAGGTACAACCCAAAGGGCCCAGCCCTGGTTTCTGAGACTGTACACTATAAGAGGGGTGTGAGCCAACATTTCTCCCTACCTTCTTTCAAAATCGATTTCACCGACTGGAAGGAGGAGGATGTGAGTATATCTGGGCAGCAGCACTCAATCCTGTGGAGTGATGTCACCACCTCACAGTTGATAAACTCATCTGTTGTCACCATTTATTTTATCTTTACAGCTGAACTTTGACCTGGACCGGGGTGTTTTCCCCATGGTGATCCAAGCTGTGGTGGATGAAGGGGATGGTAGGTGGTCCAAACGGTTGACGCTGATGTTAATGTACTGCGCTCCATATATCACCTCAAGATTGACTTAACAAACTTAGTTGGCAACTGTCTCTCCGCTGTACCACAATAGCAGGTGCTAGATTAGACACACTGTATGCACAGAGTACAGTAAACCCTTGTGAATTAGTGTTTGTCCTTTTCCAGATTGCTTGGGACATGCACATGTGCTGCTGGCAGCTTTTGAGAGAGTAAGTAACTCATTGTGTCAATTGAGTGGAAGAGGACAGTGTTTGAATTTGACTCAAATTTGCATCCCGCGTCTGATGTCATGAAGTTCTGTTTTCACACATTATGAAATATGTGAAGTAAACACCATTTCTTCCTTTCAAGCATGTGGATGGCAGTTTCTCCGTCAAGCCTCTGAAGCAGAAGCAAATTGTAAGTTCATTCAAGTTAATCCATGTCTTCTCTATTACATTAGTCGATTATTCAAAATGCAAATGCCTGAATAACAAAAACATGTTAATTTACAACACATACATTTGTTAGCATGTGTGCTCATGTCCTCTTTATCCCCTATGGGACATAAGGCTACAATGTGTTCCTCCCATCGTTCTCTGTCCTTGGCCACGTGTTACCATGTGTGCACTCTGTTATAGGTGGATCGTGTGAGCTACCTGCTGCAGGAGATCTATGGAATTGAAAACAAAAACAACCAAGAGACCAAGGTTGTTGTTCTAGAACTCACCAGGAACAACTTTTGTAGATGCATACAGTAGATTTATTTAACATGAATTTACAAAGGCTGTTGGAAAGCAACACATTTTTACATTATAGAGGTGTAACCACACCTGAATCTATCAGAAATGTGGCTCATTTTCCTGTAGGTTTTCAGACCGTTGGTTTGCGTAGTCTATTTTTTTCCTACATGATCATCACTCTTAACAACACTCTTGTTTTTTGGTTCTCTGCAGCCATCGGAGGATGAGAACAGTGACAACAGCAATGAGTGTGTTGTTTGTCTGTCAGACCTCCGAGACACCATCATTCTGCCCTGCAGACACCTGTGTCTCTGCAACTCCTGTGCTGACACCCTGCGTTACCAGGCCAACAACTGTCCTATCTGCAGACTGCGTAAGGCGCGACGCTAGTTTGTTTCCAATAGGCTTCCAACTGGGATTTCATGCCGTAGCTAATAGGAAATAGACCTGCCAGGCTGCCATGTTTCAGAGCTCAGCGAGAGAGACACCTAATGGACGTGGAGATGAATGCCCTGTGTGGACTGAGCTGATTTAAGGAAAATGCTGTAAAGTTGACATTTTAGTGAAGATGCAGTCCCATTTGACAGTGTGTAGTGTAATCGGTGTTTGGTCTGTCTCTCCCCCCAGCCTTCCGAGCCTTGCTGCAGATCAGAGCTGTGAGGAAGAAGCCTGGGCCACTGTCACCTGTGTCTTTCAGCCCTGTACTGGCTCAGACCATGGACCATGATGAGCACTCGGTACGGCGCACACGACACAGGCATTTGTTGTTAATACATAACATCAGTTGTGATAAGGATTGTTTCATTTTATACTAGTATTTAAAGAAACTCGACTCCATCACGATGCAGTTACAAAGCCTTTAATAAATGACTGTGGATGACTAGTGAAGATATGAGCAGTCTTTCTGCGTGTGCCTCTCTCCAGAGCTCAGACTCGGTTCCCCCAGGCTTTGAGCCCATCTCTCTGCTGGAGGCCCTGAATGGCCTGCACTCTGTGTCCCCCTCCATCCCCCCCGCCCCCCTCTACGATGATATTAACTTCTCTGGGAGCCTGGTAGGGGAGGGCCGGCCGCTGGGCTCCCCAGAACACTCCGGGGACGGGGGCCTGCAGAAGGGCAAGGTCAGCAAGTCACCTGACAGGTAATCCTGAGACACAAGGGTAGTAAGTAACAAGCTCAGTTCACTTTATCCTCCATCTGAGATGGACCATCTCCCTGAAGTGTGCACTCGTACACTACACTCCCCCTCATGGATTTAAAAATAATGGACAGGTGTAAGAGAAGATGGTGGAACCTCCCTCCAGCTAATATTTAAACCAATCCAATGCTTTGAAATCTTTTGAAGTAGGATGAATCGGTGCACACTTTAGGAAGAAGGGGGAGGAACTGAAGTGGGCTAAAGTCTCACAGTGCTGCTCTCTACCGTCCAGCTGCCTGCTACTGTAATTCTTCACACCATTACCATTTGATTTGATCGGTCTCTGACTTGGAGCATATGCAATTTTGAATGATTTAGTTTTAGTATGGAGTTAATAGCCCTGGCAGATTAACTGCCCTGGATGGATTTGCTTGTTGACATTGGGTTTGACTCTGGATTGATTGCTCATCATTTTGTGTAACAGCTCGGCCCAGAGTCTGAATAAATAGTCTCCTAATGTTGTGGTGAGCTGCTGCTAGAGGTCATCTTCTGTATCCAGCACCATGCTACAAACTGATTATATGGCATGTCCTTGGCAATCCATCCAGTTGACATTGCTGAGCCTTGCCAACCTGCAGAAAATAAACTTACTAGGACAACAGTACAGAGTGCAGTCTGTATATTATAAAGCTTCACGTCGGTTGTAAATGTTTTTTTTTGTTTGTTATCCATGTCACCTCATTGTAAGTGTTTCACCCCCGCAGCACCCTGAGGTCGCCCTCATCACCCATCCAGGAGGAGGATGAGGAGAAGCTGTCTGAGATGTCGGACGCCCAGCCTCACACACTGCTCTCCAGCAGCCCTGCTCCCACCGAGGCCACTGCAGCCGAGGATGTACCGGAGTCCATCTCCCCAGATGATGGTGAGTTCTGTCATGCTCTGAATGCACGTAGTTAGCGGTCCAGTCTACATCAGGTTCGAGTAGGTGACCTCTCCAAATAATGACATCACACATGACTTGGAAATACCTACCAGGGTACATTGCAAACCAGTGTAAGGACATTTAGGTCTTGTTGCATGTTGTGACCTTGTCTCTCCCTCCTGTCGTGGGTGGTACAGAGGACAGGCTGCACTCTGGAGGAGAGCGAGAGATCCTTCACGACTACAGCAGTGAACACAGCAGCCTGACCAAAACAGAGAGTGACCCGCCAGGGGACCTGTCTCTGCCAGGTGAGCTAATAATAACACAAGGCCCAGGCCTGTGCGTATCTGTGCACAATTGTGTATGTTTGTCTGGATATTAAAGATATTCTCTGGTTCTTTTGTATACTTTTTAGCTAGTAGTTCTGAAAGTAGCGCCCACGAGCCAAAAGTGGCCCCAGAAAATTGCGTACTCTGTCACATATGTGCATCATGTCTCTCTCTGTCTACTGTGTGCGTGTTGCTCGCCGTCACTCCCTTGGCAGGCTGAAGATCATTGGCTGAAACTTTAATTGCTAGGGGGCTGGCCCATGTGGGGGTAAATGTAGGGAAAATGGCGCTGCACAGCTTCCAGAAAACAGTCAAACTAGGGATTTCTTGGCTAGTTCTGCTCATAGATTATGTATGAACTACACATTAACACACAAAAAATAGGAACCTTAAAAAATACTTACTAGTTGCCAAAGTACCAGAGCATGTCTTTAAGGCTCAAACCAATTGTTAACATACATTTTTGATTGCACGTATAATACCTTTTGGCTCTTTTTCTCTTTATTCTCCCAGGCTTTCAGTCCCCCAGCTTTGCATCTAACCTGTGTGCTGTTTGTTCTTCTCTGTTTCCTTACTCCCTGCCCTGTCCCTTTACCTGGCCTTGCTATGGCCAGCTCTAGGTCCTGATACCTGCTCTATTGGTGTGGAGGAATAAATGTGGTATGTAGGACTTCTCTGTCCTGTCTTTACCTATCTGCTTTTCTGTCTCGTTGCTTCAGAGAAAACGATCCCTCGCAATCTGTCCGATTCAGGACAGTTGGTTAATAATCTGCTGCAGGTTGTAACTCTGTTTATCATGCAAATAGACAGCAAGTTTGTATTGATAAGTATGCAATTGTTTAGATTTATTTCACTGGAGTAAGAGCTCCTCTTGTTTAATTGGATCATGCTCCTTGTATTCACAGGGTCATCAGAGAGCCTGAAGAGTCAGAGTACCAACTGCTCTAGCCAACCCCTCCTGTGTCCCCCCAGCAGCCTTCACATGGAGGATGAGCAATTTGACCCCTAACCTCTGGGCCCAACGGTTCTCCCTCTCTGGCTGAGTCCCAATTCACTTTCTCTAATGGCTTTCACAAACTCCCTCCAGTCAATAATTACACCAATCCAATGCTTTTAAATCCATGACGGGGAGTGTGAAAGTGCACATTTAGCCTAAAGGGTGAATAATTGGGACTTAGCCATGGTCTCCTCCCAAGCCCATCCCTCCCCCATGATCCAGTCCCCTTGGGCCTTGTAGAAGACCTCTCTCCTACTTTGGTCACCGATTCATGCCATAACTGGCATTGATTCAAAATGTGTTTTGTGGTGGTCATTGCAAGGATTTACTAAAACCATACTATACCTTAATAGAAAAACAACAAGTCCTTAATTAGATTGCTTTGCATACATACATTTAGGAGTGTGTAATTGTTTATCCATTCTGGATGGGGTTGTGATGCAGTGGCGGACGTTGCATGATTCCAGTGGTTGAGTATGACTACCATCATATGGTAGTACTAGAAGCACACTCACTTTCAGTTTACTCTATTCAAATTATTGCTTGACACTAATTGTTTTAGAGAGCATTAATACCATTCATGTTGTATTCATCTAAACTAATAACTTTTTTTAACTGTTATTTCTTGGTGCTTGTACGATATGAAACGTTTTTGAAAGCAAACTTTGAAACATTTCAGTGGACATTTGACATGATCTAAACATGACATAATTGAATGGTGTCATTTTTTTTTTAAAGGTTTTGAGGATTCATTCATTTTACTTTGAAATGGTGAATTCCCCTGTCATAGCAAGTCAAATTGCGGCATTTCATTTCAAGTTGTCTTCAACGGTAAATATCTGCATTTGTTTGTTTTTATACTGAATTATGTGATATCTTATGTATTGTACCTGTACTAGAAAATTGTGTAGATTAATTTGCAAAATTGTATATTTGTGTATTATAGAAGAACATCTGGGGATTCAAATAAGGAGATTAGTAGTTACAGCTACATGCACAGTATCTCACATTTAGCTGATCGATTTTTAGTGAACAGAGTCCAGCTTTACACCCGAACAGCTGAACACAAAGATAGATAGAGCCTGCAACAAGCCAATACGCGATGCTGACTGTATAGCACAAAGTGTGTTATTTGTAGACGTGGCATATTTCTGTAGCTATATTGTGGCTTGTCATCCTGGCATAGTCGTTGCCTTGCTCAAGTTCCATGACTTGCAGTGTCTGACTTCCCTGTAGATGTAGCACCATACATATAGATCTATGTGCCTTCAACTAAACAGATATGGCTGCTGCCTGTTGCATTTTCGGTGTTCTTGTGATGAAACGGTTTCAGGATATACAGCTGTATGAGCACGTAGTCTAGGAGGTTTTTATTCCCATTGGCTGATATACAGAGCTGTAAAAGTATGACATTTCTTTGCATTCTCAATGGTTCGTTAAATATTTTTAAAGAAACCTAATTGTTATTAAAACCAACTGTTCAGCAATTACAATTATGTTAAGTCCATATATTGATACATTTAATCTAAAAATGAACTACATTATGAGTAGACTTGGTTGTTATATGGTCTGTATTGTATGTGTTCTAATTTTTTTCCCAGGGGGAATAAACTAAATGCTTCTCAACCATTTTACTTATGCAACATCTTGAGACATTGCATCTTTAACATTAGGTTATCTTTTGCTTGTGAGTTTTGTTGTAGAGGGCTGTAAAACTATCCAATCTGTTTTGGATTAACACTGTTCATGTCATGTGTCTTTGATTAACGATGTGTCATGTTAACTTTGATGATGCACTTGTGCCTTGTTCCTGTTTTTCACTATTATTGACCTGGTATCCAGGACAACACCACATTTAGTGATTCATAACTCTATCAATATCTGTCTGTCCCTGTGTACAGATGTAGGATCTTCATTTGATCAATATTCTGTTACTGAGAATTTTCCTTCACAGCAGGAAATGCATTTGTAATGCATTCAAGGTTTAAAAAGACTTCTAAAGTTTGTCATTTCTACTTTAAAATATCAGACTAGATTTGCACTAACGAAAAATGTATCAACCCCTACAAAAATGTCCCATTCACTATAATCCACATAATTAAAATTTCCTGTTACTGCAGGATTATTTTCCTGCTGTAGCAAACTGGCTCAAATTAAGATCCTACATGTGTAGCCTATAGCCGCATGTGAATAACAATTAAATAAATGTAATGTTGAACACTTCTGGTTTTAACTGCATGTCTCATGCTTGACCTGTGATGACCATTTAGGGTGAATTCGGAAAAAGTGGGACACTTTGCATTTCCATCTTCTGTAACCTCTTTCGACATCTATTCAACATATTAGCCCAACACATGACACATTTCTGAAATCCTACATATGTTTCGTAATCACACAAAAAAAAACAACTGTTGATTTTATATTCACAGGAGGCATGACCATATTTTCAGTTCGCATTTGGTCAACTTTGACACCATTATTATAGTCCTAATTGTACTTCAATGACGATTCAATTTTGTGTGATTAGGAAACATTTGAGGATTTCAGAAATGTATCATGTTGGGCCGATATGTTGTATAGGTGTCTGAAGAAGTTACAGAAGGCGAAAACGCAAAAAGTGTCCTGCTTTCTGAATTCCAGAAATAACAGTACTAATAACAGGATATAGTACTACAAGAACCAGAGCCTAACCTAAATACAGGTGGTCCTTAATGTAAACTGGTTCTCTCTCCTCCATTAGAAAAGCCCACTCCATTCTGCTACTTTCACTAGCTATGGTTGGTAAAGCCGGACAACAAACATGACAATTTCAAAATTGAAAGATAATATTGGCAACTATGTATTTTGATGCACCAGTACATAGTATTCACATTTACGTCAACATTCTGCACAGTGCATTATGTAGGACCGTTTTATAACCTTAACAACAAAACAGAGAAGCTATGTCACTGATTTTACCGTGAGCTTCCTGTTTGCTTTCTCTGCCCCTCCATGATGTCACCAATTAAGTGATGTAATTTTGCTTTTAGTAACAATAGTTTAAATGTTCTTTTGTCAGACCAAGAAATAAAGGAATCAGGATTAATCTGTCCCAGTAATATCTTGTCCCACTCTTTCCCAAATTCATCCCATGCATAGTCCTACAAGTTGAAATGAAATGTGTATATATTATATATACAGTACCAGTCAAAAGTTTGGACACACCTACTCATTCAAGGGTTTTTATTTATTTGATTATTTTCTACATAGCAGAATAATAGTGAGAGATCAAAACTATGAAATTACACATATGGAATAATGTAGTAACCAAAAAAGTTTTAAACAATTCTAAATAGATTTTAGATTCTTCAAAGTAGCCACCCTTTGCCTTGATGACAGCTTTGCACACTTGTGGCATTCTCTCAACCAGCTTCACCAGGAATGCTTTTCCAACAATCTTGAAGGAGTTCCCACATATGCTGAGCACTTGTTGGCTTTTCCGTCATTCTGCGCTCCAACTCATCCCATACCATCTCAATTGGATTGAGGTCGGGTGATTGTGGAGGCCAGGTCATCTAATGCAGCACTCCATCACTCTCCTTCTTGGTCAAATAGCCCTTACACCGCCTGGAGGTGTGTTGAGTCCCTGTGCTGTTGAAAAACAAATGTTAGTCCCACTAAGTGAAACCAGATGTGGTGGCGTATCACTGCAGAATGATGTGGGTTATCCATGCTGGTTAAGTGTGCCTTGAATTCTAAATAAAGCACAGACAGTGTCACCAGCAAAGCACCATCACACCTCCTCCTCCATGCTTCATGGTGGGAACCACACATGCGGAGATTATGCGTCCACCTACTCCGCGATCTGACAAAGACTTGACGGTTGGAACCAAAAATCTCAAATTTCGACTCATGAGACCAAAGGACAGATTTCCACCAGTCTAATGTCCATGGCTCGTGTTTCTTGGTCCAAGCAAGTCTCTTCTTCTTATTGGTGTGCTTTAGATGAGGCTTCTTTGCACTTTGCAGCAATTAAACCACGAAGGCCTGATTCACGCAGTCTCCTCTGAACAGTTGATGTTGAGATGTGTCTGTTACTTGAACTGTGAAGCAGCAGGTAGCCTAGTGGTTAGAATGTTGGGCCAGTAACTGAAAGGTTGATGGATTGAATCCCTGAGCTGACAAGGTAAAAATCTGTTGCTCTCCCCCTGAACAAGGAAGTTAACCCACTGTTCCCCTGTAGGTTGTCATTGTAAATAAGAATGTGTTATTTACTGACTTGCCTAGTTAAATTTAAAAAGCATGCAATTTCTACGGCTGGTAACTCTAATGAACTTATTCTCTGCAGCAGTGGTAACTCTGGGTCTCCCATTTCTGCGGCGGTCTTCATGAGAGCCAGTTTCATCATAGCGCTTGATGGTTTTTGCGGCTGCACTTGAAGAAACTTTGAAAGTTCTTGACATTTTCTGCATGGACTGGCTTTCATGTCTTAGAGTAATGATGGACTGTCGTTTCTCTTTGCTTATTTTAGCTGTTCTTGCCTTAATATGGACTTGATCTTTTACCAAATAGGGCTATATTCTATATACCAACCCTACCTTGTCACAACACAACTGATTAGCTCAAACGCATTAAAAAGGAAAGAAATTCCATAAATGAACTTTTAAGAAGGCACACTTGTTAATTGAAATGCATTCCAGGTGACTACCTGTCACACCCTGACCTTAGTATTCTTTGTTTTCTTAATTTTTTTGGTTAGGTCAGGGTGTGACAAGGGTGATATATATGTTTTGTCCTGTCTAGGGTTTTTGTATGTATATGGGGTTGTTTCTAGTCTAGGTGTTTTTATGTCTATGGTTGCCTAGATTGGTTCTCAATCAGAGGCAGCTGTTTATCGTTGTCTCTGATTGGGGACCATATTTAGGTAGCCATATTCCTTGGGTATTTTGTGGGTTATTGTCTATGTATTAGTTGCCTGTGTCCGCGCCAGTGTTTATAGCGTCACGGTTGTGTTGTTAGTTTATGTGTTCTTCCTTTAATAAGAGGAATGTCACGCTGCGCCTTGGTCTCCTCGTTACAACGAACGTGACACTACCTCATGAAGCTGGTTGAGAGAATACCAAGCATGTGCAAAGCTGTCATCAAGGCAAAGGGTGGCTACTTTGAAGAATCTCGAATATAAAATATATTTTAATTTGTTTAAAATTTTTTGGTTGCTACATGATTCCATATGTGTTATTTCTTAGTTTTGATGTCTTGATTATTCTACAATGTAGAAACTAGTAAAAATAAAGACAAACCCATGAATGAGTAGGTGTGTCCAAACTAATGACTGGTACTGTATATACAAAAGTATCTGAACAACCCTTCAAATGAGTGGATTTGGCTATTTCAGCCATACTCCTTGCTGACAGGTGTATAAAATTGAGCACACAGCCATGCAATCTCTATACAAATCATTGGCAATAGAATGGCCATACTGATGAGCTCAGTGACTTTCAACGTGGCACCGTCATAAGATTCCATCTTTCCAACAAGTCAGTTAGTCAAATTTCTGCCCTGCTAGAGCTGTCCCGGTCAACTGTAGGTGCTGTTATTGTGAAGTGGAAATATCTAGGAGCAACAATGGCTCAGCAGCGAAGTGGTAGGCCACACAAGCTCACAGAACGGGAATGCCAAATGCTGAAGCGTGTAACTCGTAAAAATCGTCTGTCCAAGGTTGCAACACTCACTACCGAGTTCCAAACGGCCTCTGGAAGCAACATCAGCACAAGAACTGTTCGTCCCGAGCAGCCGCACACAAGCCTAAGATCATCATGCACAATGCCAAGCAGTGGCTGGAGTGGTGTAAAGCTCGTCACCATTGGACTCTGGAGCAGTGGAAACGCGTTCTCTGGAGTGATGAATGACTTCATCATCTGGTAGTCTGACACATGAATCTGGGTTTGGCGGATGCAAGGAGAATGCTACCTGCCCCAATGCATAGTGCCCACTAAAGTTTGGTGGAAGAGGAATAATGGTCTCGGGATGTTTTCATGGTTTGGGCTAGGCCACTTAGTTCCAGTGAAGGTAAATATTAATGATACCGCATACAATGATATTCTAGACAATTCTGTGCTTCCAACTTTGTGGCAACAGTTTGCGGAATGACCTTTTCTGTTCCACAAAGCGAGGTTGATACAGAAATAGTTTGTTGAGATCGGTGTGGAAGAACTTGACTGACCTGCACAGAGCCCTGACTAAAAACCCATTTAACACCTTTGGGATGAATTGGAACACCTACTGCAAACCAGGCCTAATCTCCTAATATCAGTGTCCGACCTCACTAATGCTCTTGTGGCTGAATGGAATCAAGTCCCGGCAGCAATGTTCCAACATCTAGTGGAAAGCCTTCCCAGAAGAGTGGAGGCTGTTATATCAGCAAAGGGTGACCAACTCCATAGTAATGCCCATGATTTTGGAATGAGATGTTTGAAGAGCAGGTGTTCACATACTTTTGGTCATGTAGTGTATGTATGACTAAAACCATATAAAGACAGTGTAGAAACTATAATGGACCTACAGTACCTTCATACAGTTTCTTGACTGTGTCCAACTCGTTAATAATCATCGAAATTAAAGATAGAAAGTCAGGGAGTATATACAATTTAAAAAATTGATGGAGAGAGAACTATTTTAGGCCAATTTCTGATGGCGAGGAAATATAAGACATTTTAGTGCGTCCTCCGAACATCCTTCGAAGACCGAGTGCGCGAATGCTATCTGCGGGGCAAAATGAGTTTGACACCCTGAGTTAGAAAGACAGAGTTTGTGAGCCTGTGTCCCAGACTCCCAGGACCAGAGAAAGAGTAACTGTGATGGAGTTTTCTACAATGATCATATTCATTTTAACGGAATCATAGTTTCCCTGTCAGCTGGGTATACCTGCTGATTAAAAAACGGATACAGCAAATTCGAGAAGCTAACATCGACAATAACCAGTAGATGTCGCTAATACATCATGTCAAAGCCAGAATTACCCAATTTCATCCCAGAGCCAGTATGTTCGCAGTTTCAACTACACACATTGTCATTAACTGTAACATGTATGTCTTCAATGTCTATAAAACGAGGAATTAATCAAAAGTCAATTCAAATATCGACCATGTGTAGCTAAAGTCACATCACTGTTGTAAAAAATGTAACTCCAAAGGTGGCTGATTTACAATTAACTAAGGATGTATTCATTATCTACAATTATTCAGGATATATTTTAAATATTAGGTATCATTAACTGTCCAATAGCCTACAGAAGACCCTTAGTAAACAAAACTGCACTTCAGTTTTCAAATCAAAACTCATTCTTCTTACAATTCATGAATGCACAACGTATTCATGACAGTCAGAAGCCACTTTGTTTCTGATGAATTAGATAAAAAATAATACATAGAATATTCTGTGTAATTACATTCTGTTTGTTTTCGCTGATTTAACACATTTTCCCTGTATATGCACGCATACAGCGAGCAGTAGAGACAAAGGCGAAACCTGAAAACCACGGAGCCAATCAGCGTCCTGCTATTTGTTTAGGGCTATTAAAACTCAAGGCGGTCTTTTCTGTCTTTCCCTCAGTATTTTCTGATCTGCCCATCGCCGTTGTGGGATTATTATCACACATCGACAGGATCTGAACGAATGTGGAAACATAAAAAGGCTGCTTTTGCCAATGAAGTCTTGGCTTTACATGTTTAGATAGCAGTTTCTCTCCAAGCCATCTGTACAGACATCGCAATAACGTGTAAGAGGTTTGGGTACCATATGAGAACAGTGGAGCTGATCATTCAAGCTGTACTGCGGAGTACACCAAGATCAAGGTAAATGCTTTTGCAAATACTTCTTTATGAATGAATGGCCACTGTTATTTTATTTTTTTATGAGATTATAATGCAGTTGAGTGAGATCACACCAATATTTTGTGGGAATTTATTAACAGGGACACTTTACAATGCCAGTACTACCAAGTCAGGAGATTGCCACCAGATTCAAGGAGAAATGGATGAAGCTTCACCCAGAAGACCAAGACAATGAGAATGGTTCAGTGCACCTGGATGACAGTCTCACCAGCCTCCAATGGCTCCAGGACTTCACCATAGTCAGTGTGAGTCTAGAAAGCCTACCGGGCTCCACTTGCCAGCCGTACCACCTGCCTCAGCCCAGCCACCTGCATCCTCAGGGCTCCGACTCCCCTTCCAGTCCAACTGCTGGGGACACTGCAGCCTCCGGCATGCCTCAGAGTGCAGGCAGCCCCATCACCTCCAGTGCCTCAGCCAACAGGACTAGTTACTACTCACTTCAACCGACAGTGACCAACCACCACCAGATCACTGTGCCAGCCAAGTCCCTGGAGGAGGTAGACTTCAAGACCAACCACGAGGTGAAGCCTCCCTACTCCTACGCCACACTGATCTGCATGGCCATGCAGGCCGGCAAGAAGAACAAGATCACACTGTCTGCTATCTATAACTGGATCACAGAGAACTTCTGCTACTACAGACACGCTGAGACCAGCTGGCAGGTTAGTGACTCAGTCTGTCTTCTACATTATTGATCAAACCTGAGAGAGGTACACAACACAGGGGGAGAGAGATGGGTGGGCGATTGCATGCAACTAATCCCTCAGAGATACAGTATTTATTTTTGATGTTGTATGGAAAATATGTTCTAGGCCTATCATGATTATTTATATATGTTTATCATTGATGTAATCGTGGGTTATTTAATGTTTAATGTTATTTTTTGGGGGAAATAAGTAGAAGGTGCTCAACCAACGTGAGTAGAGGTGCAACCTAAAAATGGGTAGACATCATTGGACAAAAAAAGACACAACGCTCGCTCACCATTCAAAATTGGTAGTTTTATTAGACAAGTTAAATGATTGACTTTGTTTGATTTTCTTGGAATCTCTGTGATGGGGACTATATGATTCAGGAGTACACTGAACTTAAATGGTTATTACCTTGTCCTGACGATGCACATTTGACATGTTATGACCAATGATTTATATATACAGCATTAGTTATAACATTATGACGATCCAGCAACACATGACAGAGAATCTTTAATGAGACCGCTGTCAGTTAGCTCATGTTTTCATGAACTACATTCCATTCTCTCCTCAGAACTCTATCCGTCATAACCTGTCACTCAACAAGTGCTTCATGAAGGTTCCCAGGCAGAAAAATGAACCAGGAAAAGGGGGATTCTGGCAGATTGACCCTCAGTACGCGGACATGTTTGTCAATGGAGTCTTCAAGCGCAAGCGGATGTCAGCCATCCATTTCAACACCCAGAGACACAGCAAAACCCAAGGATCATCCCGTAACCGAAAAACCCAGGAGTACCACCAGCATTTCTCCCAGGCCCACTACACAGTGTCCCACAGAGGGGCAGGTGCTGGGAACAGACGCAAACTTGGTGGCACAAAGTGGGAGACAGTCCATAAGTCACCACTGTTGACACCGGATCTCATGGAACCAGAGGCACTGAAGGGTGAACTAGACTGGGCCATGGTGTTTGACGATGTTCTGAATGGGAGCAGCAATAACTTTGAGGATCTAGACATTAACTTAGCTCTGAACTCCCTGGGCTGTAAGGTGGAGCTCTCCCAGCAGGATCAAGGCCGGGCCTGGCACCTGGGGAGGTGGTGCAGCGGAGGGGCTGACCGGGACCACCAGCAGGCCTGCAGGTACATGGAGGTGACCACCATGGGCTGCTACAGCATGGAGGAGATCCAGCAGCACCTCAACCTGACTGGACTGCAGCAGCCGCTCCCTTTGGAGGTCCCCCCGCAGCACTTTGAGGAGCCGACACTGTTCCCTGATGAGCAGCAGAGGCACCCCTGGGAGGAGCTGAAAGAGGAGGTGCAGGCAGTGCCTATCGCCCTGGACCATAGCCTCAGCTTCTGTGAAGGCTTCTTCACTGAGATGCAGCCATGGGGGACAGCAGAGTCTTATATGTGACACCCTCACCCAGCACCAGCCCCAATACTGAACAAGCAGTCCAGCAGGAGGCCAGAGGACCTATAGACTACTGTTTTGCTACATTAGCATTATGGATTTATTCGGAGAAACGTCTGAGTCACATTTACTGTGTTTTTTAATGTGCATTTTCTATTTGCTTTGTGATTGTTTGCATCTATGAAACAAACATGCTGTTTTTATTGTAGTATTGAATGTCTGTTATAGAACAAAACAAATCTATCCTAATTAGCAACCACTTCGTTTTATTCCAAAAAATCTTTACACTACTTGTCAAAAGTTTTAGAACACCTACTCATTTAAGGGTTTTTCTTTATTTTTTACTATTTTCTACATTTTAGAATAATAGTGAAGACATCAAAACTATGAAATAACACATATGGAATCATGTAATAACCAAAAAAGTGTTAAACAAATCAAAATATATTTTATATTCTTCAAATAGCCACCTTTTGCCTTGATGACAGATTTGCACACTCTTGGCATTCTTTCAACCAGCTTCATGTGGTAGTCACCTGAAATGCATTTCAATTAACAGGTGTGCCTTCGTAAAAGTTCAGTTGTGGAATTTCTTTCCTTCTTAATGCGTTTGAGCCAATCAGTTGTGTTGTGACAAGGTAGGGGTGGTATACAGAAGATTGCCCTATTTGGTAAAAGATCAAGTCCATATTATGGCAAGAACAGCTCAAATAAGCAAAGAGAAACGACAGTCCATCATTAATTTAAGACATGAAGATCAGTCAATCTGGAAAATGTCAAGAACTTTGAAAGTTTCTTCAAGTGCAGTCGCAAAAACCATCAAGCGCTATGATGAAACTGGCTCGCATGAAGACCGCTACAGGAATGGAAAGCCCAGAGTTACCTCTGCTGCAGAGGACAAGTTCATTAGAGTTACCAGCCTCAGAAATTGCAGCCCAGATAAATGCTTCACTGAGTTCAAGTAACAGACACATCTCAAAATCAACTGTTCAGAGGAGATATGCACAAATTGCTGCAAAGAAACCACTACTAAAGTACACCAATAAGAAGAAGAGACTTGCTTCGGCCAAGAAACATGAGCAATGGACATTAGACCGGTGGCAATTTGATATTTTACACACATATGAAGGATAAGAAATCATTTCTGATGAAAAAAACAAATGTGAAAAATGTGTGTATATAGTGTTTTGGAACTCTTCGCATATTAATATAATATCATTTCATAATCAGTATTTTGTGGGCAATCAGATCAGACATAATGCAAGAGAGAGTTGTGTCATGACAGTTTGCTGGCTGTCGAGCAGGCTACATTATACTCTGAAAGTCTTCAACTGTAAAACTTTATGATGATTTTTTAAATATTCTTTCCATTAGTAGATATTCTTAAAAGGCTCAGGATTACCTAACATTAGTATAGCCATGGTTGTAAGGCTATGTTATGTAAAGGATGTTTTATGTATGATTCAAGTAATACAGTTAAAATATGAAAACACTGAATCACTTTTTCTGCATAGATGGTCATCTCTTTGGCAGTAAGTTTATCTAAACGTACATGTGATGAATGGGGTGATGAATTATTGAATTATTAATTAAAAGGCTGTAAATAATGCATTAATTAAATAAATACAGTGGACTTAAACAATAAATTATTTCATGATGTAGTTTATATGATCTTCCTAAGGATAGGAAAAAGATGGAACAGAGTAAATAGGTGTTAACTTGTGGAATAGACACTGGCTGAAATAGGTTTTAACCAATCAGCATTCAGGATTAGGCCCACCCGTTGTAGAAATCTCATTATACACTGTTTGGTTCGAGCCCTGAATGCTGATTCGCTGACAGCGCTAGTATATCAGACCGTATACCACAGGTAGGACCAAAAACATTTTTTTTACTGCTCTAATTATGTTGTTAACCAGTTTATAATAGCAATAAGGCACCTCTGTGATTTGTGGTATATGGCCAGTTAAGGGCTGTGTCTAAGAACAGACCTTTTTTTTTTTTTTTTAACCTTTATTTTACTAGGCAAGTCAGTTAAGAACAAATTCTTATTTTCAATGACAGCCTAGGAACAGTGGGTTAACTGCCTGTTCAGGGGCAGAATAACAGATTTGTACCTTGTCAGCTCGGGGATTCGAACTTGCAAACTTTCGGTTACTAGTCCAACGCTTTAACCACTAGGCTACCCTGCCCCCTTAGCCGTGGTATATTGGCCATATACCACACACCCTCGTGCCTTATTGCTTAACTATACTGGATGATCTATTGTTAATGTATGTAGACAGACAAATATTATTCTACTCTACCAGGAAAGAACTGTCCTATCTCTATCCCCTACCTACACCCTCTCACCATACACTACTGAACCTTCGTCTCATGAGGACCAGCCTGCCTAAGCCCAGGTCACTCATTTCATTCTGAAATGGATGGTACAAAACAAAGCACTTCACCCAGCAGGGCAAATGAACACACTTCCATCTCTGCAAGATGAAACGTTTCTTTCAGTTCCCTCAAGGAGTTTTTTTTCCCAACAAATCCAAATTCCATTTCCAGAGGAGGATCCATTAGCGATAGAGCGTGATGAGGTATTGTAGCAGTGCCCATTCAATTCCACTCATGGTGGAGAAGTTATTCCAGGATCAAAATAATAATTTGGTGGTGTGTGTGTGTGTGTGTGTGTGTGTGTGTGTGTGTGTGTGTGTGTGTGTGTGTGTGTGTGTGTGTGTGTGTGTGTGTGTGTGTGTGTGTGTGTGTGTGTGTGTGTGTGTGTGTGTGTGTGTGTGTGTGTGTGTGTGTGTGTGACCCGTTCTGAACACTTCCCTCCTTCTCTTGCCCCATGTTATAATGAAGATAACCTCTTTCTCTTTCACAACAGAAAAAAAGTAGATATTTCTCTCAGGCAAGTCTGAGCTTGTCGAAAGATTCATAAAATGGCCAGACCCACTGGACTAATAACCATGGTACAACTTGGTCTGTCTGTGTAAGTCTAATGTTTTTGTAATCGTCACCCTGAACATGAGCAGCCCAGAGGCAGGTGTTAAGGAAGAGTCGGGTCAAGTGGAGGTGGTGGAGCAGGTCTGGGCATGCAGGGGCCATTGTGTTATTATGCAGTTCTGAGTAAACATAAACCAGTTGGATGTGTAGGTAGGTTGGGTCATCCTGAGGTCCATGGCCAATCTGCACATCACTTAAACTCAAACTGAACCACACCACAGCTTGTGGACCTTACGACAGTTTACGTTCTAGACAATCTAATGGAAGGTACAGCTGGGTGGTGAGCTCAAATCTAACATTCCCCCCTGGACAAACGTTTTGTCTGGTGTCGAAGCCAACTTTCCTGAGCTGCCCTGATAGACTTATCTCCCTGCAGGCTGAACCATGGGGCTCTATTCAAACAAGGAACTGTGGCACACTGTCAGCCCAACATGCAGATCTGTCAGGGTGAACAAGCAGGGCAGTCAATTCACCCTGACCCTGTCTGCTTAATGTCCTCCTGGTACTGCTGATTACAGGAGCTGACTGCTGGGGGGCACAGGACAGCCAAGGAGGAGCTGACTGCTGGGGGGCACAGGACAGCCAAGGAGGAGCTGACTGCTGGGGGGCACAGGACAGCCAAGGAGGAGCTGACTGCTGGGGGGCACAGGACAGCCAAGGAGGAGCTGACTGCTGGGGGCACAGGACAGCCAAGGAGGAGCTGACTGCTGGGGGCACAGGACAGCCAAGGAGGAGCTGACTGCTGGGGGCACAGGACAGCCAAGGAGGAGCTGACTGCTGGGGGCACAGGACAGCCAAGGAGGAGCTGACTGCTGGGGGGCACAGGACAGCCAAGGAGGAGCTCACTGCTGGGGGGCACAGGACAGCCAAGGAGGAGCTGACTACTGGGGGGCACAGGACAGCCAAGGAGGAGCTGACTGCTGGGGGGCACAGGACAGCCAAGGAGGAGCTGACTGCGGGGGGCACAGGACAGCCAAGGAGGAGCTGACTGCTGGGGGCACAGGACAGCCAAGGAGGAGCTGACTGCTGGGGGCACAGGACAGCCAAGGAGGAGCTGACTGCTGGGGGGCACAGGACAGCCAAGGAGGAGCTGAAACAAAGGGTGAACTGATACTGATGGCTTCACTCATGTACACAATACATTAACAAATTAAATCATGTTGGTTTTTATTAGTCTTTCCAGTGATATACAGTAGAAAGCACAACACAGAGTGGGGACGGCCTGAAAGCTCAATGGGTTGTTCTGTGTATGTTTCTTTTACGTCTGTACAAACAGTCCCGACCTGACATGCCTATTATTACACAAGTGGTCCCCAATCCCCAGAGTCCATTCACTCTGAGAATGATTGCTTCTCATTGTTCCCTGCATCTTCATCCAAACCAAGTGGACGTCTTTGTGTGGTGGAGAGACGTCTGGGGATCCATCTCCTTCAGATGTGTGTGAAACCAGAGCAGAGAAGGGGATGAGGAGCTGCATCTGACTGCATAGTGGCTTGCATTAGTCAAGTAAAACTCTGTCCTAATGCACAGCTCTGCTGAGTTTAAAACATAATTCTAAATATATTTCTATACTCTTGAGCATGGTTATAGATATGTCTTTAATTATCACTGTTGTATACATTATGATAGGAGAATCTTGACAAGTTCCAACTTTTACATTCTCGGCTTTACTTAAAAATCTTTTGGGAGACCAAATGTCATGATTGATATTCAGACACACAAAAGAGATCCGTTTTTTTTTTTTCAAGTGGGATGACTGTCTCGTATCTGTCACATTAGGGGTTAAAACAGACTAATCTAATGTTCTCCCATGGTCATTACATTTCCACGGTCCATTCCCAATTCTGACTTGGGCTGACTGATCAATGACATCCTCCAGAAAGAAAGACAATCTAAACATAGAAAAATATATAGTTTGTTTTTACCATGCTGTTTTGACAACCAGACTGCAGACCAAGTTGCCTACTGTTTGTGACTGGAATCTCTCAAAGACTGTCACGTCCTGACCAAAGAAAGCCTGTATTTTCTATGGTAGAGTAGGTCAGGGCGTGACTAGGGGTTTTAGTCTAGGTTTAATTTTCTATGTTGGTGATTTGTATGATTCCCAATTAGAGGCAGCTGGTAATCGTTGTCTCTAATTGGGGATCATACTTAAGCAATTTTTCCACCTGTGGGTTATGGGATATTGTTCATGTTTAGTTGCCTGTTCGCACTGCATAGTCGTCATGTTTTGTTTATTCTTTATTGTTTTGTTTTTTCTAAGTTTCACTGTCTATAAATATGTGGAACTCTACGTACGCTGCGCCTTGATCCGTCTATAGTATAGACTCTATACTAACGAACGTGACAGAATATCCCATCAACAAAGGACCAAGCAGTGTGCCCAGAAGGAGGAAGTATCCTGGACTTGGGAGGAGATCCTGGCAGGACATGATCGCCTTCCTTGGTGGGAGTCGCCTAGGAACATGAGAGGACAGCGACGACGTCAGGAAGGAAGGCCACAGAAACCCCAATAAATAAATACAATTTTGGGGCGGGGCTGAGGAGTGAACCAGAGCCAGTCTGGGAGAAGAGGGAGAATTTTGTATTTTTTTATTTATCCGTTATTTTACCAGGTAAGTTGACTGAGAACACATTCTCATTTGCAGCAACAACCTGGGGAATAGTTACAGGGGAGAGCAGGGGGATGAATGAGCCAATTGTAAACTGGGGATTATTAGGTAACCATGATGGTTTGATGGCCAGATTGGGAATTTAGTCAGGACACCGGGGTTAACACCCCTACTCTTACGATAAGTGCCATGGGATCTTTAATGACCGTAGAGAGTCAGGATACCCGTTTAACGTCCCATCTGAAAGACGGCACCCAACACAGGGCAATGTCCCCAATCACTGCCCTGGGACGTTGGGATATTTTTTAGACCAGAGGAAAGAGTGCCTCCTACTGGCCCTCCAACACCACTTCCAGCAGCATCTGGTCACCCATCCAGGGACTGACCAGGAACAACCCTGCTTAGCTTCAAAAGCAAGCCAGCAGTGGTATGCAGGGTGGTATGCTGCTGGAGGAGAGAGAAATGGGAGATTTGTTGAGTCGGTGGAGGATGCACGGCATTTGCCCTAAGGAACGTGTTGTCAGTTTAGTGCCACCTGAGTCTGCTCCCCGTACTCGTCCTGAGAAGTGTGTTAAAGTTCCAGTACAATCGAAACCGGCTATACGCACCAGGTCTCCACTGCGTCTTCACAGCCCAGTACGTCCTGTGCCAGATCCTCGCACTTGCCGTGCGAAGTGTGTTAACGTTCCGGTACAATGTGTGGCGGTTTTGGCAAAGTGTCTCCAATGCGCCTTCACAGCCCGGTGCGTCCTGTGCCAGCTCTCCGCACTTTCCGTGCGAAGGTTGTCATCTGTCCAGAACACGTTGTGCCAGCTCTAAGCTCCAGACCTCCAGTGTACATCCACAGCCCAGTACTTCCTGTGTCTGCTCCTCACACTCTCCCTGAAGTGCGCCTTCCCAGTCAGGTACGTCCTGTGCCTGCTCCTCTCACTCGCCCTGAAGTGCGTGTCACCAGTCTGGTGCCACCTGTGCCGGAACCACGCATCATGCCTCCAGTGCGCCTCCCCAGTCCAGAGAACCGGCGACAGTTCCCGGTCCAGAACCTCCTGAGACGGTCCACGGTCCGGAACCTCCTGAGACGGTCCATGGTCCGGAACCTCCTGCGACGGTCAATGGTCTGGAACCTCCAGCTCCATGGCTGGAGCCTTCCCCTGTGCTGATGCCCAGTCTAAGCACGGTGTTCAGCCTGGGTCCATGGCTGGATCCGCAGGATGAGCGGATACTTCGTCCCGCACCAGAGCCGTCTCTGATGCTGGCGGATGAGCGGGTACTTCGCCACGCGCCAGAACCGCCACCGACACTAGATACTAGATACCCCCCCCCCATAGAGAGCCTGTATTTTCTATGGTGGAGCAGGTCATGGCGTGACTAGGGGTTTTAGTCTAGTTATTTATTTCTATGTGGGGTTCTAGGTTTAATTTAATACTTAAGTAGCATTTTTTCCACCTGTGGGTTATGGGATATTGTTCATGTATTGCCTGTTCGCACTGCATAGTCGTCACGTTTCGTTTATTCTTTATTGTTTCGTTTTTTCTAAGTTTCACTGTCTATAAATATGTGGAACTCTATACTAACGAACGTGACAAAGACAAAGCATGGTTGGGAATAATGGTTTAATATCCAGTGGTCTTTCATTAACTTCCTCTATGAAGCTATGTGGTCTCCCACATGAAAAAATACTGTCGTATAGAGGTTGTTAGGCGGTCAATGGAATGCAGACCGTGAGGGATAGAAGGGAGCTGGACTGGGGCAAATTAAACACATTATATTTTTAAAAGTGGATATTCATCAAATCCGTCATGATTGATGTCTTGTAAGAGACCCAGAAGCATTTCGCTACACACACAATAACATCTGCCAAATACAGTTGAAGTGGGAAGTTTACATACACCTTAGCCAAATATATTTAAACTCAGTTTTTCACAATTCCTGACATTTAATCCGAGTACAAAGCACAGATCCTGCAGCAAAGCACCCCCACAACATGATGCTGTCACCCCCGTGCTTCACGGTTGGGATGGTGTTCTTCGACTTGCAAGCCTCCCCCTTTTTCCTCCAAACATAATGATGGTCATTATGGCCAAACAGTTCCATTTTTGTTTCATCAGACCAGAGGACATTTCTCCAAAAAGTACGATCTTTGTCCCCAGTTGCAAACTGTCGTCTGGCTTTTTTATGGCGGTTTTTGAGCAGCGGCTTATTCCTTGCTGTGCGGCCTTTCAGGTTATGCCAATATAGAACTCTTTTTACTGTGGATATAGATACTTTTATACCTGTTTCCTCCAGCATCTTCACAAGGTCCTTTGCTGTTGTTCTGGGATGGATTTGCACTTTTCGAACCAAAATATGTTCATCTCTAGGAGACAGAACGCTTCTTCTTGCTGAGCGGTATGACAGCTGTGTGGTCCCATGGTGTTTATACTTGCATACTATTTTTTGTACAGATGAACGTGGTACCTTCAGGCGGAAATTGCTCCCAACGAGGAACCAGACTTGTGGAGGTCTACAGTTTTTTTCTGTGGTCTTGGCTGATTTCTTTTGATTTTCCCATGATGTCAAGCAAAGAGGCACTGAGTTTGAAGGTAGGCCTTGAAATACATCCACAGGTACACCTCCAATTGACTCAAATGATGTCAATCAGAAGCTTCTAAAGCTATGACATCATTTTCTGGAATTTTCCAAACTGTTTAAAGGCACAGTCAACTTAGTGTATGTAAACTTCTCACCCACTGGAATTGTGATTCAGTGAATTATAAGTGAAATAATCTGTCTGTAAACAATTGTTGGAAAATTTACTTGTGTCATGCACAAAGTAGATGTCCTAACCGACTTGCCAAACCTATAGTTTGTCAACAAGAAATGTGTGGAGTGGTTGAAAAACAAGATTTAATGACTCCAACCTAAGTGTATGTTAACTTCTGACTTCAACTGTATATGTATGTGACCAATACAATTTGATGTGGTTCCTAAAGTCCGATGTGGATATATTTGGCTGTTACTGCATAACATTTAGAAGTTGTCCCTGTTCAGGTTTAGAAGAAGTGACTGCTAAATGCTAACACCCATAAGTATAAGCTTTTACCATAGCTAGTATACAGATATCGATGCTGGTAGTCAAAGTTGTTTTGAACTGTAATGCAGTTGATTGATGATGACAAGATGAACATATATTGGGGTTGACATCCTGTAATGTTCGTCGTTGGGAGAAAGAGAGGAGGACCAAGGTGCAGCGTGGTAAGTATTCATTATGCCGTTTAATGAAAACGAATACTCGAACAAAACAACAAAACGATAAACGAGAATGAAACGAAACAGTCCTGTTTGGTGACATACACAAAGACAGAATATAATCACCCACGAAACACAATAGAAAACAGGCTACCTAAATATGGTTCTCGATCAGGGACAACGATTGACAGCTGCCTCTGATTGAGAATCATACCAGGCAAAAACACTACAGTGAATTCTGTGGTATTTCAGTTAACTATAGTATAAATACGGTAGTAAAAAGAAAACTGTCGTATATACGACAGTAATTTGTTTTTTCTTCATTCAAATCGTGAGTGTATTGAGAACAGAGGCAGGTTGAAACTTTTCAAGTACATTTAAGGAGAAGGTAGAAGGATGCATGTGTGTGAAAGGAACTATACCACTAACCCTAACCCTAACCCTAACCCTTACCACCAATAAACCACTTAATTCCCAAACAGCATCTCTTTAATGTGAGGGGAACTAAATAGGCCCAATGAGTGATAATCCAATCTGTTGTGGTAAAGAATTATTGGAAGTGGCATTCCTATTCTATTATTCACCCAGGAACATGGAAGTGCCTCTGTGGTGTCCTGCAGTGGTGGTTCACAAGTTCATAAAGCAGTTGATTCCTTACATGAAACGGTAGTGGGAGCATGTCTCACCCCTGAGGACTCCGGACAGAAAATAAAACCACAGCATGGGCTTAATGCCATTTTTAATATAGCTATGTTCTAGATCTCTCTGTGTATACACCAACACACAGCTGGGGTCATGCAGTGTGCCCTCTGGCTTTGATGGGCAGCACGGTAAAGGTCAGAGGTCACAGATCTGTCAGATAGTTCTCCTGTTGAGGCTGTAATTAACTTGGGCCCCTCTGAGAAAGGGGGTGAAAGGATTGTCTCCTTTTGATTTGGTCTGACTAGATTTGGTCTCATCCTTGGCCCTATAGATAGTCCAGTTTGAACATCTCCCAATCTCAGTGCATCAGCAGGATATCTGACCATTGATGTCTAAACAAAAGAGGGGTCCAATTAGAGCAGCATTATGTCAGAGAATCCTGCAGCCCAAGGTGAGGTGACAGGCTGGGGGTGAAACATCATCTTTACGTCTGTTTGAGAACCTCTGGTCAGGTGATCCTTAGTCATCATCATTTATGTTACATTTGAGTCTTTTAGCAGATGCTCTTATCCAGAGCGACTTACAATTGCAATTAGGGTTAAGTGCCCCACCTCCACCTGCTGTGGGTCTGCTCTATCCCTATGGGGAATGTGGATTATCATCAAAAGTGAACACCAAACAACAGCCTCCACTCCAGACCAGACTGAGGAAAGAGGAGAATGAGTGGTGGGTCCTTCAATAACTTGCATCCCCTGAACACAGCATGTTGATTATTATTATTATTTAACCAGGCAAGTCCGTTAAGAACAAATTCTTATTTACTATGATGGCCTACACCGGCCAAACCCGGATGACACTGGGCCAATTGTGCGCCGCCCTATGGGACTCCCAATCACAGCCGGTTGTGATACAGCCTGGATTCGAACCAGGGTGTCTGTAGTGACGCCTCTAGCACTGAGATGCAGTGCCTTAGACCACTGCGCCATTCAGGAATTAGCTCTTGCAAATCTATCGATCATTATAAGAAAGTATTTTCTGCCACATCAGTGCAGTCACCAATAAATGAATGTGTTCATTTGAGTTGTGTGCTGTGTGTGTGTGTGTGTGTGTGTGTGTGTGTGTGTGTGTGTGTGTGTGTGTGTGTGTGTGTGTGTGTGTGTGTGTGTGTGTGTAAGCGCAGACGCTCAGTCCTCTTTTCTATTTCCCTCTCCTCACAGCTTTCCTGATGAATAAGAAGGTGGGTTTACATTGCAGGGATTGTCTGGGTCTTGAAGAGAGTCTTACTTGATTAGCTGCTCCTTGTTTTATGAAGCCTGGCATCTGGCTCCCTGGGCCACCTAACTGGTTAATACAGGGTAACACTATACCTTCCTTCCCTAGGCCTGGGACCAGGTGACTGCACTGGGAGCTCCCCTAATCAGCTGTCTGGATGGAGGGATATGTGTATGCATGCTGGGGGAGATTTGACGGGGAGTAGAATCTCTCTCACCTGCTCTCCTCTTAGGACATCATCATACTCAACACAATAATCTCTCTCTTTTACTAATCAGACTAACAATCAGTAGTCAATATTGACCAATGAAAAGAACAATGATCAGACAGTAGAAGCAGACCTGTTTAAAGGTTGGAATGACTTCCTGGAAGGACTATTCCGCTTTTGAAAAAGTTGTATGTAACTGGCATTCCCAAAACATTTTTAACCAGACTATACTGTATATATACTGAATAACAAAGCTCATATTGTGGAACATTTCTCAACCACTAACAACAACATTTTAAATGTAAAAACACGCAGATTTGAATACATTGCAGAAATGATAGAGGCAAACAAAAAATGTAAAAAGCCACACACCAGTCCGTAACACCATTGATCAACATACTGCCAACGGTGGCCTCTCTTGCAGAAGAGATCGGTGGGATTCATTAAAAGCGGTGTAATTACTGTAGCTGGGACTACACCTGTCCCCGGCAGACTGTTGATCAAACATGCAGTACATCTGCCTGCCTATTGTGATTGGCCATGAGGCACAGCAGGTGCTGTGTGTGCAGCTCCCAGAAGCCTCAGTTGCTCCAGGTGAGAGAAGGGTACCCTCTCCTCTCCATCAGCGCTACTTTAAATATTCATGCTGGATCAACAGTGGAACACAATCCTTCTCCTGGGTTTTCTCCTTCCCTGCTTTGAGAGGCATAGGTCTATGGTGGCAGACCCATTATGGGCCGTTATCGCGCACATACACACAAGCAGAGCACACACAGTAAGCCGTCGTCATACTTAATACCTGATGAAAGCAGGCATATTGCAGGTGTTGCAAGTGCATTAATCAGACAAATGTACATTTTCACAGAAAAACAGAAAAACCTTATCCTGTTGGACAGCAATGTTATAAAAAGCTTTTTCTTTTTCTCGACGAATTACTGCACTGTCAAATATTAGAGTCAGAAGGCTCTTTTTCATCTAAAACCAGACGATGGGCATGAGACCTCAGAGAGAAGAAGCTACCGGTACACTGTGGGTAGGAGCATGGTTGGTATCTCAGGAAGGGCTATCAGGTACCAGGGGACCCTGGGGGTCCCTAGGGGCCAGAGCTCATTAGGCAGCTGCTTAATGAGAGAGCTGAGGGAGAGATGAGACTTGTGGCTAGGCTCTCGTTAATGCTGCACTAGGTGGTAGCAATGGGAAAGAGAGGGAGAAGGGGGGGGGAGAGAGATACCTGGAGACCATTCTGACCTAAATAGACAGGGTGAAGAACATTGTGTGCAAGTATTGGTGATGTTTACACCATTTGCACACACTGTACATAGACTTTTTTTCTATTGTGTTATTGACTGTACGTCTGTTTACTCCATGTGTAACTCTGTGTTGTTGTTTGTGTCGCACTGCTTTGCTTTATCTTGGCCAGGTCGCAGTTGTAAATGAGAACTTGTTCTCAACTGGCCTACCTGGTTAAATAAAGGTGAAATAACAAATAAAAAAATAAAAAATGTAAGCACATTTACATCAGCCAAGATCTCCCTCATCACCACAGACTGGAAAAGTCCTTTTGAAGTAGTAGTGCTTGGTGAAAGTATGAGTAAAGCCTAGTATGAATGCCTTATTCCAACAGACCTTCATTTTTGACATTTTGATACTGTCTTCCAGAGAGCACAAACAGATTTCAGTCACAAGGACACATATTACACTACACCATCAAGCACACAATTTGGCCAAATGATTCAGTGCTCTTACTAAAAAATGTAGTATGGGGCGTGGATACTTGATGAGAATGCTGACCTCCGACCTTCAAACTAATTCAGAGCATTGTTTCTGAGGTATTGTTCAATACCCCTATTCAGATCATATGAATACTTGATTGAGTAACTCTTTAGCGGTTGAATCTGTCCATCCCATGGCTGAGAGAGGGGTCTTTGTGTAGTGGTAATCATGGGGGCTTGCTCTGGCATTAGGGTCAGGACCTGCCCCCCCCCCTCCTTCTCATATCACAGCACCAACTATCCTGGACTACGCATCTCTCTCTCTCTCTCAATTTGCTTTATTGGCATGATGTAACCATGTACATATTGCCAAAGCTTGTTTTGGATATTTACAATATAAAAATAATGAGAATAAAATTGTCAATGGGACAACAGTAACCAAGTGTCAAAATAACCATACATTCAACAATAACAATATGTATACAGTAGAGGACATGTGCAGGTTGATTGGTCTGTCAGACACTGTCCTTCAACTTATGGCAGGCAGCAATGTAGTGCGCTGCCAACCCACAGCTCTCTGCGTCCTCCCCCAACAGGATGGGTAGCCTACTCTCATCAGAGAGGTCTTTGAAACCTTGAATAAGGGTTTCAAATTTTGGGGAAATGACACTCTCCAATTGTTTTATATTTTGTCAGGAAATGCAAATCCGTCTCAGGTTCTGCTGTTGTGCAGTGGTTGCACAGCCTTTCCTCTACAGGGAGCCAGGTTTTCCCAGGTTTTCTCTGTGTCTCTGTCTCTCTCTCTCTCTCTCTCTCTCTCTCTCTCTCTCTCTCTCTCTCTCTCTCTCTCTCTCTCTCTCTCTCTCTCTCTCTCTCTCTCTCTCTCTCTCTCTCTCTCTCTCTCTCTCTCTCAGCAGGGGTTGGCACTCCAAAAGGACCATGCTAACCTCCCATTGGTCAACCGCAAGCTCAAGTTAACAGCTCAGATGTTCCATCCCATCTGTAAGGTGTTTACTTGGATATGACTGAATCTGTGTACAGAATTGGAATGGACAAAAAAAGGAGAACACTGAAACAAGAATGTTGAACCCCATGTCAGATCATAATCAACAAACTGTACTGTCAATAAGATCTCGCTTTTCTGCTCCAAGGTTATATTGGACCTAGAGTAACTGAAGCTATTTGTTATGCACCCGTGTTAGGCTAATACTGTACACGAGGGACTGATTGAGACATTGCTGGGTCATGCAGGTTTCACAGTGCCCCCTGCTGATGTTCTCCATAAAACTGGCCTTCTGGTACTCATGGTTGCAAGTAGGTAACATGAGCCTGTGTATGTTAAACTTCGATTATACTTCCTCTTCTGCACATCAACCACACAATAAACCTACACAACCACTTACCTGAAATATACTAATAGAATTCACAGAGTGTGGTCTGTCTGTTATACTCATCTCCATTTGACTATCTCTTATTTGCTGTCCAGTTTCCTGAGAGCCATTTTACCATGACAACAGGAGTGTCCCTATATAGCCCTCCTCTCCTCCCTGTCTAATCACGGTCACTATCGTCTACAAAATGACCGTGTATGTCCTTAACATGATGCCTATGAATGTCCAGTTCGTCCTTTTAGACAACGGAGCTGTTATAGTCAACATGTAATACATATGTGAAAGAAAATGAGGAACAACACTTAGGGCATGTTTAAGAAATAGGCCTTCGTAAACACTAATGTTGTTATCGGGATACGGCGCGGTACAAATTCATTTGATAGTTTACACCAGAATGATGTGTCTGTTGAAAGAAGAGACAGGTCTGGACTGACGTGGATACTGTGAAATGTTTGGTACTGTCAAAAATAATCAGAGGGGTAATATGATAGATCTGGAATGTATAGTTACTTGGACAAGGGACAAGGGTGGAGGTGGCCCTGGGTCAACACTGGTGGCCTTTCAACTGATAACAAAAGGTTGGATCATGAACAACCTTGACAGTTCTTGACAAGCTGTTTAACATGAACTATTGTTCTTCAAAGTTTGTATTCTTTCATGATCCCTAAATATTGTGAATATAACATGTATCATTTCTAGAATAGCCCTGTAAGGATAATTCTCAACACTTTAATTCTATACCCCCCCCCCCCCGAGGCGCCCTCTAGTGTGGAAACTGAAGTATAACCAACGGCAGATGAGTAAATATGGTCCTTGCATTAAAAACCTGAACAAAATGCATTGTAAACGATGGGCTGTCAATAAATAACATACGGACACATTTACTGAGAACCGATGATGCACGTCAGAACTGCAGCCGGCTTCCAAGAACAGGCGTCATGTTTGAGTAGACCAGTATGTTAGGCAAGAACCCGCTGACACCCATAATTGTGCACCATGGATAAGGACTAATAACTACTTGCCTCCCTGTCCATTATGGGTTGATGTGAATGACCTATTCTTCTGAACCAAACCTGCTACCACAGCAAGCCCGTACATGCTCTGGCAGAGTGTTGATTACTGATTAGACAGTTCAGCAGGAACTAGTGAAACACCTGTAATAACAATGGATTGGTCACGAGTCAATGGATTGGTCACGAGTCAATGGATTGGTCACGTTAGGTATTATTTTGCCCATATCATGTGTGCAAGGGGTGATACAGATCTTTATCAACATTATATTATATTTTTTTGAGTATCTGCCCACTGGGCGAAAACTGGTTGAATCATTGTTGTTTCCAAGTCATTTCAACCCAAAATTCAATGCGATGACATTGAATCAACGTGGAAAAGTGATTGGATTTGAAAAAAGTTATCAACGTAAGGAGATTTCGGGGGGGGTTTTCCACCCAAATTGAAACCATAATCCAATGAAAAGGTGTCCTTTTATGCTGATTCCATGTTGAATTCACGTTAAGTTAAAAACTCGACCAAATGTAAAACTAGACGTTGAACTGAAGTCTGTGTCCAGTGGGCCTAATTTCTCCAATCCCAGAGTAAGATCAATGTTCAGCTATGATTCACCTCTGCATCCTCTAAGTGTAGCTCGGGCCTTTATGAGGAGCGGAGTCCTTACTCATAATATCTGTATACACTGAGTGTACAAAACATTAAGAAGACCTTCCTAATACTGAGTTGCACCCTTTGCCCTCAGAACAGCCTCAATTCGTCGGGGCATGGACTCTACATGGTGTTGCAAGTGTTCCACAGGGTTGCTGGCCCATGTTGACTCTAATGCTTCTCACAGTTGTGTCAAATTGGCTGGATGTCCTTTGGGTGGTGGACCATTCTTGATACACATGGTACACTGTTGAGCATGAAAACCCCATCAGCATTACAGTTCTAGACAGACTCAAACCGGTGGGCCTGGCACCTACTACCATACCCCGTTCAAAGACACATCTTTTGTCTTGCCCATTCACCCTCTGAATGGCACACATACACAATCCACGTCTCAATTGTCTCAAGGCATAAAAATCCTTCTTTAACCTGTCTCCTCCCCTTCATCTACACTGATTGAAGTAGATGTTGTGACATTAATAAGGAATCATAGCCCGGGTTCACCTGGTCAGTCTACGTCATGGAAAGAGCAGGTGTTTTTAATGTTATTTATACTCACTGCATATTACGTATTTTCAAGCCCTCATACTCCCTCCCTTAAATTAGTCCAAGTATGTTTTATAAATGACATTGTATGACATTGTGTGGTTTCTGTTATGCATCAAACTGGATACTGGATAACTGTCTCTAAGCACAAAGAGGAGAATGTCTCTCACTGGACACTTGCCAGGCTTGGCTACGGTCTATGTCAAGTTACAAGGTCAGTCAGTCAGCAAGTGCAAGGCCAGGTCCCTCCCCAAGACAATCAACTAACCCTAACCTCAACCCTAACCCTAAAAGCTTACCGTATGCTTCCCAGTCAAAACAGCTTATGCTTCCCAAAACAGTTTGTGCATAAATTATATATTTTTTGTTAGTTTTGGTCTTTATCAGGTTTTTTTCCAGCTGTTCGTGCACACAAAACATATTATTGAGGCAAGTCGAAGTTCGGTAGCCGAAGTCTATGCCCCTTAGTCTGTAATAGGTCAACAGTACTACTCCTAGTAGGAGTGGGAAAATGAAGAGTTTGTTCTCATTCAACGACAGATGACTAGGTTTCATGCATTTTTTTACTTGAGAAATACTGCACCAAACATCTTAGTTAAATGTAAAATTTAAAAAAAGATCACCTCACCAAAAACGTCAAAATTAATGACAGATTAATTCGGACTATTTTGAGGAAGTATTTCTGGCTATGTTGTTGCTATGGTGACTCAGAATGGACAAATGCTTTTTTCTTGTTTTTTCAAGCGAAGGTCTTTAGGGAGTATGAGAGCACAGGCGGTCGTTTCGCCTTGCCAAGTTCTGCTAGGAGCAAAACAAACCTATATTATGTATGCAGATTCCTTAACCCTAGCTTCATGTCCACACCCTGGCTCAACCCTAAGCCGAACTTCATTTAGGAGGACTCAGACCATATTTACCCCTGAATTTCAGCCATCCATCCTTTTCCCATTGGTGTTGACCTGTAGCCCAGTCTCTGTGTCATTTGTTAGGTCAAGTAGAGCTACTAGCCTCATAACCAGCTTGCGTAATCTCCCAGCACAGAAGGGTAGAAGAGTTATGAGACTAGGCTGTCAGAGGATGGGTGATCCTCTGGATGTGCCTGAGTAGGCAGCAGGTCGGTACAGATTAAAACAGTCTGGCACACTGTGCCAACCTCACCCACTAACCTCATTAAGCTGACACTGCCAGTACAGCTCAAGAACCAATTCAATTTGCACACACACTGATGCACATGCATGCACACATGCACCACTGTTCAAAGGTTTCTGGTCACTTAGAAATGTCCTTTTTTTTTAAATGAAAAGCACATTTTTTGTCCTTTAAAATAACATCAAATTGATCAGAAATACAGTGCAGACATTGTTCATATTGTAAATGACTATTGAGGCTGGAAACGGCTGATTTTTTAATGGAATATCTACATAGGCGTACAGAGGCCCATTATCAGCAACCATCACTCCTGTTTTCCAATGGCACGTTGTGTTAGCTTAATTAAGTTTATAATTTTAAAAGGCTAATTGATCACAACTGAGCAAGAGGACAAGTACATTAGACTGTCTAGTTTGGGAAAAAGACGCCTCACAAGTCCTCAACTGGCAACTTCATTAAATAGTACCCGCAAAACATCAGTCTCAACATCAACAGTGAAGAGGCGACTGTGATGTTGGCCTTCTAGGCAGAGCTGCAAAGAAAAAGCACAAGACTCCCTTCTACAAAAAGCTCACTACTCCCTTCTCAGACTGGCCAATAAAAAGAAAATATTAAGATGGGCAAAAGAACACAGACACTGGACAGAGGAACTCTACCTAGAAGGTCGGCATCCCGGAGTCGCCTCTTCACTGTTGACGATGAGACTGGTGTTTTGCGGGTACTATTTAATGAAGCTGCCAGTTGAGAACTTGTGAGGCGTCTGTTTCTCAAACGAGACACTCTAATGTACTTGTCCTCTTGCTCAGTTGTGCACCGGGGCCTCCCACTACTCTTTCTATTCTGGTTAGTGCCAGTTTGTGCTATTCTGTGAAGGGAGTAGTACACAGCGTTGTACCAGATCTTCAGTTTCTTGGAAATTCCTCACATGGAATAGCCTTCATTTCTCAGAAAAATAATAGACTGATGAGTTTCAGAAGAAAGGTCTTTGTTTCTGGCCATTTTGAGCCTGATATTGAACCCACAAATGCTGATGCTCCAGATACTCAACTAGTCTAAAGAAGGCCAGTTTTCTTGCTTCTTTAAATCAGCAAAACAGTTTTCAGCTGTGCTAACATAATTGCAAAAGGGTTTTCTAATGATCAATTAGCCTTTTAAAATTATAAACTTGGATTAGCTAACACAACGTGCCATTGGAACACAGGAGTGATGGTTGCTGATAATGGGCCTCTGTACGCCTATGTAGATATTCTATTAAACAAAATCTGCCGTTTCAAGCTACAATACTCATTTACAACATTAACAATGTCTACACTGTATTTCTGATCAATTTGATGTTATTTCAAAAACATTTCTAAGTGCCCCCAAACTTTTGAACGGTAGTGTACACAAACACAAATTCACACACACAAACACACAGAACATTCTGTAACACTACATTATAGTGTTCTTATTATTCTGTCATTACTTCTTGAAAGTATTGTCACATCCTGATCCAGGGATCCATGATTTTAGGTTATCAAAGTATTTAGGAATATAATGATATTCGTCAACAACTTTGTAAGATGGAGTCTTTTATAGGAGTGTAATCCAAAACATTGGACACTAACAAACAAGGACATGATGTCACATGGAAAACATATAGGAGGTGAGAACCTGATATGCCCTCCCAAACCCCCATTGCACGTCACCACAGCATAATTTCCTCCTCAACTCTCATTTAAACTGGCTAGAAGCTGCAGCTCAGAGGTTTGAGTGCTCTTTGAGATAATT
The DNA here is from genome assembly GCF_023373465.1 of Oncorhynchus keta. Taxonomy (NCBI): domain Eukaryota; kingdom Metazoa; phylum Chordata; class Actinopteri; order Salmoniformes; family Salmonidae; genus Oncorhynchus; species Oncorhynchus keta. The sequence goes on from NC_068452.1 coordinate 24,473,085, forward strand.
ACCTTCCTGACAACAACAGTGAGACCCTACTCTCCTCTCCTTTTTCCTTTTCAAGCAAACTAGTGAGATTAGGAAGACAAGAGCTTTAGGTGGATCCCAAAACAATCACGCCATCATAAAAAAAACAGAATCCGTGCATACGCTCTAGGCCTAATATCCAGTGAGCCCAACAAGTGGAGATTTTCTCATTGTGACTGTCTTGGAAAGACGCAGCTGTTGGCTGGAAATAGAGATTTCACCATCCGTTTCTAAAGTAATCCTACAGACAATGCTTTTTGGTAGAACAGTGGTCTACAGAGCCGAGTTACTCCACATTCAGTGGTGTTAAAGCTATTATGGCTTTGCTAAGCCTGTGTGGATAAGGCTATGGTGGGGGGGGGGGGTTGGTTATCTTTAAAAAAAAGTAATGTTGACATGGGCAAAGTTCTCTTGTTGTCTACAATATCATCTTAATGTAAACATTATGACAAGTAATGAAAGGCTATACTAATAACTGATAAGGAATGGGCGGCGTGACATTATTTAGCTTTCTCATAATATTATTGGCTTTCTGTAAACTACTCAAGGAATATTGTTTTGGGGATTAATGTCCATTTCAGTCACTATGTGAAGAAATGCTGCCATTTTACAATTAATCTGGCAATCTCAATATTTCGAAACTAACAGACAAAAGCTGCACCTTACAGATGGCCCTGGTAGAAATGTAACAGTAAAATGATCAATTACTCCATAAAAATAAAATATAATATTCTACATGTGGATTAGCTGCATACAGCACAAAATAAATATCACATTAATGATCACCATAAATAACTAGCATAGTGCTAACATAAATGATCGCCATAAATAACTAGCATAGTGCTACATAAATGATCGCCATAAATAACTAGCATAGTGCTACATAAATGATCACCATAAATAACTAGCATAGTGCTAACATAAATGATCACCATAAATAACTAGCATAGTGCTACATACTCTACATGTTTTTTAGTGCTACATAAATGATGACCATAAATAACTAGCATAGTTCTACATACTGTACATGTTTTTAGTGCTACATAAATGATCACCATAAATAACTAGCATAGTGCTACATAAATTATCACCATAAATAACTAGCATAGTTCTACATACTCTACATGTTTTTTAGTGCTACATAAATGATGACCATAAATAACTAGCATAGTTCTACATACTGTACATGTTTTTTAGTGCTACATAAATTATCACCATAAATAACTAGCATAGTGCTACATACAGTTAAAGTCGGAAGTTTACATACACCTTAGCCAAATACATTTAAACTCAGTTTTTCACAATTCCTGACATTTAATCCGAGTACAAATTCCCTGTTTTAGGTCAGTTAGGATCACCACTTAATTTTAAGAATGAGAGAGAATTATTTATTTCAGCTTTTATTTATTTAATCACATTCCCAGTGGGTCAGAGTGGGTCAGAAGTTTACCTACACCTTAGCCAAATACATTTAAACTCAGTTTTTCACAATTCCTGACATTTAATCCAAGTACAAATTCCCTGTTTTAGGTCAGTTTGGATCACCACTGTAACGTCGTTCTTCGTTTGTAGAAAGAGAGTCGGACCGAAATGCAGTGTGGTTGTTACTCGTGTTCTTTAATGAATGAAATGACGATACATGAAAATAACGTAATATACAAAATACAAAACAACAAACGGAACGTGAAACCTATTACATCCTATCTGGTGAAACTACACAGAGACAGGAACAATCACCCACGAAATACACAGTGAAACTCAGGCTACCTAAATACGGTTCCCAATCAGAGACAACGAGAATCACCTGACTCTGATTGAGAACCGCCTCAGGCAGCCAAGCCTATACAACACCCCTACTCAGCCGCAATCCCAAATACTACAAACCCCAATACGAAAATACAATATATAAACCCATGTCACACCCTGGCCTGAACAAATATATAACGAAAACACAAAATACAATGACCAAGGCGTGACAACCACTTTATTTTAAGAATGAGAAAGAATGATTTATTTCAGCTTTTATTTCTTTCATCACATTCCCAGTGGGTCAGAGTGGGTCAGAAGTTTACATACACTCAATTAGTATTTGGTAGCATTTCCTTTATATTGTTTAACTTGGGTCAAACATTTCAGGTAGCCTTCCACCAGCTTCCTACAATAAGTTGGGTACATTTTGGCCCATTCCTCCTGACAGAGCTGGTGTAACTGAGTCAGGTTTGGAGGCCTCCTTGCTCGCACACACTTTTTCAGTTCTGCTCACAAATTTTCTATAGGATTGAGGTCAGGGCTTTGTGATGACCACTCCAAAACCTTGACTTTGTTGGCCATAAGCCATTTTGCCACAACTTTGGAAGTATGCTTGGGGTCATTGTCCATTTGGAAGACCCATTTGCGACCAAACTTTAACTTCCTGACTGATGCCTTGAGATGTTGCTTCAATATATCCACATCATTTCCCTACCTCATGATGCCATCTATTTTGTGAAGTGCACCAGTCCCTCCTGCTGCAAAGCACCCCCACAACATGATGCTGCCACCCCCTTACTTCATGGTTGGGATAGTGTTCTTCAGCTTGCAAGTATCTTGGAGCCTCTTTCAGGTTATGTCGATATAGGACTTGTTTTACTGTGGATATAAATACTTTTGTACCTGTTTCCTCCAGCATCTTCACAAGGTCCTTTGATGTTGTTCTGGGATTGATTTGCACTTTTCGCACCAAAGTACGTTCATCTCTAGGAGACAGAACGCGTCTCCTTCCTGAGCGGTCTGACGGCTGAGTGGTCCCATGGTGTTTATACTTGCATACTATTGTTTCTACAGATGAATGTGGTATCTTCAGGCGTTTGGAAATTGCTCCCAAGAATGAACCAGACTTGTGGAGGTCTACAATTATTTCTCTGATTTTCCCATGATGTCAAGCAAAAAGGCACTGCGTTTGAAGGTAGGCCTTGAAATACATCCACAGGTACACCTCCAGTTGACTCAATCGCAGTCAATTTGCCTATCAGAAGCTTCTAAAGCCAATTTCTGGAATTTTCCAAGCTGTTTAAAGGCACAGTCAACTTAGTGTATGTAAACTTCTGACCAACTGGAATTGTGATACAGTGAATTATAAGTGAAATAATCTGTCTGTAAACAATTGTTGGAAAAATGACTTGTACCCTGATGAAGACAGCTTGTCTGTCGGATGGACATCTGATGGACATCTGAGCTCCCAGAGTGTGCGGCTCTCCTTTATTTTTTTAAGTGTTCCACTCCGCTAGCCAGCACCTCGCCTAAATAGGAGTGCGTTTCTTTCGCCTCTGGAAAAATGACTTGTGTCATGTACAAAGTAGACGTCCTAATCGACTTGCCAAAACAATATTTTGTTAAGAAGAAATGTATGGAGTGGTTGAAAAACAAGTTTTACTGACTCCAACCTAAGTGTATGTAAACTTCCAACTTCAACTGTATATGATCACCATAGTGAACTCGCATAGTGCTACATATATGATCAACATAAATAACTAGCATAGTGCTACATATATGATCAACATAGTGAAATAGCATAGTGCTACATATATGATCAACATAAATAACTCGCATAGTGCTACATATATTATCAACATAAATAACTAGCATAGTGCTACATATATGATCAACATAAATAACTAGCATAGTGCTACATATATGATCAACATAAATAACTAGCATAGTGCTACATATATGATCAACATAAATAACTAGCATAGTGCTACATATATGATCAACATAAATAACTAGCATAGTGCTACATATATGATCAACATAGTGAACTAGCATAGTGCTACATATATGATCAACATAAATAACTAGCATAGTGCTACATATATGATCAACATAAATAACTAGCATAGTGCTACATATATGATCAACATAAATAACTAGCATAGTGCTACATATATGATCAACATAGTGAACTAGCATAGTGCTACATATATGATCAACATAAATAACTAGCATAGTGCTACATATATGATCAACATAAATAACTCGCATAGTGCTACATATATTATCAACATAAATAACTAGCATAGTGCTACATATATGATCAACATAAATAACTAGCATAGTGCTACATATATGATCAACATAAATAACTAGCATAGTGCTACATATATGATCAACATAGTGAACTAGCATAGTGCTACATATATGATCAACATAAATAACTCGCATAGTGCTACATATATGATCAACATAAATAACTCGCATAGTGCTACATATATGATCAACATAAATAACTAGCATAGTGCTACATATATGATCAACATAGTGAACTAGCATAGTGCTACATATATGATCAACATAAATAACTCGCATAGTGCTACATATATGATCAACATAAATAACTCGCATAGTGCTACATATATGATCAACATAAATAACTCGCATAGTGCTACATAAATGACATTATCATATATGATCATATTACTTTATTTGACTACAAATCTGTTCAGTTGTCTGAGTAGTGACATCAAGAGTAGTCATTCTGTAACCTACTCATCCTACCCCGTTCCTCCAGGCCCAGTAGATATAAACAGGTTTACTCTCCTCCAGGCAGCCCAGCAAACAGGCTGCTTTCATTCTCATTAATTAGCAGGTGAGCTAAACCTCTAAGCCATGACATCAGCCTTACAGCAATCCACCCAATCCACTCTTTCTCTCTGGGTTTGTTACAGTGAAAGCCCACATGCCCTTGGAACTACACACACATGCCTATCACGCAAGTAAGCCAGAAGCCACGCTACAGCCCTTTCCGCCACCGTCTCCAAAACACACCCCCAAGGGCCCCCCACGTGTCAACACAATGTGAGCTACAGTATATCGGCTAGCTTTGCTACGTGCACACACCCTGGACCAGATCCACGACATACAAGCGTGGGTATATTGTAGCACGAGCCCGGGAAACATGAGAGCCGTCCAGAAAGGACGACGTGGGCGCTGACGTTAAGCGTGCCAAAATGACATCATCGATGTGAGAGACAAAAACCCTTGGTGATCTTGGTCACACTTTGAGCTTTAACTTCAAAAGATTAATGAAGGCTTCAGAACTCTTGAAAGCCTACACAGAGGTTTCACTCATCATGTTTTAGTATATCATATAATGGTGATATAAGTAGCCCTTACATACAGTATGGGGCTTGAAAGTGTGAACTGTGAACTTGATGGATTTCTTTGTGAATGGATGTAATAACAGTGCAATGAAAGGGACAACATATTAAAAACTGGCCTTCAATTGAGTTTTCTAAGAAAACCCTGAACAAAATGAACACTGAAGAGAATGAATGAATCAATAACTAATATAATGGATATCACAGAGTTCAATGGTTTCCTTTAACCCAGACACTGCTATGCATAAACATGCTTGTCACCAGATTTGGTGAATTGTCCACCTCACGTGCCCAGACAGTGATCCCCTCTTTGGAAGGACCACTTTGACAGATCAGGGGATGGGCCAATAAGAGCGAGATAGCAAGAGAAGGAGATCAGGGAGGGTAAGTGCTTGCAGTGGAGGTGTTGAGACAAAAGGACAGGTACTATTCTACTGGTGAGGAGAAAGACTAGTCAGTTGACAGATAGAAAGCACAGAGCAAGATAACCTCAGATGTGTTTTTAGTGTTGGATATTCAAAGACTATTATCATCATCAAACCACTCTGGAACAACAACAAAAACGGTCGAGAGGAAACCAACATCTATAACCAAGAAAATATCTACAGTCGTCTCTACAACAGAAGACTGGGAAGAGAGCTGCTATACTTGTAGAGACAGGACAGAGACTGTTTCATCGTTATTATTCACCAGCCCAGGAACTGACCATCATGACACATCAGGTCAGCCGCTCTCCATTCCTCAAGCCCTTCTACACCAGGACCCCGGTTGGTGGGGTCATTCCGCAAACCCAGAGACGCCACACGCTCCCCGCCAGCGAGTTCAGGAACCTGACCCCACAGGACGCCATCAGCGTGTTCGAGATCGAGAGAGAAGGTAGGAATATCTCCAGATTCTACTGGTTACTCAGAAAATGTTGATTGTATAGGATTTGTTGGACTAGAGAGGCTTTTGGGTCTTAACAAAATGCACATTTATCTTATCATTTCTAACACATAATGACAATAGCTGTCAGTCTCCACTATATAAATAGCTCAGGAAACTAAACAATGCCATAATACCACCAAATGTGTTTTTATCACAGATTTTTGTCCCAAAAAATGGATTGTGAATGACATCAATACACTGTGACAAGAGAACAAGCAGCCTGTAATCCCTGGTTTGTTTGTTAATCTTCCAAGATGCTTCATCTGTCTTTCCTCCCACCAGCATTCGTCTCTGTGTCTGGTGAGTGTCCACTCACTCTTGACGAGGTGCTGAACTTCCTAAGTCAGTGTCCGGAGCTCTCCTTGGGCTGGTTTGAAGAGGGCCAGCTGGTGGCGTTCATCATCGGCTCAGGCTGGGGAAAAGAGAGACTGGAGCAGGTGAGACAGACACCACAATTTCCAGTAGCTACCTCCATTGCATATTTGGAATTGTTTTGCCCCCCAAAAAACAGACATATTTTTTTCATAATCTGAAAGGTAACCATCAATAAAATACATGTTTTTACTCTGATCATACCTGGTCATTAACCCTACCTTTGCCTTTCCCTACCCCAGGAGGCCATGACCCAACATATCCCAGAAACCTCGGCAGTGCACATCCATGTACTGTCTGTACACCGCCACGCTCGCCAGCAGGGTAAAGGTTCCATCCTGCTGTGGCGCTACCTGCAGTACCTGCGATGTGTGCCAGGCCTCCGGAGGGCCCTGCTGGTCTGTGAGGAGTTCCTGGTGCCCTTCTACCAGAAGGCAGGCTTCAAGGAAAAGGGTCCTTCTGCCATCACCGTGCCCAACCTCATCTTCCAGGAGATGGAGTACCATATCGGCGGAGCAGCCTACGCACGGCGGAACAGCGGCTGCTAGTCACTGCCGGCCATCACCACCTCGCTCATAATCACATCAATCCTAGCACTGGAACTCATCCACCATGTAAACATAGACTCTGGTCATCACAGGTGACCGTCCAGACCACACTATAGCAGACAGACAGATCCACGCACCAACCTGGTCTCAGAGCATTTCATAATATTCTGTACGTAAATTCGAGACACTCCATTTAGTATGATAGGTTACATTTGGTGTGGTTACATAAGACAGATGGTTACTTAAGGAGGGTGGGCATGTAAAACGAACATCTAGCAAAGATTGCGAGTTCAAATCTCCTCACGGACAACATTAGCAACTTTTCAACGACGTACTACTTTTTAGCTACTTTGCAACTACTGAGCATGCTATCCTAAACTTCCCCTAAGCCTAACCTTAACCCTTTAAGCAAACCCTTCACGTTTAGCTAACCTTTCATGTAACTCTAACCTTAAACCTTTTAGCTAATCTTCCCCTAAACCTAACCCTAACCTTAACACTTTAACTTAACTCATAAACTTAACCCTAACCCCTAACCTAGCTAACATTAGCCAACTAGCTAGAATTTGCAACATATTACACGTTTGGTAAAATCCTAATATATTGTATGTTTTGCAAATTCTGAACATATAATACGAATTGTAAATCGTAATATCATACTAAATGGATTATCTCAGATTTACATACAGAATCATATGAAATGCTCTGAGACCAGGTTGCAACCACAGGTGCTCCATGAGAGAAGGCACTGCCCCATCAATCTCAGCTGCAGCACCAGCAGGCTCCGAGACACCATCTTTCAGTGCCTCACAGACAGCATCCCGACCCCCTGCAACATAGAGAGGGGACATGCACCATCGCATGAAGGGGACAAGAATGGGTTTTCTTAGAAAACAGCAACAGAAAGAAAAACAAATTGTTACTGATAGAAGACTGAATCAGAATATGTTTGAGATGCAATGTCGAGTTTCTGCATACTTTGTGTATGCGTCATTGAATTATCAAAGTTCGAATTTTGCAGTCCCAACATTCTTCATTGTAATTATGCTTCGTTTTGAGAGTATTTAAATTAAATGTTCCTTGCCACAAATCGTACTTTGTAGTACTATTCTTGTTTGAGGTTTGTATTACTACTAATACTACTATTAATACTACTATACTATTAATACTACTAATACTACTATTGTTATTGAGATACTAACTCTACTATTGTTATTGAGATACTGTTACTGAGATACTACTATTATTGAGTTCTCTGAGTGTGATGTAAATACCATTTTATTTGTCTAAACCCTATTAGTCCTCTAGTGTGTTGAACTCTTTGGCTGTTGCTCATCTTGTCGTATTAACACTATGAAGGCAACAAAGGGAAACGATGCCACTGATTTTATAGCTCCTCATACTCCCTTTAACATTCACATACATCACGAAAACAGTGGTGCCTTCAACAAAGCCGACTGTTAGCGAACGCTAACGAATGTTCATGTCTGAAAGTAAAGGACAGCATCAGTCACCACAGAAAATCAGACAGACTTCACTGACGGATTTCTTTTCTCGTTTTTGTTTTTTACTGTTGTATTCGGTTACATATGAGTAGATAGGTAGCTAAAACACTACCTTGTTTCCATCCATCATTACTTCTTAAGAAGCAACAAACCAATAAAAGGATAGCATTTGAGTGCTCAACGTATTGTAACAAAAAATATGGCAGTAGTTGGTACATTTATCAGCAAGGCACCAAAGGTATTAATGTCTGATTTGTTTGTCCCTGGTTGTTTTGAGAGGTTGTCTGAATAATTACAAAACCTACTCCTGGATTGTGAGTGTTTAAAAACATGAAAATAAAAATTGAAAAATTTAAAATTTGAAAAACATACAGAAATATGTCCTTCTGTCTATTGTACCAGTGATGACTCCTCCAAACCCTGCCTTATACGTGAAGAGAGAGAGAAATGTGTGAAGGGCTTAGATAAGGGGATAGACCATACCCTTCTCTCATTGGTCAGTGGAGGAGAGAAAATGGTGTGTGTGTGTGGGGGGGTGAAAAGAATGTGATTAATGCAAGTCCTCATGACGAGTGCAGTGGCATTCCTACTTATTCATACAGACAGCCCGAGTAAAAAACACAAGCATATTGTCATCAGAGTTCAGTTCACAGAGCCAGAGGAGAGGGAGCTCCGCACAGGACCCCCCTCCTCTTTAGCCACACTATAGGGCAGAACAGAGACAAGGATTGGTTGATAACACCTGCCAATCGATGCCTCTTGATCTGACGCCCCTCCTCTGGCGCTACCTTCCCACTCCTCAGTGGAGGTGGGCGTTGAGGTCATACTTCTCACAGAACTTGTCTGTGAAGGGGATGCAGGTGAGCAGTTCACACCAGTCACACTTGATGGGGTACACAGAGAAAAGCACCACGAGGCCGGCGAACAGCCCCAAGAACACCACCAGGAAGACGATGATCTGCAGCCGCTTGCGGTACATGTCCATGCGTCCGAAGCTGATGTAGGGCAGGAAGGCGAAGGACAAGAAGAAGCCAGAGATGAAGCCAAAGATGTGGGCAAAGTTGTCGATCCAGGGCAGCAGGCCGAAGGCGAAGAGGAAGAGCACCACACACAGCAGCTTGATGAAGGCCCGCCACGGCTGGGCCAAGATCTGCCAGCTCTGGAACAGCTCCACAAACAGGCAGGCCAGGATGCCAAACTGGGAGCCTGCCGGACCCACCTGACGGAGGGAGGGGAAGAGAGAGGGACCGGTCAGTCAGTGGAAAAGGTCAACATAGAAATACTCAGCACCTAGACACACTCTATTAGACACATTCTATGAGCTGCACAAAACAATGAAAGACCCCCCAGTCTGAACCATACATCTAGCCTGTCTCATCTGACACTATTACCAGTCATGTGTTCTGAGCTGTCCAAATTGAAGCCTACATATTGAGGTGTGTGTGTTAGTGTGTGTTATGGGGGAGACCTCTGCTCTGTAGGGCAGGAAGATGGCGCTGGCTAGGTTGCCGGTGATGCCAGACAGGATGTATACGATGGAGATCCTCAGCCAGCCTGCCAGCTTCTCCAGGTCTCTCAGGATGGTCATCTGGAAGCACACTGACACCATGCAGTGAAGGATCCTACAGGGTGACAGAAAGACACGTTACACCACGCAGTGAAGGATCCTACAGGGGGACAGAAAGACACGTTACACCACGCAGTGAAGGATCCTACAGGGGGACAGAAAGACACGTTACACCACGCAGTGAAGGATCCTACAGGGGGACAGAAAGACATGTTACACCATGCAGTGAAGGATCCTACAGGGGGACAGAAAGACACGTTACACCACGCAGTGAAGGATCCTACAGGGGGACAGAAAGACATGTTACACCATGCAGTGAAGGATCCTACAGGGGGACAGAAAGACACGTTACACCACGCAGTGAAGGATCCTACAGGGGGACAGAAAGACATGTTACACCATGCAGTGAAGGATCCTACAGGGGGACAGAAAGACACGCTACACCATGATGCGAAGGATCCTACATCGTGTATGCGTGTGAATGTAAGAGTATGTCCTCTGCATGTGATGGAGGGATCCAGCTAATCCGGCTGCTGTGAGAAGACACCTACCTCCACAGCCAGCCAACCAGAGATCTCTAGTTTATCCAGCATCAATATGTCTCTGCTGTCTGTCTATCTCCTCAGGCCTAATGAGGGCTACTGCCTGCAGAGAGGACATTTCCTTCAATTACCCCGGGGAGGAGAGGAGAGAGAGGAGAGAGAGAGAGAGAGAGAGAGAGAGAGAAGAGAGAAGAGAGAGGAGAGAGAGAGGAGAGAGAGGAGAGAGAGAGAGGAGAGAGAGAGAGGAGAGAGAGAGAGAGAGAGAGAGAGGAGAGAGGAGACAGAGGAGACAGAGGAGAGAGAGGAGAGAGAGGAGACAGAGGAGAGAGAGGAGACAGAAGAGAGAGGAGAGAGAGAGAGAGGAGAGAGAGGAGAGAGAAGAGAGATAGGAGATAGAGAGAGGAGAGAGACGAGAGAGAGAGGAGAGAGGAGAGAGACGAGAGAGAGGAGAGAGAGAGGAGAGAGAGAGGAGAGAGAGGAGAGAGAGAGAGGAGAGAGAGAGGAGAGAGAGGAGAGAGAGAGGAGAGAGAGAGGAGACAGATAAGAGGCAGCAGAGAGATGGAGGACTGCTACTCTGCTCCCTCCTCTTCCCCCGAGTGGCACGTTAGTGTACACACTCAGCTCCTTCTACTAATATAGGCTCATGACATCTGCGCTGTGGGACCACTGACATTCTGACAGAAGAAGTCAAAGACATTAATGAGGCGCTTGAAGAAGGAGTTATTGGAGAAAGTGTACATGACACATAATGAATCAGTGAGAGGACACATAATTGGTCACCCAATGGAACGAATCGTAGGCCACCCTTCTGCCTCATTATAATACAGCTGCTCCAGGGATGTCTAACAGCACAGTACCGGTCGAATGTATTAAATGCCGCTAAGATGGACAGAGGATTTGTGATGAAATGGCAGAGGCAGGCAGCCACTTACCCAGCGTGCAGGAAGAGAGAGAGCCACAGTCTGTAGAACTGGTCTGGGATCTCTGGGTTGAGGAAAGGCAGCAGGCCACACACATCATCCATGCAGTGAACCTGGGGGAGGAGGTAGAATACATCACCTACAGGACACCATCTCTCTCTTTGTCTCTGTACACACACACACACACACACACACACACACACACACACACACACACACACACACACACACACACACACACACACACACACACACTAGCATACAGATACCCACCGGATTTACAATAACTTATTTTACTGCCATGCTGTTCTAAGACAAACATGTCGCTGCAAGTACCAGTAGTAGAGGATGGATTTTCATTTGACACATATTGTGGAATGAATACATCCTGTTTATAATGAAGAGCCTTCCGTGTGAATATATTTACTTGTGCCCTGGATATTCTGTAGCTCAGAGCAGAGGGGATTACAGTGAGGACAGTTTGCCTACTCAGTAGGGTATTGTGTGGCACCCTGTATGGTGATTAAACACTATCCACTCTGACAGCTTAGGTCTTCCTCTGCTCCTCAACGGCTGCCTCCGACTCAGCCTGTCTCATTAACCTAGTCGGAACGGGGCCGGGGTTATGGTCCACATTATGTCTTTTGTAGGACCCGGGCTATCGTATCCATCATACGAGCCAGCCACTGAAGATGACTTGGCAATATCCTTACGCAACGTAATAGTCCGATATTCATTGAGTAGAGAGATGTTTACTTACTTGGGAGCAGAGAGTAGCCTCCTCGTGGAAGTAGCCCTTCATGAAGTCACAATACTCCCTGGACGTGATCTCACACCTGAGGAACGGGAGAACCACAGGATGACCTCGTGGCCACACACTCCCTTGACTCCTCCCCTTCATGTGCACTGATAGGTCATGAACAAGACACATGGTGACCACTACATATTGCTGCTTTACCAGATCAGTGCAGATGAAGGCAAGAGGGGAGAGGAAGTCCATGTAGATTATTGAGATGCAGCCCCCTGCCTTGTTTAAGCATCCATCTACATGTACCACAGACACAGGCAAATCAACACCAGTGTCTATCGTAAATATACTCCCAGGAATGTGTGTGTGGTGTCTGGCGTGAATGTTTGCATGTTTGGTTTTGTATGTAGGCTCTCCTCACCTCCCTTTTGTGCCGATGCAGCAGGGCCGGCCTGTGATGGTGCAGTCTATGTGAGGCAGGTTGGTGTGGTTCCCTGTGTTGTACCTGGTGCAAACCTAAAAACACAGCCAGAGGTAACAAGGAGACACTGACTGATTGACAGGTCCTCTGACCTCTCACCCTCTCATCGTGACCAACGGGGTTACACAATACTCACTGGCCACATGGTGATGTCGTCAGGCCATTCATGCGGTGCCACCGATGCTGGCTCGAGACAAATCCTGTTGTGGGGTGAAAAATATTGATGAAATATTAGTATGGATACACAGTTCAGTCCGTGGTCCCAATAAGCACACAGTGCAACAACAGTAGCATGAGGAGTGTGACGGCGTACTGCTGAATGTCAGAGTGGTTCTCTCACCGGGGGTCCTGATGGCACACTGAGCCGTACTGCCTGTCTCTGCCCTCCAGCTGAGGGGTGCTGGGATGACCAGGCCACTTCACCCACACGGCCAGAGTACTCTGAGGCAAAACAAAGATCGAAAGGAACAAATATTGACCCCTGAATAGCTCTTTCGTGGAGGTAGCGTACAAAAGAGTGTGAGAGAGAGAGAGCGAGAGAGAATAGGTCGACTCAGGGACTCACGACTCACCGAACACTCCTCCTCTGAGGTCTGTAGACAGCCGGAGCGGTCGTTGCGCACACAGCAGGCAGAGTCTCTCTCTATGTCTCTCTTGTCCCGGATCAGGTCGTGCACCTGCTGGTCCTGACGCATGCAGGGAGAGTACTTGGCCCCCAGGTGGATCAGAGCCTCCTAACGAGGGAGACAGATGGCATGCAGACAGTCAGGAATAGACACATAGAACACCATCCCTTTATCAGGCCTAGTTAAAGCGCTCACATAAGTACCTTCCAAACTGAAAGGATCGGACATATCTGGTCCTGGAACAGAATGTTTGAATGAACAAAAGGGGAGCAATGTGAATGTGCTTACTGAACTGGGCCCGACCCAGAAGTTCTCTTGTTGTACAAACTTGACATTTTCATATACACCTTTGTTTCTTAGAACCTGTGGAGGAAAACATTTCACATTTCAAGTAGATCCTGGAAGGATGGAATAGAAGGTCATAACGACTGTAAGGCCATTGTAAAGCTGTAATGATTCGTTCAGACGTTTCTTGATTTTAGTTTAGGATTATTTGATTGAAATTTTACTGCACGGTTAGGAGCTAGTGACACAAGCATCTCACTGCACTGTTAGGAGCTAGTGACACAAGCTTTTCACTGCACTGTTCGGAGCTAGTGACACAAGCTTTTCACTGCACTGTTAGGAGCTAGTGACACAAGCATCTCACTGCACTGTTAGGAGCTAGTGACACAAGCTTTTCACTGCACTGTTCGGAGCTAGTGACACAAGCTTTTCACTGCACTGTTAGGAGCTAGTGACACAAGCTTTTCACTGCACTGTTAGGAGCTAGTGACACAAGCTTTTCACTGCACTGTTAGGAGCTAGTGACACAAGCTTTTCACTGCACTGTTAGGAGCTAGTGACACAAGCTTTTCACTGCACTGTTCGGAGCTAGTGACACAAGCTTTTCACTGCACTGCTAGGAGCTAGTGACACAAGCTTTTCACTGCACTGTTCGGAGCTAGTGACACAAGCTTTTCACTGCACTGTTCGGAGCTAGTGACACAAGCTTTTCACTGCACTGTTCGGAGCTAGTGACACAAGCATTTCACTGCACTGTTAGGAGCTAGTGACACAAGCATTTCACTGCACTGTTAGGAGCTAGTGACACAAGCATTTCACTGCACTGTTAGGAGCTAGGGGCACAAGCATTTCACTGCATTGTTAGGAGCTAGTAACACAAGCATTTCACTGCACTGTTAGGAGCTAGTGACACAAGCATTTCACTGCACTGTTAGGAGCTAGTGACACAAGCATTTCACTGCACTGTTAGGAGCTAGTGACACAAGCATTTCACTGCACTGTTAGGAGCTAGTGACACAAGCATTTCACTGCACTGTTAGGAGCTAGTGACACAAGCATCTCACTGCACTGTTAGGAGCTAGTGACACAAGCATTTCACTGCACTGTTCGGAGCTAGTGACACAAGCATTTCACTGCACTGTTAGGAGCTAGTGACACAAGCATTTCACTGCACTGTTCAGAGCTAGTGACACAAGCATTTCACTGCACTGTTCGGAGCTAGTGACACAAGCATTTCACTGCACTGTTAGGAGCTAGTGACACAAGCATTTCACTGCACTGTTAAGAGCTAGTGACACAAGCATTTCACTGCACTGTTAAGAGCTAGTAACACAAGCATTTCACTGCACTGTTAGGAGCTAGTGACACAAGCATTTCACTGCACTGTTAGGAGCTAGTGACACAAGCATCTCACTGCACCCGCAATAACACCTGCTAAACTGCGTACGCGACCAATAAACTTTGATTTGATTTGACCAGGGAAGTGAGGTGGTACTCACAGAATCAACCGTCTCGTGCTGGGAGAAGCCCACGGGGGCGATGCCATAGATGCAGACAGCCAGGATGGTGATCAGCAAGTGGACAACGGTGATCCAGTACGTAAAGAAAGGCCTGATGGAAACACAATGTCCATATTAGAAAACAACGGTTTAAACACAGAAGTGCTCTACTCTACACCGATGGTCTCATGTATTAAACACGCTGAGCCTCAGCATGGACTTATAGAGACCATTACCTATGGTCATCCATGTCCTCTATCTGCCTCTTCACATAGCTGTCGATGCGCTTGCGGTAGGTGCGGTTGGTGAGCTTCCCCACCATGCCCAGCCCGTAGGGCCTCTTCTCCCGGGCGAACAGCTTCTTGACGGGCACAACGATGCGCTGCCCCCGTCGCTGTCCGTTCACACTCACCACCTCCTGCCGCAAGGGCACCTTGGGCGGTCCTGGGGTTCCCTCTTTGGCCTTACGCCACCCTCGCTCCAGAGGCCTGGGAGGGGAGGGGAGACAGAGAGGAGGGGTAAAGCCAGTTTAAAGAGGAACCCACCACAGAAACACCTGTGGGGACAGTGTAGGTTCTCTTTAAACCGAACACTGTGTCATAACAACTGAATGGTTCACTGAGATGCTCTGGTGTATTGGATATTGGCGACAGGAAACCAAAGATACTCTAGTCATTTCAGATGTTTTGGTGTACTTGTTGTCATGATGGGTGTGCCTGACTCACAGCATGAGATGGCTCCTCTCCAGTTCACTCTTGTCCAGAGCGCTGCCGGTCAGCTCCGTCTCGTCCAGCTTACTGCCCTCCTCCTGCACCACATCCATCACAGCCGCGTCCGACTCAGACTCAAACACCTCGTCAGCGTACGTGGACAACTCCTCCTGCATCAGATAGTCCTGGGGGAGGGATTGGGAGGGGGTAGGCCAGGTCTGAGAACAGTAGTGGGTGGGAACTAGGCACAGGAGAGTTCCCTGGTCAGCTCACACATGGTTTAGGAAGAACTCCTGGTCCTAATGAAAACACACACTAACTGGTCGGCCAATCACAGGCCTTTAGACTCTATCCCAGGCTGCAACTCTGTTAGAGACCTCCAGGGTGTGCTGTATGTTCTCTTTTAGATGGAGGCCTGAAATTAGTTTCTAACTACAGAGTAGACGAGGACATGTCCTTACTCTGGCGAAGAAGGATGTGTCCAGCTCATCAGGTAAGTCCACCACGTCCTCTTCCATGAAGCTGGCAGGGGTGAAGCTGCGTCTCTGCATCCGCCGCAGGGTGGCGTTTTCCCGCAGGGAGCGCCCCTGAGATGCACACACACACATGACAACACAACACACACTATAAGCTGTCACCTAGCACAGCAGGACGATACGGAGCTGACCGGTACACACACACACACACACACACACACACACACACACACACACACACACACACACACACACACACACACACACACACACACACACACACACACACACACACACACACACTAACATTGAGTTGAGTGTATTTTTGCATGTCAGAAAATGTTGGGGACAGTACCTCATAATTATAATACATGCATAGTAGGCATATCAGAGCTTGTGGAGCCATGTTCGTTCATTCCTCCCCGTCACTCTTGCACTTCCAAAACGGTACGCTCTTTCATAACAGTAGTCCTAAGCACGGCACTGCTGCTCTTGAACATGCAACACAGCACATAGTGGTCTCCCTCAACACAACACAGAGATAATGTCTCCTTTCGAAAATAAATGTGTCCGCCCCCAATGGAACTCGGTGTTGTTCTAGAACGCCGGAGGCCGACTGATTCCACACAACTGATCAGGCCATGCTGTTTCACCGAGGGTACCTTATCGATTAAGGGAAGAGTTTGGTCATAGTGGTACTGGGTGGGTATGGTTTGGATCTGTGTGTACAGTATAGTAGAGGGCTTTAGCAGCTGACAGTCTCTAAAAGAATGAATCACTTCCTTCAATAGAATGTCTCGTCACACAGCAAGCTCACCTTAACCAGAGCTGCTGCTGCCCTGAAGCTCATCTTGGCGACAGACTCCCTCTTGCGTCGCCGCGGCAGCCGGTTGAGGCCTGAGCGGGAGGAGGTGAAGGAGCAGAGGGAGGCGGCGCCGGGGGTGACGGGGGTCTGGGGCACGCTGTAACCGTCCACCTCCTCCACCATACGGAACGCACGCCCCCTCGCCAACGGGTCCACGATCTGAAGATGACAGACACATCGGTTAGGAGCGGGCTATCTAGGACTGAGTGTATATTGTGAAACTGGATTGTGGTCGAATAATCTACCGAGATTCTAATTGAAAAAATACGGTGGGTACCACAAGAGACAAATATTGATACATCCAAACATATGTTGTCAAGATCCACAATGAAACCCTCACTGAAGTACAAAAGTACTATAGGCATAATGACCCAAATATATAGATGACAGAGGTATCATACCTTCTGCATGCCAAAGGCGTGTGCTGAGGAGGGTACGTAGAGGGGCGGGGGCGTCTCGGTGCTGGTCAGAGAGATGTTGTCCTGACTGGACAGGTCCATCTGCCGGATCACCTGGGGCTTCAGACGGCCATAGCGCATGCTGCAGTGGCGCAGACTCTTCCTCTGCCATTTCTGAGTGGCATCGCCGTCCTTACTGACCCCGAACCAGTCCGCTGTGCCCCTGACACCACAAACACCAGCCACTCAGTCCGCGGGAAGCACACATCTCATCTCATAAACTGCACCCTACCCACAGAACTCTCTCTGATCAGCTAGTTCCCCAGTACTTCTCTCGTAGAGGGAGTCTGCTAACTCCAACTATCTAGCACAGAGTGCATCAGTAAATGGCCAGAGAGATTTAGAGCTGTTATTAGATGTCCCTGCTCAAAGCCCTGTTCGGAAGACTGGGTGGGCAAACACGCAATGGACCGATAACGCCACACTTCTCAGGAAAAGAAAAAATGACTAATTGTTCTTGACTGCACTAGTAATAGACCATCAGCCAGAGAGAGGGAATAAGCCCGGACATGTTCCAGTCCAGGCACACACCCACACACACACGCACACACCCACCGACCCACACACACACACACACACACACACACACCGTCTCTCTCATGGGTCTGGTGTATATTGTATTACTTTGCCTGCCTTTGCAGCATTACAGCACAGTAATAAAGTCAAACATTTGAATCAATGTAAAAGACTGAACTTTCTCGACTCTCAAAGCATGCTGGAGGCATTCTGTTGCTGGAAGAAAATCTGTCCATTTCCTCCAGATGACTAACTTTAGAATAAAGACATTTTTGGAATGGACTATTCTATTACAATTTGACCCCGTTAACCTGTTACTCCTACCCCCTACTTTTTCGAACATTCTGTTAAAAATCGCGCAACATTTCAGTGCCCTGCTGCTCATGCCAGGAATATAGTATATGCATATGATTAGTATGTGTGGATAGAAAACACTCAGACGTTTATAAAACTGGTTAAATCACGGCTGTGACTATAACAGAACGTGCGTTTCATCGAAAAGCGCAGGACAATCTGATCACTGAAAATTGGAAAATATATCAATGCGCCACTTGCATGGATTGTCTATGGGAAAGCAAATGACCTGGAGCCGAGATTGCAATTCCTACAGCTTCCACACAATGTCAACAGTCTTGTCATTTGCCTAGGCTTTGTTTCTTGGTCAAACGAAGAAGAGGCAGCCCATTTCTTCAGGTCTCGGACCGGATATTTTGGTTGAGATTTACCCGGACATTATTTCCAGACGTACCCCTATTGAATATACATCGCCTCGTGATCAATTTGATCGCTTATTAACGTTTACTAATACCTAAAGTTGCATTACAAAAGTATTTTGAAGTGTTTTGTGAAAGTTTATCGTCAACTTTTTTAATTTTAAAAAATTACGTTACAAGGCGCTATTTTTTTTCGTTTATCACACAGTCTTCATAGATCGATATCTAGGCTATATATGGACCGATTTAATCGAAAAAAAGACCCAATAGTGATTATGGGACATCTAGGAGTGCCAACAAAGAAGATGGTCAAAGGTAATGAATGTTTTATATTTTATTTGTGCGGTTTGTGTAGCGCCGACTATGCTAATTATTTTGTTTACGTCCCCTGCGGGTCTTTTGGGGTGTTACATGCTATCAGATAATAGCTTCTCATGCTTTCGCCGAAAAGCATTTTAAAAATCTGACTTGTTGCCTGGATTCACAACGAGTGTAGCTTTAATTCAATACCCTGCATGTGAATTTTAATGAACGTTTGAGTTTTAACTAGTACTATTAGCATTTAGCGTAGCGCATTTGCATTTCCAGATGTCTAGATGGGACGCCTGCGTGTCAGGTAGGAGCAAGAGGTTAAATGAGTTTTACAACTATTTTACAACCTGGTTCCTTGCACTGAAAGTAGTCTATGGGCCAGGATAATCTAATCTACAGTTCAGTTCTCTTTAAACATCCACTACAAACTTCAGCTAACTTTAGCCGCTACAGACTTTTTTCCTTTAACGAGTCGGGCTCCCGACGTGAATGATATACTGCTCTCCTGGGAACAGACCCAGATTCTTCTGAGAATTTGTAGGCGACCGAATAAACCCCCACTTCTACGAGCAAACGTGCAATCTTTGGAAAATAAAATTGTCGTCCTACGTGGAAGATTAAACTACCAACAGGACATTCAAAGCTGTAATATCTTACGCTTCACGGAGTCGTGGCTGAACGACGACATTATCAACATACAGGTGGCTGGCTATACGCTTTATCGGCAGGATAGAACAGTGGCGGCTGGTAAGACGGCGGCAGACTATGTCTTTTTGTAAATAATAGCTGTTGCACGATATCTAAGGAAGTCTCAAGGTTTTGCTCGCCTGAGGTTGAGTATCTCATGATAAGCTGTAGACCACACTATCTACCTAGAGAGTTTTCATCTGTATTTTTCGTAGCTGTCCACATACCACCATAGACTGATGCTGCTACTAAGACGGCACTCAATGAGCTGTATTCAGCCATAAGCAAACAGGAAAACGCTCACCCAGAGGCGGCGCTCCTTGTAGCCGGGGACATTAATGAAGAGAAACTTAAATCCGTCTTACCAAATTTCTAGCAGCATGTTAAATGTGCAACCAGAGGGGGGGAAAAAGTCTGGACCACCTTTAGTCACACACAGAGACGCATACAAAGCTCTCCCTCACCCTCCATTTGGCAAATCTGACCATAATTCTATCCCCCTGATTCCTGCTTACAAGTGAAAATAGCAGGAAGTACCCGTTACTTGCTCAATAAGGAAGTGGTCAGATGAAGCCGATGCTAAGCTACAGGACTGTTTTGCTAACACAGACTGGAATAATGTTCCTGGATTCCTCCGGTGGCATTGAGGAGTACACCACATCAGTCATTGGCTTCATTAATAAGTGCATCGATGACGTCGTCCCAACAATGACTGTACGTACATACCCCAACCAGAAGCCATGGATTATAGGCAACATCCGCACTGAGCTGAATGCTTGAGCTGCTGTTTTCAAGGAGTGGGACTCTAACCCGGAAGCTTATAAGAAATCCCGCTATGCCCTCCGACGAACCATCAAACGGCAAAGCGTCAATACAGGACTAAGATCGAATCGTACTACATCGGCCATGATGGATGTGGCAGAGCTTGCAAACCATTGCAGACTACAAAGGGAAGCACAGCCGAGAGCTGGCCAGTGACAGGAGCCTATCAGACTAGCTAAACTACCTCTATGCTCGCTTCGAAGAACATAACACTGAAACATGCATGAGAGCACCAGCTGTTCCGGAAGACTGTGTGACCATGCACTCCGCAGCCGATGTGAGTAAGACCTTAAAACAGGTTAACATTCACAAGGTCAGAGGGATTACCAGGACGTGTACTGCGAGCATGCACTGACCAACTGGCAAGTGTCTTCACTGATATTTTCAACCTCTCCCTGTCCGAGTCTGTAATACCAACATGTTTCAAGCAGACTACCATGGTCCCTGTGCCCAAGAACACTAAGGTAACCTGCCTAAATGACTACCTGACCCGTAGCACTCACGTCTGTAGTCATGAATTATCCCAGAGACCCACTCCAATTTGCATACCGCTCTAACAGATCCACAGATGATGCAATCTCTATTATACTCCACACTGCCCTGTTCCACCTGGACAAAAGGAACACCTATGTGAGAATGCTATTCATTGACTACAGCTCAGCCTTCAACACCATAGTGCCCTCAAAGCTCATCAATAAGCTAAGGACCCTGGGACTAAACACCTCCCTCTGCAACTGGATCCTGGACTTCCTGACTGGCCACCCCCAGGTGGTAAGGGTAGGTAACAACACATCTGTCACGCTGATCCTCAACACAGGGGCCCATCGGGGGTGCGTGCTTAGTCCCCTCCTGTACTTCCTGTTCACTCATGACTGCACGGCCAGGCATGACTCCAACACCATCATTAAGTTTGCCGATAACACAACAGCCTGATCACCGACCACAACGAGACAGCCTATATGGAGGAGGTCAGAGACCTGGCCGGGTGGTGCCAGGACAACAACCTCTCCCTCAATGTGATCAAGACAAAAGAGATGATTGTGGACTACAGGAAAAAGAGGACTGAACACACCCCCATTTTCATCCATGGGGCTGTAGTGGAGCAGGTTGAGAGCTTCATGTTCCTTGGTTTCCACATCACCAACAAACTAGAATGGTCCAAATACACCAAGACAGTCGTGAAGAGGGCACGACAAAACCTATTCCCCCTCAGGAAACTAAAAAGATTTTGTCATGGGTCCTCAGATCCTCAAAAGGTTCTACAGCTGCACCATCGAGAGCACCAATGCCTGGTTTGGCAACTGCTCGGCCTCCGACCGCAAGGCACTACAGAGGGTAGTAAGGACGGCCCAGTACATCACTGAGGCCAAGCTTCCTGCCATCCAGGACCTCTATAACAGGCGGTGTCAGAGGAAGGCCCTAAAAATGGTCAAAGACTCCAGCCACCCCAGTCATAGACTGTTCTCTCTGCTACCGCACGGCAAGCGGTACCAGAGTCTAAGTCCAAGAGGCTTCTAAACAGCTTCTACCCCCAAACCATAAGACTCCTGAACACCTAATCAAATGGCTCCCCAGACTATTTGCATTGTCCTCCCCCCCTCTTTTACACCGCTGCTACTCTCTGTTGTTAATATCTATGCATAGTCACTTTAATAACTCTACCTTCATGTACATATTATCTCAATTACCTCGACTAACCGGTGCCCCCGTACATTGACTCTGTACCTGTACCCCCCTGTATATATAGTCTCGCTATTGTTATTTTACTGCTGCTCTTTAATTACTTGTTACTTTGATTTCTTATTCATATTTTTTTAAACTGCATTGTTGGTTAGGGGCTCGTAAGAAAGCATTTCACAGTAAGGTCTACTCTACCTGTTGTATTTGGCGCATGTGACTAACACAATTTGATTTGATTTGACAAGCTAACAATCAATGGAAGTAATGTTTTTTTATTTTTTATTAAAAATCTCCTTTAAGTAACATCAAACCAAACACGGAGCTGATTTGATTGTATTGTGTTTTGATGTTCCGAACATATTGCTCACCATTTGTCTTCTGCGGAGGTACAAGGGAAAACGAGCTTGGGTCAGTCATGGAGATAAAAGTGCTGAAAACACAAAGTCTCCCTGTTTGAAAAGAAGATGGAGAACCAGCTGTGAAGGACAAATACTTAGAACTTTGGTGTAAAATAATATTGCGATAGTTGATACGATATATCGTCACTACCACAACTGCCCACTGAACTTGTTTTCTCATGGCTCCCTCTTGTCCCTCTGCAGAAGACATATGGTGAGCAATATGTTTGGAGCATCGAAACGCAACAAAATCTCAGTATCAAATTGTAATACATATATAATTGTGAGAATCATGATAATATCGTATCATGAGGTCCCTGGCAATTCCAAGCCCTACTGCCTAGCAACAGTTATTATAGCCCACTATACACCTACTGTACCTGTTGCATGTAAATAATTATTCTGGGTAATATGGCCAGATCATTTGAAATACTGTGTCCTGTGTTCCTCTGGGTTGTGGATGGATGTACTATCTCTATCAGTCTGTTAGTGACATGATTGAATTTCTGGCATTCCAGACCAGCTGCCCTGTCCTCCAGGTCGTGGCGTGTCATCAGAGTGTGTTAGCCTGGCATCCGTGACCTCAGAGGCTATAAATAGACCTCTGCCTGATGGAACATCTGGAACACCTCTCTCCCTCTCCCCCTCTACCTCTCTGGCTCTCTCTCTCTCTACCTCTGCCCCCCTCTCTTGCTCTCTTCCTCTGCCCCCTCTCTCGCTCTCTCGCTCTCTACCTCTGTCCCCCTGTCTCGCTCTCTTCCTCTGCCCCCTCTCTCGCTCTCTACCTCTGTCCCCCTCTCTTGCTCTCTTCCTCTGCCCCCTCTCTCGCTCTCTACCTCTGTCCCCCTCTCTCGCTCTCTACCTCTGCCCCCCTCTCTTGCTCTCTTCCTCTGCCCCCTCTCTCGCTCTCTACCTCTGTCCCCCTCTCTCGCTCTCTTCCTCTGCCCCCCTCTCTCGCTCTCTACCTCTGCCCCCTCTCTCGCTCTCTACCTCTGCCCCTCTCTTGCTCTCTTCCTCTGCCCCCTCTCTCGCTCTCTCGCTCTCTACCTCTGTCCCTCTCTCTCGCTCTCTTCCTCTGCCCCCCTCTCTCGCTCTCTACCTCTGCCCCCTCTCTCGCTCTCTACCTCTGTCCCCCTCTCTCGCTCTCTTTCTCTGCCCCCCTCTCTCGCTCTCTACCTCTGCCTCGCTCTACCTCTGCCTCGCTCTACCTCGGTCTCTCTCTCTCTCTTTTTAGTTGCATAGGAAACATATGCTTATCAAATTAGATTTGTTTTCAAATTCTTTGTGGGTCTGTGTAATCTGAAGGAAATGTGTGTCTCTAATATGATCATACATTTGGCAGGAGGTTAGGAAGTGCAGCTCAGTTTCCACCTCATTGTGTGGGCAGTGAGCACATAGTCTGTCTTCTCTTAAGAGCCAAGTCTGCCTTTGGTGGCCTTTCTCAATAAAAGGTCTCTCTCTCTCTGCCTCTCTCTCTCTCTCTCTCTCTCTCTCTCTCTCTCTCTCTCTCTCTCTCTCTCTGCCTCTCTCTCTCTCTCTCTGCCTCTCTCTCTCTCTCTCTGCCTCTCTCTCTCTCTCTCTGCCTCTCTCTCTCTCTCTGCCTCTCTCTCTCTCTCTCTGCCTCTCTCTCTCTCCTCTGCTCTCTCTCTCTCTCCCTCTGCCCTCTCTCTCTCCCTCTGCCCTCTCTCTGCCTCTCTCTCTCTCCCTCTGCCTCTCTCTCTCTCCCTCTGCCTCTCTCTCTCTCTCTCTGCCTCTCTGCCTCTCTCTCTCTCTGCCTCTCTGTCTCTCTCTCTGCCTCTCTGCCTCTCTCTCTCTCTCTCTCTCTCTCTCTCTCTCTCTCCTCTCTCTCTCTCTCTCCCTCTGCCTCTCTCTCTCTCTCTCTCTGCCTCTCTGCCTCTCTCTCTCTCTCTCCCTCTGCCTCTCTCTCTCTCTCTCTCTCTGCCTCTCTGCCTCTCTCTCTCTCTCTCTCTCTCTCTCTCTCTCTCTCTCTCTCTCTCTCTCTCTCTCTCTCTCTCTCTCTCTCTCTCTCCCTCTGCCTCTCTCTCTCTCTCTCTGCCTCTCTCTCTCTCCCTCTGCCTCTCTCTCTCCCTCTGCCTCTCTCTCTGCCTCTCTCTCTCTCCCTCTGCCTCTCTCTCTCTCCCTCTGCCTCTCTCTCTCTCTCTCTGCCTCTCTGCCTCTCTCTCTCTCTGCCTCTCTGTCTCTCTCTCTGCCTCTCTGCCTCTCTCTCTCTCTCTCTCTCTCTCTCTCTCTCTCTCTGCCTCTCTCTCTCTCTCTCCCTCTGCCTCTCTCTCTCTCTCTCTGCCTCTCTGCCTCTCTCTCTCTCTCTCCCTCTGCCTCTCTCTCTCTCTCTCTCTCTGCCTCTCTGCCTCTCTCTCTCTCTCTCTCTCTCTCTGCCTCTCTCTCTCTCTCTCCCTCTGCCTCTCTCTCTCTCTCTCTGCCTCTCTGCCTCTCTCTCTCTCTCTCCCTCTGCCTCTCTCTCTCTCTCTCCCTCTGCCTCTCTCTCTCTCTGCCTCTCTGCCTCTCTCTCTCTGCCTCTCTGCCTCTCTCTCTCTCTCTCTGTCTCTGCCTCTCTGCCTCTCTCTCTCTCTCTCTCTGTCTCTCTGCCTCTCTGCCTCTCTCTCTCTCTCTCTCCCTCTGCCTCTCTCTCTCCCTCTGCCTCTCTCTCTCTCTCTGCCTCTCTGCCTCTCTCTCTCTGCCTCTCTCTCTCTCTCTCTCTCTCTGTCTCTGCCTCTCTGCCTCTCTCTCTCTCTCTCTCTCTCTCTCTCTCTCTCTCTCTCTCTCTCTCTCTCTCTCTCTCTCTCTCTCTCTCTCTCTCTCTCTCTCTCTCTCTCTCTCTCTCTCTCTCTCTCTCTCTCTCTGCCCCTCCCTCTGCCCCTCTCTCTGCCTCTCTCTCTCTCTGCCCCTCTCTCTGCCCTCTCTGCCCCTCTCTCTGCCCCTCTCTCTGCCCCCTCTCTCTCTCTCTCTCTGCCTCTTTTTTTCCGTGAGCTGTTGTTTTCTATTGAATCATACAATCTGTACATTCAATAAGGATGACAATACAATGTTCTCTGCCTCTGCCAGTCTAATCTAATCAGGTGCTGCAGAAGGCCACGCTAACCCAACCCTGCCGCAATACACAAACTAACCAGAGTGGCTTTGTTTAAAGAGCAGCTCAGGTTATTTTAAGACTCAGTCAAACGCAATTATGGTCTTTTAGTGACTGTAACATCAAATCAGTGGACATGTATTCTATGGTCCCTAACTCAGACAGAGATTCATAAAGTCTGAGGCGACATTATTGTTGCTTAGTCTTTGGCCTGACCACAATGGTGGTTGTTGTGTATTCCAGGAAAATGGCAGGTCCCTGTGTTAGGACGCTTTATTATGACCAATTCCGTGTGAGTCAGATGTGTCAATGTGGTGAGTCATATAACAACACCAGTCATAGCACAGAGAGAAAACAACAGCCCCCCTGAAGAGGCTTATAGCTATAGGCAATGGAACACAGTTCATTCAAGCTGTGCCTTTATGCCTGATGCAGTATTCTGTCTTACAGAGAGCCTGCACTCTGTTGATAATTCTCTCTGTTCTGAAATTCATACTCTTTGTACTCTCTAGATCTGAGCCACCACCAACATAACCTAGGACACAAACACTGGTGGGGTGAACACTTAGCTAAACCTTCCTCTCCCCCCAATCACAAGATGTTCTGGCTCCTCATGGTTGCACACTGTATGTTACTGTATGCTACTGTAATGTAATCAGACAGGAAGTGCTACCCTCATTGGCCAGTGTACTGTGGGCCCAGTCTGACCTCTGACCTCTGGCCTGCAGTACCTGAGCAGGGTTCTGGAGAGAGAGTGATGCTTCCTGGGGCCGTGGCGAGATGCCCGCTGACCCTTAACGGGCACTGTGTTAATCCGCTCAAAGTGCACCCTCCTGCTGCTGGAGACGGGCAGGGGTGGGGGGAGAGGGTAGGGAGGTGAGAGGAGGAGGAGGACAGGGGGAGAGGGTAGGAAGGTGAGAGGAGGAGGAGGACAGGGGGAAAGGGTAGGGAGGTGAGAGGAGGAGGAGGACAGGGGGAGAGGGTAGGAAGGTGAGAGGAGGAGGAGGACAGGGGGAGGACAGGGGGAGAGGGTAGGGAGGTGAGAGGAGGAGGAGGACAGGGGGAGAGGGTAGGGAGGTGAGAGGAGGAGGAGGACAGGGGGAGAGGGTAGGGAGGTGAGAGGAGGAGGAGGACAGGGGGAGAGGGTAGGGAGGTGAGAGGAGGAGGAGGACAGGGGGAGAGGGTAGGGAGGTGAGAGGAGGAGGAGGACAGGGGGAGAGGGTAGGAAGGTGAGAGGAGGAGGACAGGGGGGGAGAAGGTGAGAGGAGGAGGAGGACAGGGGGAGAGGGTAGGGAGGTGAGATGAGGAGGAGGACAGGGGGAGAGGGTAGGGAGGTGAGAGGAGGAGGAGGACAGGGGGAGAGGGTAGGGAGGTGAGAGGAGGAGGAGGACAGGGGGAGAGGGTAGGGAGGTGAGAGAAGGAGGAGGACAGGGGGAGAGGGTAGGGAGGTGAGAGAAGGAGGAGGACAGGGGGAGAGGGTATGGAGGTGAGAGGGGGAGAGGGTAGGGAGGTGAGAGGAGGAGGAGGACAGGGGGAGAGGGTAGGGAGGTGAGAGGAGGAGGAGGACAGGGGAGAGGGTAGGGAGGTGAGAGGAGGAGGAGGATAGGGGGAGAGGGTAGGGAGGTGAGAGGAGGAGAAGGACAGGGCAGCGGGTGGGGGGAGAGGGTAGGAAGGTGAGAGGAGGAAGAGGACCGGGCAGGGGGCAGGGGGAGAGGGTAGGAAGGTGAGAGGAGGAGGAAGACAGGGCAGGGGGAGAGGGTAGGATGGTGAGAGGAGGAGGAAGACAGGGCAGAGGGAGAGGGTAGGATGGTGAGAGGAGGAGGAGGACAAGGCAGGGGGAGAGGGTAGGAAGGTGAGAGGAGGAGGAGGACAGGGCAGGGGGAGAGTGTAGGATGGTGAGAGGAGGAGGAGGACAGGGCAGGGGGAGAGGGTAGGATGGTGAGAGGAGGAGGAGGACAGGGCACGGGGAGAGGGTAAGGATGGTGAGAGGAGGAGGAAGACAGGGGGGGGAGAGGGTAGGATGGTGAGAGGAGGAGAAGACAGGGCAGGGGGAGAGGGTAAGGATGGTGAGAGGAGGAGGAAGACAGGGCAGGGGGAGGGTAGGATGGTGAGAGGAGGAGGAGGAGGACAGGGCAGGGGGAGAGGGTAGGATGGTGAGAGGAGGAGGAGGACAGGGCACGGGGAGAGGGGGTAAGGATGGGAGAGGAGGAGGAAGGGTAGGAGGGTAGGATGGTGAGAGGAGGAGGAGGAGGACAGGGCAGGGGAGAGGGTAGGATGGTGAGAGGAGGAGGAGGACAGGGCACGGGGAGAGGGTAAGGATGGTGAGAGGAGGAGGAAGACAGGGCAGGGGGAGGGAGGATGGTGAGAGGAGGAGGAAGACAGGGCAGGGGGAGAGGGTAGGATGGTGAGAGGAGGAGGAGGAGGACAGGGCAGGGGGAGGGTAGGATGGTGAGAGGAGGAGGAGGACAGGGCACGGGGAGAGGGTAAGGATGGTGAGAGGAGGGGAGGAAGACAGGGCAGGGGGAGAGGGTAGGATTGTGAGAGGAGGAGGAAGACAGGGCATGGGGAGAGGGTAGGATGGTGAGAGGGTAGGAGGAGGAGGAGGAAGACAGGGCAGGGGGAGAGGGTATGATGGTGAGAGGAGGAGGAGGACAAGGCAGGGGGAGAGGGTAGGATGGTGGAGGAGGAGGAAGACAGGGCAGGGGGAGAGGGTAGGATGGTGAGAGGAGGAGGAGGACAAGGCAGGGGGAGAAGGTAGGATGGTGAGAGGAGGAGGAGGAGGACAGGGCAGGGGGAGAGGGTAGGATGGTGAGAGGAGGAGGAAGACAGGGCAGGGGGAGAGGGTAGGATGGTGAGAGGAGGAGGAAGACAGGGCAGGGGGAGAGGGTAGGATGGTGAGAGGAGGAGGAGGACAGGGCAGGGGGAGAGGGTAGGAAGGTGAGAGGAGGAGGAAGACAGGGCAGGGGGAGAGAGTAGGATGGTGAGAGGAGGAGGAAGACAGGGCAGGGGGAGAGGGTAGGATGGTGAGAGGAGGAGGTAGACAGGGCAGGGGGAGAGGGTAGGATGGTGAGAGGAGGAGGAAGACAGGGCAGGGGGAGAGGGTAGGATGGTGAGAGGAGGAGGAAGACAGGGCAGGGCAAAAAAGAGAAGGAAAGAGGAGAGAAGAAAAGGTGGTGAGCAAGAAACAGCATCTAGAAAAGCGATAAAAACAGAAATAGTGCAAAATGGAGTAAAGCTTTGCAAGCATTGAAATTGTAAAGGGAAATGAAGTTTGAACATGCATTAGAATCATACACACTGACCAGACGAAGAACCAGGCATGCAGAGGGATTCCCAACTCATTCATTCAGACTGTTGAAGAATCAATGCACACAACACAGCCACAGTGATTTCAACTTTTATACACTGTAATATGAGCCCATCTGCAGACCCAGACAGGCACTGATAAAACACACCACAAACAAGCACCTACAAATACCAGTCTGTCCTGTCAAACAAATACAGGTGTCTGGTAAAAATCAATATGCAACCAAACCGCCAAGCTGAAGTGGGTGGCGGCAATCAGGCAGAGAAATGGACATTATGGTCTCATGCCTTGTTACTGGCATCACACAAGTAGCCTACAGCAACACAAACTGGTCAAAAACATGCCATCCCTGACTAAAACATTGCTTACTTCACACCATCATGACAATTTCATCATCAAATATTTTCAAGTGGCCCACTGCTCAACACCAAAGATAACCAAATCCCATGGAGGTCATACGATTCCGGGTCACAACCATGATCTAACCAATCAAGGAGTCCTTCAGTAGCTCCAGAGCGTTGATATGTTCCCCTTACCTCTTGATGGTCTGTGTGATGGAGGACTGGCGTAGCAGGGGCGGCCGGCGAGGGTCAAAGAGGTCGCGAGGCGGGGACCGGAGGTGGGAAGGCTCCACTGGCATGCTGATACTGCGGAGGAAACCCTGACGCTTCACCGGCTGCAGTGGGGGGCATGGGAAGAGACAGAGATGAAGTACACACGATGAGAGCCATATTGCATGCAGAGATTCACATACAGTTACAACAGACCACAACACTGTGGGAGAGACAATGAGAAAGCAGGGAGAAGAATGGAGACAGAGACCCAGAGAGTGAGTGAGTGAGTGAGTGAGTGAGTGAGTGAGTGAGTGAGTGACAGAGAGAGAAAAAAGAAAGTGAAAGAGAGAGAAAAAGAAAGTGAACGATATGGATAAAGAGTGAGATAGAGACAGGGAGAGAGCGAGAGAGAGAGAAAAGAGAGCGAGAGAGAGAGAGAGAGAGAGAGAGAGAGAGAGAGAGAGAGAGAGAGAGAGAGAGAGAGAGAGAGAGAGAGAGAGAGAGAGAGAGAGAGAGAGAGAGAGAGAGAGAGAGAGAGTGTGTGCTGTACCTGGACGAAGGTGGGTGGCTCATCCAGGGACACCTGAGCAGTGGGAATGTCCAGTTTGAGCCATGGAGGCTTCTTCCTCTGCAGGCTGCTGGTGCTCTCACGGCGTGGTTCAGCCATGCTCCCAACCCCACCCCACGCCTCCCACCTACAGGGAGAGAGACAGATGAAGGGAAAAATGAGATTGATACATATCCATCCTTCAAATGTAATCACATCGTCCCTCAGGAGTTTCATTTTAAAAGACTAATCAACAATTCGTAAATGAAAGCCTGAGAGCATCCCGCTAATGATTTGATTTGAAACTTTGATTTGAATAGCTTGTGTTGCAGAGTCATTACACAAGATGGTGCTGAAGAGCCTTGAGTCACCCCATGTGACAGGGTCTGTACTGCTATCGAAAAACCAGTTAGAAGAGCAGAGAGCGCCAAATGGAGAGATTACCAGACCACAGCTGTTTGCTCTTACCCAGAAAGAAACACACGGAACCACTTAACAAAGCAATAAATATTTGTGCAGCGGGAGTGGAGAAGTTTATGATCTAAGGACTAAAAATGCCAGAGATTTAACTGAACTTAATCCCACCTTGTTGTTATATATTACCCTATTCTAGGACTATCCCCCGCCAGGCATTTGTGGGAGAGCCTAAATTGCTAGGTCTCTTCCCATGACGCAGCCTCGACGCCACAGGTGGTGCAATGAACCTCGCCGGCCTCCGTCAGAGAAACCTCCTCATCCCTAAAGCATCGTTATCAACAATCCTTCACTTCAACTTGGGTTCTCTCACAGTCTCACTTATCTCTCTGTTTGTAATATCCTGTTATTATCCTCACTGCTGATTACGGTAAGACAGTACAGTGTCCTTCAAACACCAGGGTGGCAGTCTAAAAGTGCCCTGCGACATTCTCCCCAGGGGCATCATAGGAAGACTGAAACCGTCATTCCCGCGGTGAGATACATGAACGCGCAAATAAAGACTATTTCCACCAAGAAAAACACTCTCCTCACTTGTCACATGATAATTGTCTTTCACAGACTCTCATATTGCTCAAATGCCCCACAAGACGAGGGATGAGGGCCCTAATGTGGTCTTGTGCCTTCACTTCAGCAGCATCAGAGGGCTATGAGCGGGCTGGCAGCAGTCATACGGGGTCACGCATCCCCCTTCTATGGTTACAGAGCTTTAGGTCCTTGGAAAGTTCACGGCAATGTCAAGCACATCTGCTTTGCTTTGCATTTTAACACACTGCAGGCTCCTGTTTTAGCCCAAGTGATGATGGGAGTGTTCATGTGAAACATAAATCCTGCCACAGAGCCAGCGAGGCTGACAATGGAGGGCAGTGGAGGGAGGCAGGAGTGAAACCCCAGGCCGAGGGCCCTGTCCACGGATAGAGAGGAGAGGAGAGAAGGTGAGGTCAACCACACTGCTAGTAACAGCAGCCTGGTCCCAGTCAGCCAAGCCATCATTGACGGCTGGTGTTCACGAGCCATCGGTTCACAGCAGGACACACATGCAGTCAGTCCCATCCTGACCTGTCCAATCATGTGTGAAAATGGTCTGCAACACACAACTGGGTTCAAGTAGTATTTGCTTTATGTAAATACTTTCACTGAGTTTGATTGAGCTCGCCTGGTGCAATGGAACCAAGGGAATAGTACCAAAAGTGCAAACACTGCCAATATGGTAGGCTCAATCAAATTCAGCAAATAATTGAAAGAAAACACATACTATTTGAACCCAGGTCGGACACAGAGAGCGCATACTGAACAAGTCCATAAGCTTGTGGTAAATAGCTAGCTACTGTGAAGACAGAGCCAACTAGAGGTCGGTCACTTCACCCATGGACACCATGCTGAGACATTCTGCCCCACTGCACAGAGTGTAGAGAGGGCTCTGTGTAGGAATGCTGTCCGACCTCACCAGCCTTTATGTCTGGTCAGGAGCTCTGGGCTGTGATGACTGGCCAGGATTAGCTGTTAGCTGAGCCATATGGGAACCAAGCAGGCCAGCCTAGGGTGTGAGGGAGGGAGGTGTGAGGGAGGAAAGAGGGGGAGACCACCCTCACTGACTTGCAACCAGGTTCTTCTGTGTAGAGAAAATATCACAAGATTACACATTTCGAAGCACGGTCACTCAGCTCCATATGAGCTTAGACTTCTAGTGACGGTACAGGTCATGACTGTAGGTTTCTTACCGGGGGTATAAGGCGTAGTGACAGCCTCCCCTGGTCTCCTACTGGGGTGAGTCATGGGCAAGGTGAAGCTCTGTTAGACCAGCTAGCAACCAACGCCTGGAGGAGGGAAACTTCAGCCTGTCCGTCTTCAGCCTTTGCACTTGTACAAAACACACACTATAACATTGCTGCCAGAACCACACACACAAACCCTCTCTTCTATAGCCCAGACAGCCCTGAAGCCACAGCTCCCATAATTTGCTTTTAACGACAAACTCTAGGGATCTTAGTGCTTAGTGATCCAACACAGCAGAGGCATATGCCCTGGTTCTGCCGATTGTATCGAGGGATGGGAGCCTAATTGTCTCATTTGATTCCAGGCCCAGGAGCCGTGACTGTAGTGTGTTTGACCTGGGACTCAGCCTCTGTCTCCTGCTGAATCTACGCTCCACTATCTCCTGGGTTTGTAGCAAACACTGGGGGCGTTGGCGCCTCAGATTCTCCCCACGGTTTTCCTACGGCCAACCCACTTAAATCCTCCTGCCTGTTGCCTGGCTTTCCTCTCATCCTTACTACCCTGTGTACACACTCTTGAGTGTAACTCTGAGAGAGACCAGGTGGTTGACGCGACTGGCACACTGAGACCTATGAAAATCTGAAACCTTAAGACAGACCTACTTACACAATGACAGACACAGACCTACAGACAGGCAGACCTACAGACAGACAGACCTACAGACAGACAGACCTACAGACAGACAGCTGTCTCCTTTCTCTCTTGTCCTTCAGTCCAGTCCAAAGTCAACATGGCAGCTGACTTGGCAGAGTTCTGAGGCTTGTGTCTGGGGAGGAGGATGGGAGGATGGCGGCAACCGCCAACCGGATACTAGGTCTGCAGGCTCCAGGACACCCAGCATGGACACAGGCTGTGGTTATGGCAGTCATCTACCACGGGTCAGTCTTTAACATGGCAGTCATCTCCTCTCACCAGGATAATGAATGAGTACAGTACATTAGGCCTGCATGAATGCCAAGGGCCTAGCTAGGATTCAGGATCATCCATCCCAGTCTGAGAGGCACACTGACTTGACTTCATAGGGAGGAAGTCCTTGAGCAATGGAGATGTCCTTGAGGAGAAATGATGTTGATTGAATTCTACATTTTGGACCCCATCCAAGGACACAGGATTATCATTTTCCCTGACTCCTTATAGTTTCAACTCACATTCAAGTTCCAAAAGGCTTGAAGGCAAGTGGCTCAACCATTTATTTATTTGATACTATCACATTAATGCTTATTACTGCTTAATATTATTAATTGAGTCGAAGACTGTCTTATCTAAAGGTTAAAGGTTAAAACTGAACGTTGCGTGGCAACAATTTCATGCCTGGAGATAGCAACAGTTTTCCCACCATGATAACTACTCTGTCTGTCTGTCTGTCTGTCTGTCTGTCTGTCTGTCTGTCTGTCTGTCTGTCTGTCTGTCTGCACTCAGCATTCTTAAGGTTAACCATAGCCGCGGGAAGTAGTTTGGGGGTGGGGCTGGATAAATCTTTTTGCCCGTGCTGGCACTGCAAGTGGATATATTTATTTATTGATAGTTTTTAAAATTCTGATTTTTCAGGGGTTGCTGCAGCACCGTCAGCACCCCTTCTTCCCACGACTATGAGGTTAACGTGATTTAATCTGTGGGCCCTTTAAAGATATTTGTTTTATCTTCCAGATCCACATCCGAAGAAGGAAAACACCCACTCCCATCCTTGCAACATGCACACTGCAAGATTAGCTTCCTGCTGACGCTTCAACTCCAGGCTAATGCATTTGAGAAACAAACGCTTCCTACTCAACCATGAGATGCATTTACAACAAACTCGATTGACTGTGTTTTTACGTTCTGGTGTTGCTGTTGCTCTCCATTAGCGGGGAAGACTGACAGGCAGACTAAGCCCAGAGGACAGACCCGGGTCTCTCCAGGTGCAGGGTAGGACAGAGATGTCCATGAGGCTTTCAAGTTATCAAACTGACTCAACCACAATGCTTTACCTCCCTGGGAGCCATGTAGGTCTATTGTTGGTGTATGTGCAAGCGGCACCAACAATATGCCCACGCACGCACACACACACACACACACACACACACACACACACACACACACCCTGGATGAGGTTTTTAGGCCATCTATTAATATAATGACTTGGTAAATGGGTGCCAGTCATGCACAGGGAGGCAGTGAGTATTGACAATGGAGGACCCAGCTGTAACAGGTAAAGCTTGAAGACAAACAGTGGTGAGGAGGGCTGGGGGCTGCAAGGAGCTTTGTAGATGTGACTGCTTTCCTTCACTACTGCCTCTTTCAGATGCCTGTCTGAAAGGGCTTTAGGTGTGCGAGGGCAGGGGTTCATTCTCACGGTTCACTTTTCAACAGGACCTGGTTCTCCTGCTGCGATCTCACAACAACGCTTCCTTAATTGACACATCCTGTTTGACGTTACCCACATTCTAAATATATCCCTGTTTTGATGCCTGCTAAGCAGAAACAAATGTTCCACTGAAAAATCTTCATGTTATCTGTTCAAACTGGTAGCCCTAACTTCCTGATACTCGACACCCCTCGACATAAGATCTAATCGATAGAAAATGACAACATGATCCATCCATTTCATTATCCATGTGTGCAGGAATGCATTTGTCAGCAGCCTCTCTCATCTAATGCCAGCCCAGATTTGGAAATAGAAGTGAAACATTATACATTTATAAAATGGGTCTTGTACAGTATGTTTCCCAAGACCTCCATCCAGGGACATAACCTGAATTCATAATAAACTGTCACTGGAACATTCCATAGCAACATTCCATATGATCTTCAGTTGAACAGCCCCCACCATCTCTCCCCCTCGAGATCACTGGCTCAGCTGTTAGCAGGGCCGAATCATTAAAATTCCTGGGGAACATCATCTCCCCGCAACCTCAAGTGGGAGGACATGATCACAGCGGTCACCCAGAAGACACAACAGTGGCAATCCTGATCTGGTTTAACACATCAATCGTTGAGTCCATCCTCACCTCCTCCATCACCGTCTGGTTTGGGTCTGCCCACTGCAAGGGCAAACCGCCACGCATTGTCCGCATGGCGGGTCCTAGGCTGCCACCTGCCCTCCAAGACAAGGAAGCGTGCAGGAAAGATCATCGCCGACTCCTAACAACCCCGGTCCCCCCCCCCACTCCAAACATTCACCTCTGGGAGGCGGTTCAGGTCACTCTTGATCAAAACCTCCCGCCACAATGTTTCTTCCCCTGGACTGTGGCCCTCACCAACCAGCCATCTGGCGCATAGAGACTAAAGGACTGTGGCCCTCACCAACCAGCCATCTGGCGCATAGAGACTAAAGGACTGTGGCCCTCACCAACCAGCCATCTGGCGCATAGAGACTAAAGGACTGTGGCCCTCACCAACCAGCCATCTGGCGCATAGAGACTAAAGGACTGTGGCCCTCACCAACCAGCCATCTGGCGCATAGAGACTAAAGGACTGTGGCCCTCACCAACCAGCCATCTGGCGCATAGAGACTAAAGGACTGTGGCCCTCACCAACCAGCCATCTGGCGCATAGAGACTAAAGGACTGTGGCCCTCACCAACCAGCCATCTGGCGCATAGAGACTAAAGCACTGTGTACACTAAAGGACACCCTATGCTGCACACCGCATCAAGCCATCTCTGAACTGCACATAAAATAACTGCACTAAAATAACTGCATTGCACTCTGTCCATCTCTCTGCATTTAGATATATTCATACTGATAATGTAAATGTGTACATCCACTGTATATCAACCGTATATCCACTGTATATCAACCTTATATCCACTGTATATCAACCATATACCCACTGTATATCAACCTTATATCCACTGTATATCAACCGTATATCCACTGTATATCAACCGTATATCCACTGTATATCAACCATATACCCACTGTATATCAACCTTATACCCACTGTATATCAACCGTATATCCACTGTATATCAACCGTATATCCACTGTATATCAACCGTATATCCACTGTATATCAACCATATACCCACTGTATATCAACCGTATACCCACTGTATATCAACCGTATACCCACTGTATATCAACCGTATACCCACTGTATATCAACCATATACCCACTGTATATCAACCATATACCCACTGTATATCAACCATATACCCACTGTATATCAACCGTATACCCACTGTATATCAACCTTATATCCACTGTATATCAACCGTATATCCACTGTATATCAACCTTATATCCACTGTATATCAACCGTATATCCACTGTATATCAACCGTATATCCACTGTATATCAACCATATACCCACTGTATATCAACCATATACCCACTGTATATCAACCGTATACCCACTGTATATCAACCTTATATCCACTGTATATCAACCGTATATCCACTGTATATCAACCGTATATCCACTGTATATCAACCATATACCCACTGTATATCAACCGTATACCCACTGTATATCAACCATATACCCACTGTATATCAACCATATACCCACTGTATATCAACCGTATATCCACTGTATATCAACCGTATACCCACTGTATATCAACCGTATACCCACTGTATATCAACCGTATATCAACCATATACCCACTGTATATCCACTGTATATCAACCATATACCCACTGTATATCCACTGTATATCAACCGTATACCCACTGTATATCAACCATATACCCACTGTATATCAACCATATACCCACTGTATATCAACCGTATATCCACTGTATATCAACCGTATACCCACTGTATATCAACCGTATACCCACTGTATATTTATACATCTGCTCATTCTCTTACAGCGCTATGCTCACTCTACCTAGTTGTATATAATACATGTAAACTTCGTATGAACTCAGTTGCCTGTATTCTGTCTCTAAATGTTGTCTATCACTAGCAGCGCCATATCACCAAGTCAAATTCAGAGTTATGTGTAAATGTACCTGGTGAATAAAAGGTGATTCTGAAAGTGAGCAGCATTGCTGGAGAAAGCACATCAAGTCTAACCAGTCTGTTCAGCCAGTGTCTGGGCTGGGTGGGGGGTTTCCTCCCTGCTGCTTCTGTGTGCTCACTCCCTGCTCCACTCCCTGCTCCGTACAGGACAGGACTTCTATGTCCCAAATTGCACCCTATTCCCCATAGAGTGCACTACTTTTGACCAAAAAGTGGGGTGTCATTTCAGTAGGCCCTGTGTGCGGACAGTCACAGGAAAATTATTTGTCTTATTGTAAGTGACAGAGCTGAAGACAGTGCAGCTGGCTGCGGGGCAGAGCTGAGGCTAAGGAGGCAGGCTGGGTAGATGAGGGTGGCTGGGTAGAGGAAGGTAGGCTGGGTAGATGAGGCAGGCTGGGCAGAGGGAGGCAGGATGGGTAGATGAGGCAGGCTGGGCAGAGTGAGGCAGGCTGGGTAGATGAGGCAGGCTGGCCAGAGGGAGGCAGGATGGGTAGATGAGGCAGGTTGGGCAGAGGGAGGCAGGATGGGTAGATGAGGCAGGCTGGGCAGAGGGAGGCAGGCTGGGTAGATGAGGCAGGCTGGGTAGATGAGGCAGGCTGGGCAGAGGGAGGCAGGCTGGGCAGAGGGAGGCAGGCTGGGCAGAGGGAGGCAGGCTGGGCAGAGGGAGGCAGGCTGGGCAGAGGGAGGCAGGCTGGGTAGATGAGGCAGGCTGGGCAGAGGGAGGCAGGCTGGGCAGAGGGAGGCAGGCTGGGCAGAAGGAGGCAGGATGGGTAGATGAGGCAGGCTGGGCAGAGGGAGGCAGGATGGGTAGATGAGGCAGGCTGGGCAGAAGGAGGCAGGATGGGTAGATGAGGCAGGCTGGGCAGAAGGAGGCAGGATGGGTAGATGAGGCAGGCTGGGCAGAAGGAGGCAGGATGGGTAGATGAGGCAGGCTGGGCAGAAGGAGGCAGGATGGGTAGATGAGGCAGGCTGGGCAGAGGGAGGCAGGATGGGCGTAGGGGGAAGAGGAAGAGAAACAGAGAGTTCATGCTGGCGTGCAGGCCGAGGCAGGCGCCATGATGGATGATCTCATTAATCTGGGTACTGAGAAGGCTGGACACTTCCTTCCTGAGAAACTGAACATCCTGACCCAAGGCTCTGCTTCCTCGCTCTCTCATTCTCTCTCGCTTCCTCTCTCTCTTTACCCAGCATTTCTCCAAATATATCTTTATCTTTCTCTCGTCTTCTGTTGCTGAACCTCAATCACTTTATTTTGGTTTTCTCTAAATGTCTTTGTGTATAATTGTATTCTTCCCTCTTTATGAGTGACACACTTGCCTACTCATGACCCAAGATAAACTATGGAAAACTACAACACAATGACTTCGCTTTAGTACCGCATATCATGTCCCTTTCGACCTAACAGAATATGCACCATAAATACCGTAAACCTGGATAAAAACAGAGATTCTTCTTGGTATTGTTGACCTTCCCCATGCTGGAGTTGTCACAAACAACAATGCAACCTATCCATCATGGCTGCAGTCCGCCTGCCTCACTACATGTTGAAAGCAATGCAAAGCCTGAAATAAAGGAAATAATGGGAGGAAAAAATGCCATTGAGCAGCTCCCTCTCTTACCCAAACACTGACCTCACTCCTCATATGACTCTATAGGCTTACTATGCTGCAATCTGCATGCACCGTAGGCAACAACACTCCCACAACGTCGTTACTGCCAAGGAGCCCAACAAGACCTCATCCTTCAAGTGTGTTTGGATGGATAAGGAACGTGCTAAGCAATTGGAACACCCATCTGATCTGGCAATGGACCGAGATGGGAGATCTAGAGACCGTGAATCAATTGCACTTAATAACAACGGCCTCAGTGTTGTGTAACACCTGATCCATCTGAGGCACATCTGGGCATTTATTACAGCATGGTGCTGCTTTTTATCTTTAAATAGCGCACACACACACACACACACACACACACACACACACACACACACACACACACACACACACACACACACACACACACACACACACACACACACACACACACACACACACACACACACACACACACACACACACACACACACACACACACACACACACACACACACACACACACACACACACACACCACTGTCAAGCGAGACCCATTAAGAAGCTGACAGGAACTGCAGTCTCTTAGTTTGGGAGCCTGTGGATGACTTCTGAAACAGACGCAGATTAAAGGACTAACAATATCAACACAACGTTCGTGTTGCAGGAGCGACAGGAAGACCAGGTGACCACGCTGATTGTGGAAGCAGAGTTAGGACGCAGACGAGAGGTGCCTCTGTGAATTAACCAAGGGTGTAAACGCAACTCTCTGTTTCTCTTTCCCTCCTTCACACCTTCTCCCTGATGACTAACAGAGCAGTGTGACTCTCAACCACGTGGTTTCCATGCACACGGCGCTGGGATGACAAGGGGATTTTCACCAGGGTTTTTTAAGGGGAAAAGGAAGGAGGGTCCAGCTCCGGTTCCTCTCCTCAGTCTGGGCGTATGGCCTGGCGGTATACTCCTCTTACATGGAAGGAAATACTCCACATAGCTGCAGACCAGGCCTGGGTAGCGGAGGCCAAGGAGCCGCCCTGTGTCCGGCCCGCTCCGCACCATTAAGATTCAGTGTGTGTCTAGCCTGAGGCAAACCGACACAGTGACAGGCTGTCACCCCGAAACATCCTCGTCTGACATTAAAACACAAACACAACAGGAATACCCTCTGCAGCTGACCCAGAGATCCAGTGTCATGGCTGGGGAGGGGCCAGAGGGGAGGGGGGAACTGGCATGACAGGCCTATCTGGTGGAACCTCATTCCATTCCCCATGTTTGCTCACTCAGACACCAGGGCCGGCTCGTCCTACCGTCCGGGAAAACACACACACACACACACCGCACGCACGCACGCACGCACGCACACACACACACACACACACCACGGGGGGATTTTATAGTGCAAAGTCAACACTTGGAAGTGAGTGGCTTTCAATCCAAATTGAGTGTGAACGTGCTACATACGGTGCATGGGAAAAACCTCTGCTACTGCTGTCCAAACAGTATTGACTGTATGCTAAGATCTAGTGCCAGAGGTACTATGTATGAGAGGATAAGTAAGTCTCTGACGCTGTTCTGTGTGCATACAGTCTATTTATAGAAACTTCAATGGCCAACGTCCTGCTGGAGATAGACTATAGACAAGCTTACATAAAGGCAGACATGCTAGATATCAAGGCAGTAGAAAGTACTGTAGGATGATATAACGGCAAATGCTACTACTGTAACTGGCAAAATGATGTCCGCATCCTTTTAACATCTCACGAGTGACTTCACAGTACGATGTGCACTGTACTGTACAGTGACAGTGTTATGCAGTTCATCACTCTCATAACACCCTCCTGCCTCATATACAGCATATTTAACCGCCAGTTAAAAAGTTGAGCGGGCAACATCCCAATGAATACATTGAGAAAACAGTGCATATATCTTCCTCTGCAAATCAACATGAAAAAAAGGGTGAGATGTGTTTTATATCAGGGAGAGGAATTAGCTCTGAATTGCCACGTCTACTGATTCAGCTCACTTGAAGTTGAGTAAGTTCTGCCCAGGCAAAATGGTTTTTCCACTTTTCTTTAGGGGGTGAAATATTATTGCAAGGGTGGATAATTCAACAGATAAATTATTAAACCATTCTACACTTGTGAATAATTCACGGTGTATTTCCCTTTGGAGCTGGCATGGCACACACACACACACACTCTCAGAGCGACAGAGAGAGAGAGAGAGAGAGAGAGAGAGAGAGAGAGAGAGAGAGAGAGAGAGAGAGAGAGAGAGAGAAAGAACCACTTGGCCCATAGCACTCTGTGACTACAGTAGTACACTTACTGTCTCTTTTCTCAAAACTCTTTAACGTGCCCCTCTTAGCTCAACTCTTTAGCATGCTCTTCTTAGCTCAACTCTTTAGCATGCTCTTCTTAGTTCAACTCTTTAGCGTGCTCTTCTTAGTGCAACTCTTTTAGCGTGCTCCTCTTAGTGCAACTCTTTAGCGTGCTCCTCTTAGTGCCACTCTTTAGTGTGCTCCTCTTAGCTCAACTTTTTAGTGTGCCCCTTTTAGCGCAACTCTTTAGCGTGCTCCTCTTAGTGCAACTCTTTAGCGTGCTCCTCTTAACGCAACTCTTTAGGGTGCTCCTCTTAGCGCAACTCATTAGGGTGCCCCTCTTAGCTCAACTCTTTAGCGTGCCCCTCTTAGCGCAACTCTTTTTTTTTACCTTTATTTAACTAGGCAAGTCTGTTAAAAACAAATTCTTATTTACAATGACGGCCTACCAAAAGGCAAACGGCCTCTTGCGGGGACGGAGCTGGTATTAAAAAGATATAAATATAGGACAAAAACACACATCACGACAAGAGACACCACAACACTAGATAAAGAGAGACCTAAGACAACAACATAGCAAGGCCGCAACACATGACAGACAACACAGCATGGTAGCAACACAACATGACAGCAACATGGTAGCCACAAAACATGGTATAAATATGATTGGGCACAGACAACAGCACAAAGGGCAAGAAGGTAGAGACAACAATACCTCACGCAAAGCAGCCACAACTGTCAGTAAGAGTGTCCATGATTGAGTCTTTGAATGAAGAGATTGAGATAAAACAGTAAATCTTGGGAGGGGCCAGCTGAGTATAAGACTGTATCATCTGCATATAAATGGATGAGAGAGCTTCCTACAGGAAGAGCTATGTTGTTGATGTAAATTGAGAAGAGCGTGGGGCCTAGGATTGAGCCTTGGGGTACTCCCTTAAGGACAGGCAATGGCTGAGACAGCAGATTTTCTGACTTTATACACTACACTCTTTGAGAGAGGTAGTTAGCAAACCAGGCCAAAGACCCCTCAGACACACAATACTCCTTAGCCGGCCAACAAGAATGGAATGGCCTACCGTATTCAAAAGCTTTGGCCAAGTTAATAAAAATAGCAGCACAACATTGCTTAGAATCAAGGGCAATGGTGACATCATTAAGGACCTTTAAGGTTGCAGTAACACATCCATAACCTGAGCGGAAACCAGATTGCATACGAGAGAGAATACTATAGACATCTTTAGCTTGCCCCTCTTAGCTCAACTCTTTAGCGGGCCGCTCTTAGCTCAACTCTCTAATGTGCCCCTCTGAGCTCAACTCTTTAGCGTGCCCCTCATAGATCAACTCTTTAGCGTGCCCCTCATAGCTCAACTATTTAGTGCACCCCTAAACTTGCCTCGTGGGCCAGATGCCTTATACTATTCTAAGACAAGTAAATGTAATTTGATTTAACACAATCAAATATTGTGTCTTCTTGTGCATGGACAGTGATTACATCAGCTGATTCTTAGGGAATGCACACACACACACACACACACACACACACATACAACCTCCTCAAGTCTGAGATGTGGTGGGAATAGAGAGGGTGTTTTATCCGAGCCTGAAGTCCCTGAGATTGCTGCTATCATGCCAGGGCCCCAGATGGTACTTTTTCGCATGGAAACTCTTCTTATCTCCCCCTGCAGACAACCCAGTGTGCCCACGCAAAAAGGCCTGTCACCTGGGGAGAGAGTGGGAGTAGAGATCCACCTAGATTCAGGGCCCCTCTGACATCCACCCCCCCAGACCACTGCAGCCTGGAGGACAGGGTGTGACCATGACAACAGCTTCTCCATGTAGCCTGTATAACAGCCTTGTAATAAGTATATCTATGAGTTTCCAGTATTTAACAGCCTGGAGATGGGTAGGAATGCTGTGGGGACAAAGAGCAGAGTAAAGAATGGAGATAATAAAATGAACATGAGCATGACACTTACAAGGACGTGACCTCATCTTATAGGGACATGACCTAATTTTAACGGGAACTAGGAGATCTGGGTCAAAGGTTGAAAACACAGAGGAGGTGTGTGATTGGACTAATTCAACCATGACCATCGATGGCTCTGAACAAACTTTATTTGACTCTTTGCAAACTGGAAACCATTTATCCTGAGGCTGCATTCATTGTAGTTGGGGATTTTAACAAGGCTAATCTGAAAACAAGACTCCCTAAATTGTATCAGCATATTGATTGCGCAACCAGGGCTGGAAAAACCTTGGATCATTGCTATTCTAACTTCCTCGACGCATATAAGGCCCTGCCCCGCCCTCCTTTTGGAAAAGCTGACCACGACTCCATTTTGTTGATCCCTGCCTACAGACAGAAACTAAAACAAGAAGCTCCCGCGCTGAGGTCTGTTCAACGCTGGTCTGACCAATCTGATTCCACACTCCAAGACTGCTTCCATCACGTGGACTGGGATATGTTTCGTATTGCATCAAACAACAACATTGACGAATACGCTGATTCGGTGAGCGAGTTCATTAGAACGTGCGTTGAAGATGTCGTTCCCATAGCAACGATTAAAACATTCCCAAACCAGAAACCGTGGATTGATGGCAGCATTCGCGTGAAACTGAAAGCGCGAACCACTGCTTTTAATCAGGGCAAGATGACCGGAAACATGACCGAATACAAACAGTGTAGCTATTCCCTCCGCAAGGCAATCAAACAAGCTAAGCATCAGTATAGAGACAAAGTAGAATCTCAATTCAACGGCTCAGACACAAGAGGTATGTGGCAGGGTCTACAGTCAATCACGGATTACAAAAAGAAAACCAGCCCCGTCACGGACCAGGATGTCTTGCTCCCAGGCAGACTAAATAACTTTTTTTCCCGCTTTGAGGACAATACAGTGCCACTGACACGGCCCGCAACCAAAACATGCGGACTCTCCTTCACTGCAGCCGACGTGAGGAAAACATTTAAACGTGTTAACCCTCGCAAGGCTGCAGGCCCAGACGGCATCCCCAGCCGCGCCCTCAGAGCATGCGTAGACCAGCTGGCTGGTGTGTTTCGGACATATTCAATCAATCCCTATCCCAGTCTGTTGTTCCCACATGCTTCAA
This sequence comes from Oncorhynchus keta, assembly GCF_023373465.1. Lineage (NCBI taxonomy): Eukaryota > Metazoa > Chordata > Actinopteri > Salmoniformes > Salmonidae > Oncorhynchus > Oncorhynchus keta. Next base: position 24,517,607 of record NC_068452.1, read on the forward strand.
GAGGGCCACCATTGTTCCTGTTCCCAAGAAAGCTAAGTTAACTGAGCTAAACGACTACCGCCCCGTAGCACTCACTTCCGTCAAGGACCATATCACCTCCACCCTACCTGACACCCTAGACCCACTCCAATTTGCTTACCGCCCAAATAGGTCCACAGATGATGCAATCTCAACCACACTGCACACTGCCCTTACCCATCTGGACAAGAGGAATACTTATGTGAGAATGCTGTTCATCGTCTACAGCTCGGCATTTAACACCATAGTGCCCTCCAAGCTCGTCATCAAGCTCGAGACCCTGGGTCTCGACCCCGCCTTGTGCAACTGGGTACTGGACTTCCTGACGGGCCGCCCCCAGGTGGTGAGGGTAGGCAACAACATCTCCACCCCGCTGATCCTCAACACTGGGACCCCACAAGGGTGCGTTCTGAGCCCTCTCCTGTACTCCCTGTTCACCCACGACTGTGTGGCCACGCACGCCTCCAACTCAATCATCAAGTTTGCGGACGACACAACAGTGGTAGGCTTGATTACCAACAACGATGAGACGGCCTACAGGGAGGAGGTGAGGGCCCTCGGAGTGTGGTGTCAGGAAAATAACCTCACACTCAACGTCAACAAAACTAAGGAGATGATTGTGGACTTCAGGAAACAGCAGAGGGAACACCCCCCTATCCACATCGATGGAACAGTAGTGGAGAGGGTAGTAAGTTTTAAGTTCCTCGGCGTACACATCACAGACAAACTGAATTGGTCCACCCACACAGACAGCATCTTGAAGAAGGTGCAGCAGCACCTCTTCAACCTCAGGAGGCTGAAGAAATTTGGCTTGTCACCAAAAGCACTCACAAACTTCTACAGATGCACAATCGAGAGCATCCTGTCGGGCTGTATCACCGCCTGGTACGGCAACTGCTCCGCCCACAACCGTAAGGCTCTCCAGAGGGTAGTGAGGTCTGCACAACGCATCACCGGGGGCAAACTACCTGCCCTCCAGGACACCTACACCACCCGATGTCACAGGAAGGCCATAAAGATAATCAAGGACAACAACTACCCGAGCCACTGCCTGTTCACCCCGCTATCATCCAGAAGGCGAGGTCAGTACAGGTGCATCAAAGCTGGGACCGAGAGACTGAAAAACAGCTTCTATCTCAAGGCCATCAGACTGTTAAACAGCCACCACTAACATTGAGTGGCTGCTGCTAACACACTGACTCAACTCCAGCCACTTTAATAATGGGAATTGATGGGAATTATGTCAAATATATCACTAGCCACTTTAAACAATGCTACCTAATATAATGTTTACATACCCTACATTATTGATCTCATATGTATACGTATATACTGTACTCTATATCATCTACTGCATCTTTATGTAATACATGTATCACTAGCCACTTTAACTATGCCACTTTGTTTACATACTCATCTCATATGTATATACTGTACTCAATACCATCTACTGTATCTTGCCTATGCCGCTCTGTACCATCACTCATTCATATATCTTTATGTACATATTCTTTATCCCCTTACACTTGTGTCTATAAGGTAGTAGTTTTGGAATTGTTAGCTAGATTACTTGTTGGTTATTACTGCATTGTCGGAACTAGAAGCACAAGCATTTCGCTACACTCGCATTAACATCTGCTAACCATGTGTATGTGTCAAATACAATTTGATTTGATTTGATTTGATTGGACCATTTATCAACATGAACCTTTTAAGCTGGGTTGGTTTAACTGAGGTTGAGTGGTTTAACAAGATAACGTCTATAGTAGAACAATGCTGACACCGTCTTCTGTCAAACTAAATATTAGCCTACATAACGACAATAGCATAACTTGTTACTGAAAATGCCAAAGGGTTATCCAAGTAATAACATTACTCATTATTACATGATAGATTAACATGACACTTTTACACTCCATAATAAATCACAGTAATTACATGTGTACAAATAAAATACTGTCTCTCCGCTCTCTGTACTGACAGTTTACTTATTCACAAATTCAAAACACTGCTGTGAAACCGGCCTGACAGGGCAAGGGAAACTACTGGGTGAGCCACAGCATGCAAATCTGAAACAGCCCTCTCTCTCTCTCTCTCTCTCTCTCTCTCTCTCTCTCTCTCTCTCTCTCTCTCTCTCTCTCTCTCTCTCTCTCTCTCTCTCTCTCTCTCTCTCTCTCTCTCTCTCTCTCTCTCTCTCTCTCTCTCTCTCTCTCTCTCTCTCTCTCTCTCTCTCTCTCTCTCTCTCTCTCTCTCTCTCTCTCTCTCTCTCTCTCTCTCTCTCTCTCTCTCTCTCTCTCTCTCTCTCTCTCTCTCTCTCTCTCTCTCTCTCTCTCTCTCTCTCTCTCTCTCTCTCTCTCTCTCTCTCTCTCTCTCTCTCTCTCTCTCTCTCTCTCTCTCCATAATCAGTCAATCAATAATATCAGCATTTGACTTATGCAACCGAATTTTAGCGTGTTTAACCTCTTGACCTCTCACCGTTGGACATAGAAGTGTCTGTATGGATTTACATCCTCTTGAGAGACAGGGTAGCTTTAAACAAAACAAAGGAAAACAAACTCAAAGCAGAATGTCTCTCCTCCACTACTATCCCCTGTAGAGAGGCTCCCAGATGCATCCCCAAACGAGCTAAACAAGCGCCTTATTGTCTGTAGAAAGCAGAAGCTGCCCTTCCTGTTAGCCAAGTGAGCTAAGAGGGGACTCAGCAGCAGCATGACCAAACATGTGATCCCCATCTAAATAGTTTCCAGCATGATATCAGCCTGAATCGCTCCCGCCTACAAAAGGCTGCATTGTGTGCTGGGCATCAGGCTGATGATGCGCATGGGGCTGAAGGAGGGTCATTGTTGTGGAGACTGATCCAAAATTCTTCCTCAACGTGAGGGAAGGAAGGGGAAAACCAGGCTGACTGAAGGATTCATTCCTTTATCGATCAAAACTGGGGTGTCAGCAAGTTCTGTGTTAAGCTAATGACCTTTGTGTGCCCTGAGTTCGTTAACCCCATCATGGTTAGAAGGGAGTAGATGTGGACAGACTCCAGCTGTATCGGACAGACAGTGTATCTTGTTATGAAGTCCTTCAGACTGGTGTATTCTGGAGGTGATACGGCCTGTCACCACCATATTACTCATTGTGGGCACTCCTAGGTTTATTTACACGCTCTGGCCAATCAACACGAGTAAAAATACTTCACAAAGAGACGCCATCAACAGTGTGACCTCACATCCTCCCTGAAAGACCACCAGCACAGAGAGGTCAGATGACTGCTTATTTAAGACGTGCTGGGAGGAAGTGGAGAGGAGAGGAGGAACTGAAGAGACCTCCGAATGGGAAAGCAGGAAACACACTGCTGTCTGGGAGGCTTCCCCACAACGTTCACTGCGCACAGCCACAGAAACAACACACACACACACTAATCAATGTCATACCATCACCGGCTATGAGGCATCCCTCCCCTCCAAATACCACAGTAGAGAACAACAGCCACCCCTCCCTCCTGCCTCTGTCCTGTCCCGTCAGCGCCATCTGGCATCTCCATGGAGTGTGAAATCTAAGCTGTTGTCTCTATTGAGAAGAGCAGACGAAGTGTGGCCTGTTGCTCTGGGACAAAGGAATTAGCCAGACTACACACGGATTTAGCCAGGGGAAAGAATGGGCATTTGGCCTGTCCAAATCAGCCCTCTGATCTCCAATCAAAGCCAATGAGGTCAAACCTCCTGATAAACTGGCCAGGGAGGGACTGGCAGGAACACCCACCCTCTGTCTGTATGTCTGCTGGGGTGAGGGATCAACTGCCACACCATCAGACCAAACAGTATTTGTTTACTAAACTCAGGTTTAGTCTTTGAATACTATTTGAACCCAGGTCTGACAAACCGCCAGAGAAAATTAGCTTCACCATTATGTACTAAAAACGTAGGCATATAGTGAAAGGTTCATTTAATGACATTCATAATCCCATGGATTCATTCATTTATCCATTTACTACTAAATCTTTCATTCATATATTATATTAAAATGTTCACTACTTGGTAATTAGTTTTATTCCGAAGGGAATTCTGCAGTGATTGTAATATGATTGAAAGCCTCTTCTAATCCCTTCATACAGATTTGCTTGACCTTTATGGTTAATTAACAATTCTCTATTCTCTCTATTTTTCATTCGTTTTGAGTTTGGAGTGAGTCAAATATGTATTGGGTTTGGAGTGAGTCAAATATATATTGGGTTTGGAGTGAGTCAAATATATATTGGGCTTGGAGTGAATCAAATATGTATTGGGTTTGGAGTGAGTCAAATATGTATTGGGCTTGGAGTGAGTCAAATATGTATTGGGCTTGGAGTGAGTAAAATATGTATTGGGTTTGGAGTGAGTCAAATATGTATTGGGTTTGGAGTGAGTCAAATATGTATTGGGCTTGGAGTGAGTCAAATATGTATTGGGTTTGGAGTGAGTAAAATATGTATTGGGCTTGGAGTGAGTCAAATATGTATTGGGCTTGGAGTGAGTCAAATATGTATTGGGCTTGGAGTGAGTAAAATATGTATTGGGTTTGGAGTGAGTCAAATATGTATTGGGTTTGGAGTGAGTCAAATATGTATTGGGCTTGGAGTGAGTCAAATATGTATTGGGCTTGGAGTGAGTCAAATATGTATTGGGCTTGGAGTGAGTCAAATATGTATTGGGCTTGGAGTGAGTCAAATATGTATTGGGCTTGGAGTGAGTCAAATATGTATTGGGCTTGGAGTGAGTCAAATATGTATTGGGTTTGGAGTGAGTCAAATATGTATTGGGTTTGGAGTGAGTCAAATATGTATTGGGCTTGGAGTGAGTCAAATATGTATTGGGTTTGGAGTGAGTAAAATATGTATTGGGCTTGGAGTGAGTCAAATATGTATTGGGTTTGGAGTGAGTAAAATATGTATTGGGCTTGGAGTGAGTCAAATATGTATTGGGTTTGGAGTGAGTAAAATATGTATTGGGCTTGGAGTGAGTCAAATATGTATTGGGCTTGGAGTGAGTCAAATATGTATTGGGCTTGGAGTGAGTCAAATATGTATTGGGCTTGGAGTGAGTAAAATATGTATTGGGTTTGGAGTGAGTAAAATATGTATTGGGTTTGGAGTGAGTAAAATATGTATTGGGTTTGGAGTGAGTAAAATATGTATTGGGCTTGGAGTGAGTAAAATATGTATTGGGCTTGGAGTGAGTCAAATATGTATTAAAGGACACCGTACTCTTCACGGTATCACTTCCTCAAACCAAGAACATTCTTGTATGGAAGGAAGTGACCTCAACTGGTTCAGCAGACGGGCGGCTTCTGGTGAAACGTGTACACAAATGAGAAATAACACACAGAATACACACAAGCAGATCGAAGGAATTGATTTCCTGACCAGCATCACAACAAACAGGGTCTGTAATCCCCATCACAGCAGGGGCCATAGATGAACCACCGACTACTACAGCACACTGTTGCTATGCAGTACCCGTCTCCATATGGCAACAAGGCAATTCAACAATTGGGGGCAACAATCTGAGGTCTCAATCTATTCAACACATGTACAGTCACTTACACAGTAGCTGTTGAGGATGTGTACTATGGATCTTTAATCTTCTACACAGAGTGACTCCAACCAGACAAACCCATTTACCTTTGACATATACACTACCGGTCAAAGGTTTTAGAACACCTACTCATTCAAGGGTTTTTCTTTATTTTTACTATTGTCTACACTGTAGAATAATAGTACAGACATCAAAACTATGCCAAGAGTGCAAAGCTGTCATCAAGGCAAAGGGTGGCTATTTGAAGAATCTCAAATAGCAAATATATTTTGATTTGTTCAACACTTTTTGGGTTACTACATGATTCCATATGTGTCATTTCATAGTTTTGATGTCTTCACTATTATTCTACAACGTAGAAACTAGTAAAAATAAAGTAAAACCCTTGAATGAGTAGGTGTTGTAAAACTTTTGACCGATAGTGTATATATATATATATATATCCCTCTGGTGTTATGTCTCTCTGTCTAACCCAGACACAACAGGGTGAGTTTCATAACCCTCCAACGTTTAAATCCCTTTCATCTGTACTAAATCGCAGATATCCAGGGAGATAAGAGGATAAAAGCGGAACAGGTGAGACTCAGCAATATAGTCAAATCCAAAGGTATAAAGAGGAAGTGAGGTTCTTTCTGTGGTTGATTGAGTCTTCGAGGTGTATCACTGTTGCCATGCGGTGTTCTAAGACAGGTGCTTCACTTCCACCTTGAACATGTGCACTGATTCCCATGGCCAGGCAGCCAGCCACCCAGACTGCCTGTTTACAAGTCCCCACATTCATCAACTTCAACATGTACACTCTGCCCAAACTAGTTGCTGTGTGTGTGTGTGGGGAGCAGCACTCTCAACTATACTGCTATGCTGATATGATCTCTTTCTCTGAACTTCTGACCCTTATAGATGGGGCGGCAGGGTAGCCTAGTGGTTAGAGCATTGGACTAGTAACCAGAAGGTTGTGAGTTCAAACCCCCGAGCTGACAAGGTACAAATCTGTCGTTCTGCCCCTGTGTAACTTTGTATTAATAGAGATAAATAGCACAAGTGGGTATTTTTGTGGTTGATACACTGCATCATAGTCTCCGGAGCACCATCAACAGACCGTGAAAATAAGATACAAACGTTACAATGACAATGTCGAAGCGGTTTAGACGCTATGTCTGTATTTCATATCACTCAGTATTTCAGATGTGCATTGTATTAGACGAAGAGGAGAAACATAAGTTAATAATCTCTGTTTTAGCTATCTTTTTTTTATTTTTATTTAGCTACATTTGGTCATTCTCTCTGCTCTCACATGCCCTGGAATCTCCCCCACACAAAACATTTGATTGACCTGTTTCAGACAAGCCCCTCACCTGTATCTTTACATCTTATTCCCTAATCTAACAAGGTGCCATAGGATTCTCTATCATCTCTGGGGAAGTGAAGCTGGCCCTGGTGGATCATCAGAAGGGAGGCCCGCCAGGGTTCAGGTCTGAGGGGTCGGGGAGAGAGAGCAGGGGCGGGCGGGCCTGCTGCAGTCAGCTGTGCTGCACAGAGAGTCGTGGAAACTCCCAAACACAGGCACAGGAAGGCTGGGGCAGACCCCATGGGAGATACAGTAGGCTGAAGGGGGCCTCCTCGGTCCTCACCCTGTAGATTGGGCTGAGGAAAACACAGACTCCTCCACAGAGATGAGCGTAATGTGTTGACAGGGGAGATAAGGGTGGACAAGGGAATGACACATATCCCAGCTTCCCAGGTGTGCTCGTCATTGTGCGATAATCCAAATAAACCCTCATCAGTCAGGTAACAGGTTATGGTGTGACAGTAATTTGGAGAGACAGAGTGGTGGTGATGAGTGTGCCCCTACAGCAGCAGAACCAACTTGACTCACTGTATCTGGGTTACGTCCCCAGACTGAAGAACCCGACAGACTCTATTCATTGATTTATTTTTCTGTTGAATCGCTGCTCTACATGCAAATGTCCTTCACTACAGTGCTCGCAACCAGAAGAATCCAGAAGACGGCTTTATTATTGCAGTGCGTGACGTGATCAACTGGGTGGCAACACTGGCAGGCTTTACATCATCTTCCTGGCACAAGGCAATGCCAAGCACAACCACTGACAACTGGCCAATGGATGGAGAAGTTGGCATGGATCTGAAGTGTAGCACAGGCAGCTGTAGCGGTTGTCATAGGTGGAAGAAGGTGAAGAGGACCAAGGTGCAGCGTGGTACGTGTTCATGGTAGATTTAATAAAGAAACTGAACACTAGAACAAAAAAACAACAAAGTGGAAACAAACCAAACAGTTCTGTCTGGTGCAGACACACAAAGACAGAAAACAACTACCCACAAACACAGGTGGGAACAGGCTACCTAAGTATAGTTCTCAATCAGAGACAACGATTGCCAGCTGCCTCTGATTGAGAACCATACCAGGCCAAACACATAGAAATACAAAACCTAGACTACAAAACAGAATGCCCACTATATGTATATTATATGTATTATATGTATACTATATTGTATTTACTTTGCCACCATGGGCTTTTTTTTGCCTTTACCTTCCTTATCTCACCTCATTTGCTCACATCATATGTAGACTTGTTTATACTGTATTATTGACTGTATGTTTGTTTTACTCCATGTGTAACTCTGTGTTGTTGTATGTGTCGAACTGCTTTGAGAACTTGTTCTCAACTTGCCTACCTGGTTAAATAAAGGTAAAATAAATAAAAAGTTAAATAAACTCACGCCCTGACCAAACTAAAACAGAGACATAAAAAAGGAACTACTGTCAGGACGTGACAGCAGCAGACAAGAACCGGAGAGCAAACTGGGAAGGACAAGCAGAAGTACAGGATGACTTCATTACCAATTTCAATCGTTGTGACACAAAGATCTTAAAACCCAACAGAACAGTTCAACTACAGAACCTTCCTGTGCTGTAGCACTTGGACGACTTCACTACTTCAGAGTGCTTTAACAAGAACAGCCAAGGCACACGCTCCCTTACAGCAAGTAAGGGACCATGATGGTCCATTGAAACTGGAAATGTCAAACCTTCTGTCCAAGGATAGCAGTGTGCTTCAAGTTTCAGTACAATGTGAAGTGCACTCGGAGTGATCCAAGTGGTCTCCCTGTCAGTTATCATTAGTCATTCCTGGATCCACCTCCTCCCATAGGGCCAGGCAAGGCCAAGTCACAGAGCTGTTCCAAAAGCACACCCTCATTTCTTGGAAACTCCGTTACAGAGTGAGTTGGGCCCAAGGTATGTGATGGAGGTGGTGGTGTGGACTGTTGGTTGAGACTGTCCAGATATTACTGTGTATGACTCTGTGTGCTCTTCCATGCAGGGGAACAGTCTACTTGAGTTTACCGCGTGATACACTAATAGGGCAGGTTTACCCAACTGGTGGCCCATGGCCCGAATTTGGTCCTTTGTTGATTTTCTTTGTGTTAGGGTTAGGGTTAACCCTTTGGTTAACCCCCCAAGTTGACCAAGCAAAAAAGTGGTTTTTGCTATTGGGACATAAAAGACTGTAAAAACACCAGCAAATCAGCTCCAAGTGATCTTCATTATGGAAATCTGTTCCAAAGTATTCCCACGTACAGTAGAGAGTAATACAGTCCCCTCTGAAATGATTGGGACAGTGAAGAATTTTGTCTTCTTTTGAATCTGTACTCCAGCACTTTGGATTTGAAATGATACAATGACTAAGGGCAAACTGTCAGCTTTAATTTGAGGGTAAACGGTTATGACAGCATTGTTTGTACATAGTCCCCCCATTTTAGGGGACCAAAGGTATTGGGACAAATTCAATTATATGTGTATTAAGTTTGTCAAAAGTTTAGTATTTGGTTCCATATTCATGGCACGTAATGACTACTTCAAGCTTGTGACTCTCCAAACTTTTTGGATGCATTTGCTGTTTGTTTTGGTTGTGGGTTGTGTTTCAGATTATTTTGTGCCCAATAGAAATGAATGGTAAATCATGTATTGTGTCATTGGAGTCACTTTTATTGTAAATAAGAATAGAATATGTTTCTAAACACTTCTACATTAATGTTGATGCTACCATGATTACGGATTGTCCTGACGGTAATTGTGAATAATGAAGAGTGAGAAAGTTAGATGCACAAATATCATCCCCCCGCAAAAATGCTAAACTCCCCTGTTATTGTAATGGTGAGAGGTTAGCATGTCTTAGGGGTATGATATTTCTGCGTCTGGAACTTTCTCACTCAACTTATTCACGATAGTGAAACTCATGGTCATTGTATCATTTTTGTTTTGGCTTTCTTGCGGTCAATTTGCATTCTACAAATGATTTGTAATTATGTTCCGCCCCCCCTGACCATCCGCTGAGGAAAATAATCGTCCTGTGACTGAATCTAGTTGATGATCCCTGCACTAGGGTCTGACGGCTTGCTGTGCCAAAGATAGGGTCGGAGAAGGCAGGCCGCCCTATTTAAAAAAGATGTGCTCTCAACTGTAACAGTCCTGGGATAGTAACTATAATTGTCCCTCTCCAGTCCTTGTGTGTGTCTGGCCATTCAGTCTTTTAAAGAGATAGTGAGTGTAGGAATCTAACACTATGGACAGTCTGACAGTAGAGACCTGTACTAATGGGCTCTAACTGAAAGCTGAAGAACAAAGATTTCTCTTGAGGATTTTGCAATAATGGACATTGTCGGTGTACATTAGAACAGCCACTTCCTAGCAAAAAGGCGAGGAAAAGTGCTGAATGTGGTATATGTTATTTCTAGTCCCGCACTCAAGACTCCTGTCGAAAAAGAACAAGACTGACAATAGTTCCACTAACTGTCCACTTGACAACCATTAAAAAAAAAAATCAGGCCTATATTTTATCTGTTTTGAGTGGCAGGATCTGAATTAGACTAGAGATTCTGACTTGTGTAAACTCTGTGATAGGAGATACTACACAGGTCAGGATCTGAATTAGACTAGAGATTCTGACTTGTTGTGTAAACTCTGTGATAGGAGATACTACACAGGTCAGGATCTGAATTAGACTAGAGATTCTGACTTGTTGTGTAAACTCTGTGATAGGAGATACTACACAGGTCAGGATCTGAATTAGACTAGAGATTCTGACTTGTTGTGTAAACTCTGTGATAGGAGATACTACACATGTCAGGATCTGAATTAGACTAGAGATTCTGACTTGTTGTGTAAACTCTGTGATAGGAGATACTACACATGTCAGGATCTGAATTAGACTAGAGATTCTGACTTGTTGTGTAAACTCTGTGATAGGAGATACTACACATGTCAGGATCTGAATTAGACTAGAGATTCTGACTTGTTGTGTAAACTCTGTGATATGAGATACTACACATGTCAGGATCTGAATTAGACTAGAGATTCTGACTTGTTGTGTAAACTCTGTGATAGGAGATACTACACATGTCAGGATCTGAATTAGACTAGAGATTCTGACTTGTTGTGTAAACTCTGTGATAGGAGATACTACACATGTCAGGATCTGAATTAGACTAGAGATTCTGACTTGTGTAAACTCTGTGATATGAGATACTACACATGTCAGGATCTGAATTGGACTAGAGATTCTGACTTGTGTAAACTCTGTGATATGAGATACTACACATGTCAGGATCTGAATTAGACTAGAGATTCTGACTTGTGTAAACTCTGTGATATGAGATACTACACATGTCAGGATCTGAATTAGACTAGAGATTCTGACTTGTGTAAACTCTGTGATATGAGATACTACACATGTCAGGATCTGAATTGGACTAGAGATTCCGACTTGTTGTGTAAACTCTGTGATATGAGATACTACACATGTCAGGATCTGAATTGGACTAGAGATTCTGACTTGTGTAAACTCTGTGATATGAGATACTACACATGTCAGGATCTGAATTAGACTAGAGATTCTGACTTGTGTAAACTCTGTGATATGAGATACTACACATGTCAGGATCTGAATTAGACTAGAGATTCTGACTTGTGTAAACTCTGTGATATGAGATACTGCACAGGTCAGGATCTGAATTAGACTAGAGATTCTGACTTGTGTAAACTCTGTGATATGAGATACTACACATGTCAGGATCTGAATTGGACTAGAGATTCTGACTTGTTGTGTAAACTCTGTGATAGGAGATACTACACAGGTCAGGATCTGAATTAGACTAGAGATTCTGACTTGTGTAAACTCTGTGATATGAGATACTGCACAGGTCAGGATCTGAATTAGACTAGAGATTCTGACTTGTGTAAACACTGTGATATGAGATACTGCACAGGTCAGGATCTGAATTAGACTAGAGATTCTGACTTGTTGTGTAAACTCTGTGATATGAGATACTACACATGTCAGGATCTGAATTAGACTAGAGATTCTGACTTGTTGTGTAAACTCTGTGATATGAGATACTACACATGTCAGGATCTGAATTGGACTAGAGATTCTGACTTGTTGTGTAAACTCTGTGATAGGAGATACTACACAGGTCAGGATCTGAATTAGACTAGAGATTCCGTAAACTCTGTGATATGAGATATTACACAGGTCAGGATCTGAATTAGACTAGAGATTACGTAAACTCTGTGATATGAGATATTACACAGGAGCTGCACTATCCACATGCCAACAGCTATGGAACAATCCTATGGACCCCTTCTTTTTATCTGTGAAAAAGAATAACACCCTTATAGATTCTGTCTACAGACACAGAGCCAGAAGGTGAAAATACACAGAGCAGTTCCTCCTCCTTGGAGCTCTGGTCTGCTTGGTGGGAGCACCCACAACATTCCCATAGTCCTGAGAATGACGAGTGCCGCCGGGTAAACCAGTCTCAGACGAGACGCCACCCCATTGAGAACAACAACCAATGGAATCCGTAAAAACCCCAGCAGCAAGGACCATGCCCTAAATATGATCTCATCAGACTAAGCCCCACCTAAAATCAGCTTAAAACAAATAATAACATAAAACAATCTATATTAATCCCTATATTCAGTTAAAGCAAGTTCACATTCTGCCCTGTAGTCATAACAGGAGACATGGGTATTTGAGTTTCTTGGGATTCCTGACTGTGGATCCCAACATAGGCCATGGCTGAGTTTTGATAGATGAGGTGGTAACATGGGGACTAAGAGAGAGAGAGGAGCAGGCAGAATGGCTTGCTGGCAGACAGAGCCTTGGAGACCAGAGGTAGACCTGAAATAGCATTACATCACATCTGACTGAGTTTGCAGTCCCGTCTGTTGGCCGGGCCTAGCCTCTGCAGCACAGGCCCTACATGCCACCTCCAAGATGTAATGGGAGGGTTACAGTTAGCTGCTTCACGGCTGCTTTCCTGGGACTCACATAATCAAGGCCTGAACACTGACAGGAAACTCACAGACCAAAGCAATTTTCCATTTATCCATACACGGCCAAACTCAAGACACCCGAGGGAGGACCATGACCACGCCAACTCCTCACACGACACAAAATGGTGGGGGGTTGGTTTTGATGAGGCTTTTTCATTGTGACTGTTGGGAACTAATGTGAAGGTTTGTGTATTTGCTTGCATGTATAGAAAGGGTTTCAGTGTCTGACAGCATGAGGAAAACATATTCCTGTTCACAAGTATTCCACATAAAGCGTAATCACCACGGCATATTCTCCACGGTTCATAGATTGACGCAACAAATTATTTTTGCAATGTCTGAAAAGAGTGGTCTGTTTTTGATTATCAAGCATTCCTGAAGCCTTGACACAATCTGACACAAACTCCAGGCCGACTACAAGCACATCAAAGTTATTGACGGTAGTGGTTGAGCAAGCACCAATGGGACCCAGATCAAAGAGAGCGCATAGGCAGTAAATTGTTCTTCTCTCGCCATTATTCTTCAGTGCCACTATACCTGCCATGCTTGTAAAGCCCCGTCTATCTGTCTGCCGTAGTGGGAACACTCTTTACTGATCTGCTGAGCAAGAACACTCCGCTTATGTCACGTTCGTTATAAGGATCGGACCAAGGTGCGGCGTGGTATGCGTACATTCTTATTTATTAAAAGAATGAACACAGGGCCTCCCGGGTGGCGCAGTGGTTAAGGATGCTGTACTGCAGCGCCAGCTGTGCCACCAGAGACTCTGGGTTTGCGCCCAGGCTCTGTCGTAACCGGCCGCGACCGGGAGGTCCGAGGGGCGACGCACAATTGGCCTAGCGTCGTCCGGGTTAGGCTGGTAGGGAAATCCTTGTCTCATCGCACACCAGCGAGTCCTGTGGCGGGCCGGGCGCACTAACCAAGGTAGCCAGGTGCACTGTGTTTCCTCCGGCACATTGGTGCGGCTGGCTTCCGGGTTGGATGGCGCTGTGTTAAGAAGCAGTGCGGCTTGGTTGGGTTGTGTATCGGAGGACGCATGACTTTCAACCTTTGTCTCTCCCGAGCCCGTACGGGAGTTGTAGCGATGAGACAAGATAGTAGCTACTAAAACAATTGGATACCACGAAATTGGGGGAAAAAAGGGGTAAAATGACAAATTTAAAAATAAAAAGAATGAACACTGAACAAACTAACAAAATAACAAAACAAACTGTGAAGCTATACAAACGAGTGCTGACAGGCAACTACACATAGACAAGATCCCACAAACACCAAAGGGAAAATGGCTACCTAAATATGATCCCCAATCAGACACAACGATAAACAGCTGCCTCTGGTTGGGAACCATATCAGGTCACCATAGACATACAAATCACCTAGACCTACAAAAACCCTAGACATACAAAAGAAACTAGACAATACAAAAACTAGGGTACCCACCCTAGTCACACCCTGACCTAACCAAAATATAAAGAAAACAGAGATATCTCAGGTCAGGGCGTGACAGCTTATTGTTCCTAAAGCTGTTCACCAAGTTTGTTGACATGTTTAACTGCAAGACAAGAGATACTGTTGCTTTGCCCTATATTTTACAACTGCAAGCATGCTTCCACAAACAGAGGAATCCTCAATTGAGATATGGATACACATACATAACTCAGATTGTTGGGTGTGTGAGCCAACACTAACTCTACAATTAACCCAAAAGGGTGAAGAATTTTCAACCACAGATATACCTGTAGTTGAAAATGTCTTCTCTTCAACAATTGATATTACTTTGATTAATACTAACACTATAATTACTAATAAGAGAGCAATTATAATTATCTATTACATCATCCCAATGGCATTATAGCACGCCATAGTCATCACTACATGATTATAAACTCTGGGTCTCACATGATGTAGCGAGGCCTTTTGAAGCCGCAGCAGCCAGCCTGGGGTGATTTAGAAAAGTATGTGCTCAGCACACACACACACACACACACACACACACACACTAGAGGTCGACCGATTAATCGGAATGGCCGATTAATTAGGGCCGATTAGGGTCGATTGTATTTTTGCACACCGATTTTGCCGATTTGTAAAAGAACAAACATTTTTACACCTTAATTTCATCTTTATTTAACTAGGCAAGTCAGTTAAGAACAAATTCTTATTTTCAATGATGGCCTAGGAACGGTGGGTTAACTGCCTCGTTCAGGAGCAGATGACAGATTTTCACCTTGTCAGCTCGGGGGATCCAATCTTGCAACCTTACAGTTAACTAGTCCAATGCAATAACGACCTGCCTCTTGTTGCACTCCACAAGGATACTGCCTGTTACGCAAATGCAGTAAGCCAAGGTAAGTTGCTAGCTAGCATTAAACTTATCTTATAAAAACAATCAATCAATCATAATCACTAGTTAACTACACATGGTTCATGATATTACTAGATATTATCTAGCGTGTCCTGCGTTGCATATAATCTGACTGAGCATACAAGTATCTAAGTATCTAACTGAGCGGTGGTAGGCAGAAACAGGCGCGTAAACATTCACTCAAACAGCACTTTCCTGCCTTTTGCCAGAAGCTCTTCGTTGTGCATCAATCATTGCGCTGTTTATGACTTCAAGCCTATCAACACCCGAGATGGTGTAACCGAAGTGAAATGGCTGGCTAGTTAGCGTGGCTAGTTAGCGCGCGCTAATAGCGTTTCAAACGTCACTCGCTCTGAGACTTGCAGTGGTTGTTTCCCTTGCTCTGCATGGGTAACGCTGCTTCGAGGGTGGCTGTTGTCGTTGTGTTCAAGCTTCGCTGCCCATGGAGGAGCGAGGAGAGGGACGAAAGCTATACTGTTACACTGGCAATACTAAAGTTCCTATAAGAACATCCAATAGTCAAAGGTTAATGAAATACAAATGGTATAGAGGGAAATAGTCCTATAATTCCTATAATAACTACAACCTAAAACCTCTTACCTGGGAATATTGAAGACTCATGTTAAAAGGAACCACCAGCTTTCATATGTTCTCATGTTCTGAGCAAGTAACTTAAATGTTCATTCAGTATTGTTACAAATACATTATTTTTTAAATCGGTGGATTAATCGGTGCCGGCTTTGGTGGTCCTCCAATAATCGGTATCGGCGTTGAAAAACCATAATCGGTCGACCACACACACACACACACACATACACACACACACACACACACAAAGAGAACAAGAGAGAGACAGAGAGAGCGAGAGAGCGAGAGAGCGAGAGAGACAGAGAGACAGAGAACTGTACAGAGGCTAGCGTAAATGTTCTCTCCCATGGCCTTCAGGTAATGTAATTTCATAACAAGACAGACTGGTCTTATAGACTAGATGTAACATAGTAAACATATGATATGTTATGTTTGGTATGGTTACATAAGATAGAAGTTACTTAAGGCAAAAACGAAAGGAGGGTGGTTGGTCGGTGATAGGTAGGTGGGCCCGAAGGTTGCGTGTCGGTAACATATTTGTAACATATTGTACGTTTTGCAAATTCGTAAAATATTGTACGAAATGGATGATGGACATCCACAAATGAATACATACCATATGAAATGTAACATATCATACTAAATAGAGTGTCTTGGGATTACGTACAGAATCATACGAAATGCTCTGAGACCACGTTAAACAAGAAGATCATTCCAGGAACTGCTTTTTTTTTCGTACCAAGGGGCTGCATCATCTCATCGACTGGACGGAGCAGCAGAGGATCTGACATGACCATGACACATCTGAAGTCTGGTCAGCTTTTCATCATGATCATCATGAGGTGATTAGAACAAACACCTACACAGAACACAACCTCATGGCTGCCTTAGAAGGCCTTACATATAATAGAGATGCATGCACACTATCATGCTAGTGTCCTTAAGGGTAAAGATTTAAAAAACAAGACCGAAACAAGTCTGGCACCGTCTGGTGGTTTCAAAACAGGACTCCTGAGGGTGAACCCGGTTCAACCCAGTAACCCAAGTGAAAACAACACCACATGGAGAGAGAGAGAGAGTGAGTGTTGCACACTTAGCAAGACTGATTGATAGATAGACAGATACTGCACCATGACTCATGTGGGCATGACTACAGTCCAGTGTGCCCCCTTAGCAACTCCCTGCTACACCCACATACCAACCAACCAACACAGGCCTGGCTAGCCCATTCCCACCTGCTCCCTTCAATGCCAGCTCCAGAACCCCTCGGTTTTTCCAAGGAATACTCTCTCCCGATTGAATGGCACAGAAAATGCCACACACCTTCCTCCACACATGCCTCACACTGTACACACACACACACACGTGCAGGCAACCCCCCCCCCCACATACTGTACACATACATACACACACACAGGCAACCCCCCCACATACTGCACACACACACAGTCTCTTTCCCAGTGGAAACATTCCCTGTACCTCCAGTCCAGTTGGACCGGTTAGAGAGGATGAACATGACCGTCACTATCACACATCATAGCTCTGTCTGCTGTATCTGTGTCATGACATCAGCCCTCATGATGATCCTCTTGGTGGCCATGTGCTGCCTGCCTGGCCTGCTGCTCCTCTCACTTTGCCAAAATAACTCAGCACATTTGAATACATCTCTCATTCCTGCTGCAGACAGGGGGCTATAGTACAGTGTCCATTGATCTGGTAGCACAGTGGAGGCAGACGCCTGTGCTATATTGTGGAGTCTAAACAGTGGCATTGCATTCATGACATGTATGAAAATGTTAACAAAGCAATCAATTACCTAATAATAGCTATCAATAGTTCATAACAGAATATTGATCATGGGCATCATGAACAATCCTTGGAGTACAAGGTACAGCCATAATCATTTTATTCCAATGATTTTGCTTAGAAAACACCTGAACCCACTTATTCCAGGAGAAACATTATCAGAGGAGATCTGTTACATTCATCACCTGACAAAATACCTCAGGTGTAAGCCTGCGTAATAGCAGTCATATTATGTAGTAATACCTTGCTATGTGCT
Source organism: Oncorhynchus keta (assembly GCF_023373465.1). Taxonomy (NCBI): domain Eukaryota; kingdom Metazoa; phylum Chordata; class Actinopteri; order Salmoniformes; family Salmonidae; genus Oncorhynchus; species Oncorhynchus keta. The sequence goes on from NC_068452.1 coordinate 24,535,561, forward strand.
CCTTTACAGACCGGGCGGGCTACTATGCTACAAATGAACATGCCGGACTATCGTGAAGCCTAAAGGCGCTCGCAGAAATGTCAAACATTTATAGAATAGAAGCACTGGTATTGAGGTGATGACAAGCTGTCATTCACAATCACAAATATGCAAAACGTATGACAGGTCTTATATTGTATAGCGATACACGTAGATCTTTGCAACCTACAGCACAGATGCATGTGAACCAGGAAATTCAAAACAGGTTCCAATATCAAATAGTACAATTCGTTCGATACATTCCCTTTGGACCGTGTGAGTAGGCTATGGATCTCGGTGTAGGCTATCGATCATACTGTGCGTACACGAGACTGAGGGACAGATTGCCTATTCCGGATCGTCTTCTTAACATTCTATTTCTGATGTTTTAAATCCTATATAGCCTAGCACTCTAAACCCAGCATATTCATGTAGTATACAAATACACTTACCCTTATCAAAATCAAATCCTATGTTTCCCGTTGCGGAGAAAAAATCTGGTTGTAAAGATTTCAGATTTCAGTTACTGAAATGTGATGTCACTTCATTCTGAGAAGGAAAAATAATAATTTATTTCGAGTCAAACAAGAGTCCTTTTCTATATCCTGGAACTAGTGAAAAAACGTTCAAACATTTCCAGATATGTCTATTGGGATCCTATTTTCACAGGCAGTGTCCAGCGCATTCCCACACCGCAAGGCTCAACAAGGGTAAGTTTTCTTCCGCCGGTAATTCAGTTTCACCGACCGAGAACCCCGCCCTTGAGCATAGGACAAGACTGTCAAACCCACCAGCCAATCGGTTTACATGGGCAGCCACTGCCGCGCTCGGCGCTAACCGGCTGACGGGCGTGACTAAGAAGAGATCGGGTTTAAAAATATTAAAGAGACAGCATCGTAACAAATCATGTACGCTCTCATTTGGCACTACCCAGACATTGGCCCATCCAGAGAAATCATATGACATGACATCATAGGACATACCTGACCAGCAGTGATCAATAAATATTTTAATCATGTGTCAACTGTAACTGAAGGTTATTAACACACTTATTAGTACACCCCTCTTCATACCTTTGTAGGCTAGTGATTTTGTAGTTAAAGTAAAGCCATGATCATTTCAACAGATCTGTTCAATATCTGTTCTTTATATCCCAGTCATAACATCTTTATTTGTAAAGCATGTTTCAAGCCTTAATCACACTGAAATAAAACAATGGTCCTAACATGTTAACGAATAACAGATGTGGACAGAATGACTCTGTGTAGACATGCATGGTCCCTTGTCTCAAGGGTCTTTGTTGTGAGAGCAGTCATGTGACGTTGTTTCACATCCTTTTCGATAACTGGACCTAGAAGTAGACTCAAACCATATCCTATCTGTGTTTGGTAAATTCCATGGACAAGTGCCTAGACACCTCTAAAAATAGATACATAAATGACTTAGGCAGCCTGTCCTATAATAACCTACTGTAGCCTAATGAATTCCCACGATAATTGTATAGAATAACATCTGTACTGTCGGCTGCGTAAGGTTCTAAAGTATTCTATCACTTGAGTTTTAGTTAGGCATTGATGGGCATACGAGCATGTCTTCGTGATTACTCACTCTACTCTCCAAGCCTCGTGTGCCTTCCTTTCCCAACCCACGGACCCTGTTCCCATACGCCACTCCATGTTCTCCTGAGAGAGACAAAATGAAAACCAGAAAAACACACAAGTTTGTTAGACAAAATTGGTCTTGTTCTTTCATATTTTTACAGCCCTGATTCAAATCAAATCAAATTGTATTTGTCAGATGCGCCGAATACAACAGGTGTAGTAGACCTTACAGTGAAATGCTTACTTACAGGCCCTTAACCAACAATGCAGTTAAGATAAATAAGAGTTTAGAAAATATTTCCTAAAATAAACTAAAGTTTAAAAAAATAAAAGGGCAACAATAAAATAACAATAACGAGGCTATATACAGGGGGTACCGAGTCAATGTGCGGGGGTACAGGTTAGTCGAGGTAATTGGGGTAATATCTACATGTAAATAATCCAGGTAGCCATTTGATTAGATGTTCAGCAGTCTTATGGCTTGGGGGTAGAATCTGTTACGAAGCCTTTTGGACCTACACTTGGTGCTCCGGTACCACTTGCCATGCGGTAGCAGAGAGAACAGTCTATGACTAGGGTGGCTGGAGTCTTTGGGGATTTTTAGTGCCTTTCTCTGACACCGCCTGGTGTAGAGGTCCTGGATGGCAGGAGGCTTGGCCCCAGTCATGTACTTGGCCGTACAAACTACCCTCTGTAGCGCATTGAGGCCGGAGGCCGAGCAGTAGCCATACCAGGCAGTGATGCAACCGGTCAGGATTCTCTCGAAGGTGTAGCTGTATAAATCCTTTTGAGGATCTGCTGACCCATGCCAAATCTTTTCAGTCTCCTGAGGGGGAATAGGTTTTGTCGAGCCCTCTTCACGAATGTCTTGGTGTGTTTGGACCATGATAGTTTGTTGGTGATGTGGACACCAAGGAACTTGAAGCTCTCAACCTGCTCCACTGCAGCCCCGTCGATGAGAATGGGGGCGTGCTCGGCCATCCTTTTCTTGTAGTACATGATCATGTCCTTTGTCTTGATCACGTTGAGGAAGAGGTTGTTGCACTGGCACCACACTGCCATGTCTTTGACCTCCTCCCTATACGCTATCTCATGAATGCATTTGTAAATAGAGATACTTCCATTTTCCTCCAAGAGTGGCTGAAACTCTTATGTAGACCCAACCTCTTTTAAGCAGCCATGTGTTTTCCCTGTTTCCAGGTCGGATTTGTTTTTCATGTCAGCTATTAACAATCTGTAGCAGACCATCACCTACAATTTCAGTGTGGATCAAATGAACAATTTGATATTCAAAGTTCTCTCTGTTCTTTAATTCAATCCAAGGGAGGTTTCTGTCCTGGAATAGTTGTTTGGAGCTTCTAAGTGCTCCTCAGAGAACAACGTCTGTTGGTTCTAATGTAAAGACCATTCAATTCCATGTTCTCAGTGAAAGCTCATATCCACTCTGGGCCTTTAGAGTGGGGAGTCTGATACGGGGGCAGGAGGTTCCAGAGATAATGACAGCCCTAGCAGGTTTCTCTAGATTGAGACTGCTGGGTAAAAACACTGACTCACTAGCTCCCAGAACTGACCACAAGACACACATGGCTGGTGTCACGCCAGGAGAGTGGCAATGAAACCTTGCAACACCTCGAAAGTGGCAACGACTACTGAACATTTTTGCCCTTTTTCGCCTATAAAGAAAAATGTTTAGTTCTGAAGAAAATGTCAGAAACATTGGCAAACATACTGTATGCTTCTGAGCCTCTATTAGCATTGTGCCGGCAGGTAGCCTAGCGGTTAAGAGCGTTGGGCCAGACACCGAAAGGTCGCTGGATCGAATCCTTGGGAAAATTTGCCGTTTTGCCTTGATCAAGGAAGTTAACCCTCAACAATAACTACTCCCTGGGCACGGATGACGTGGACCTCAATTAAAACAGCCCACCACACCTCTCTGATTCAGAGGGGTTGGGTTAAAAGCGGAAGACACATTTCAGTTGAATGCATTTAGTTGTGCTACTGACTAGGTATCCCCTTTCCCATTGTATATGTTCGGATATACCTTGTGAGTAATAAAATACAAACGACAGAACTCTCTTCAATACATACATTAAAGGCCTGTGAGGTAGCGTAGGGAGTTTCTGATTGATATACCATGAAGTAGCTGTGATTAACGGTGAACTCTCACCGGGGTCCAGGAGAAGGGGGAAGTGCGAAAGAACTGAGGCCAGGCCAGGGCATAGGCAACTAGTGATTAGACAGCCAACGCCAGACCTCTAAGAGCACTCCAGCTCCCCTGAAGCTCCATCAATCACACACAGGAAAAAAAGGGTTGAGCTACAAAGGCCATGTTTAAGCAAAGGAACACTTGTCAGTCGGATAACACAACCATTTCCTCCTGTGTCAGCCAACCACAGAAATGGAGGACCATCGTTCCTGAGGCTAAGCTAAAGCAGCGAGAGAGAGAATAATTCCTGGGCTACACAAGCAGTACAGTGATGATATGGTTGATTCATGGGTTAAAGCCATTCTCATTCAGGTAGGGAAAACGGATACATACAACAGGCTGGGGGAGTGGAGGCATCGGAGAGACAGGCAGGCTGACAGTCTTCAAAGCACCTACACCACCCGATGTCACAGGAAGGTCAAGAAGATCATCAAGGACAACAACATTGGATGCAATACCTTTATCACTGGTCACTTTAAACAATGCCACTTTATATAATGTTAACATACCCTGCATTACTCATCTCATATGTATATATTGTACTCTATACCATCTACTGCATCTTGCCTATGCCGTTCGGCCATCGCTCATTCATGTATTTATATGTACATATTCTTATTCATTCCTTTACACTTGTGTGTATACGGTAGTTGTTGTGAAATTGTTCCATTACTTGTTAGATATTACTGCATGGTCGGAACTCGAAGCACAAGCATTTCGCTTCACTCGCATTAACATTTGATTTGAGGGTAGAGCCTGTCAAAATGACTTATTGGCAATCTACTCTCAGTGGCTGTGACGTTCAAAGTAAAGCCACAGCCTCTGCTCCATCAAGTCCCAACGTCAGCTCACTTGTCAAATGTTTCACCCTCCATACGCCCTGTAACCCATACACCAGCTGCCACTGAGACATCTCAACAAGTACCCAATACAGTGATACTCGGCAAAGTTGACTTTTGTATATACAGTACCGGTCAAACGCTTGGACACACCTACTTATTCCAGGGTTTTTCTTTATTTAACAATTTTCTACATTATAGAATAATAGTGAAGACATCAAACTATGAACCAAAAGAAATGTATACAAATCCAAATATATTTTATATTTGAGATTCTTCAAAATAGCCACCCTTTGCCTTGATGACAGCTTTGCACACTCTTGGCATTCTCTCAACCAGCTTCACGAGGTTGTCACCTGGAATGCATTTCAATTAACAGGTGTGCCTTGTTAAAAGTGAATTTGTGGAGAACAGCTCAGATAAGCAAAGAGAAACGACAGTTCATCATTACTTTAAGACATGAAGGTCAGTCAATACGGAAAATGTAAACAACTTTGAAAGTTTCTTCAAGTGCAGTCGCAAAAACCATCAAGCGTTATGATGAAACTGGCTCTCATGAGGACCGCCACAGTAAAGGAAGACGCAGAGTTACCTCTGCTGCAGAGGATAAGTTCATTAAGTTCATTAGTTAACTGCACCTCAGAATGCAGCCCAAATAAATGCTTTACAGAGTTCAAATAACAGACACATCTTAACATCAACTGTTCAGAAGAGACTGCGTGAATCACTACTAAAAGAACACCAATAAGAAGAAGAGACTTGCTTGGGTCAAGAAACATGAGCAATGGACATTAGACTGGTGGAAATCTGTCCTTTGGTCTGATGAGTCCAAATTTGAGATTTTTGGTTCCAACCGCCTTGTCTTTGTGAGACGCAGAGTAGGTGAACAGATGATCTCTGCATGTGTGGTGGCCACCTTGAAGCATGGAGGAGGAGGTGTGATGGTGCTTTTCTGGTGACTGTCTGGGATTTATTTAGAATTCAAGGCACACTTAACCAGCATGGCTACCACAGAATTCTGCAGCGATATGCCAACCCATCTGGTTTGCGCATAATGGGACTATCATTTGTTTTTCCACAAGACAATGACCCAAAACACACCTCCAGCCTGTGTAAGGGCTTTTTGACCAAGAAGAATGATGGAGTCCTGCATCAAATGACATGGCCTCCGCAATCACCTGACCTCAAACCGATTGAGATGGTTTGGGATGAGTTGGACCGCAGAGTGAAGGAAAAGCAGCCAACAAGTGTTCTGCATTTGTGGGAACCCCTTCAAGACTGTTACTACATGATTCCATATGTGTTATTTCATAGATTTGATGTCTTTCGCTATTATTCTACAACGTAGAAAATAGTACAAATAAAGAAAAACCGTGTTGTGTCCAAACTTTTGACTGGTACTTTATACTGTATATTGAATTCCAACCCAATGAAATCTCACATTCTCACAGTCTATACCACATTAATAAAAGACCTAAAGAACACAAACTAAGCAGCCGCAGGTTGCATTCAGATCAAACAACCAAACAAGGAGAAAACCATCCATCCCATTCTCACATTGAGCAGCTGGATAAGTAGAGCAGAGTGAGGCCTCCAAAAGGTCAAATAAAGAACAAACAAAAAACAGTTTTGGCTGCAGGCACACAGAATGTGATGAGTCTCTAGCTATGATCAGAGCATTAGCAGCCGACTGTGGGCTGCAGACAGCCTTGCGCCTGCCTGCCTGCCTGCCTGCCGTTTAAACAGGAGCGCTACAGGTGTGACTGGAGACAAGGACGCTGTTATCAGGCTACACCAAGAAACTCAATGGTAAGGGGGAGAGGCCCCTTTGTGTGAAAACATCCTTGTAAAACTATGGCCTCGCTCGCTCAATGACACATACAATTGCTATTATCCCTGAGCAACAGATACGTGTGTGCTTTGCTTATAATATTGTTTGAGAAGCTTGCGAGGTGATGTTAATATTTTGTCGTTATTGAGCCCGATTTAAGCCATATCTGCACATACAGCTAAGTTGTAAAACCACAACCACATGTTAAACAGTGACTAAGGGTCAGTATTATGCAGCTACAGTGACAGCATAGGGTCTTTAGTCATTTCCTTTGTCTTTTTCTCCTCTTTCATTACAGCTCTTTCAACCTCTCGATGACTGAAAATACCTCCCACATCCCAGTTTCTGTATCTCTAGTTTGATCAGAATAGGCCGCTTTCTTGAGAACCACACAAAGTTGAGTGACTAAATGTGAGCAGGTTGGACAGATGTTTCTGATCAAGCGTGTCTCTGACAGTTAGGCGGAGCCAGCCGGGGGCCTCTCGGAGACTCTTGTTGAGCAGTAATCCTGCCTCTCCCTCCCACTGAGGACCTGCACCCACCTGACACCTCGGTTGCATCACACAAGAAAGGAGTCGCGTGAAACATTCATGATCCTCTATTAAATATTAACCCCATCAAACAGAAAGGAGGCAGATGAAGATTAGGCTCTGCCGTCATCCAAAGGCCTCGTATATGGCTTCTTCTCATCAATTAGTAACAAGAGACCTCAGTGACTGTTTTTCATTAACAGGTGAAAGATCAACTCATGGCTGGATTGCTGATGAAAGTGATTGAGCGCTGTAGAGAACACCTGGGCTAGAATCCATGTAATGTTCTGAAGAAGAAGTCTGATGCCAACTGAAACAAACAGGTAGCTGTAGATATGATTATGTGCCAAAATCACTTGGGTAGCCGCAACTGCTTCTGTAGCTGATGAATAACAGCATGGAGAACCACTTCAAACACAGAAAACAGACTATGATCCTAAACAAACAGCATTTGTGAAAGACATGCAGCGTTTTTTGGAAGTATGTCAGCTGTAGTTTAATTCAGTAAAACATGACACCACCCGTTCAATGTAGAATCAATGTACCTATTTAATGGAGAGAAACCTAAATACATTACTGCTCAAGTGCTTGAGCAGAGGGAAGAGAATATTAAAGAATTCAATTAAATGTGTCTAGCATTTCTCTCTGAAGCATTGATTCACTCAGCTGCAGTTTTGTCCTCTGAAAAATGCAAGTCTATCCAACCAGGAAGAAGCAGCAAGCATGCCATTGACCTGCCACTGTAGAAAAATACAATTTTTAAGCCACTACTAACTGAATGAAACCACAAATACCCTGTGATTTACAATATTCAAAGAGAGGCAGTGTGCGAGAGCGAGACAGCGTGCACGAGAGAGAGAGGGAAAACTAGAGTACAGTAGTGCGGGACTATGGAGCCTCTGATTAGTAACGCTTGGATCTGCTTGTCAGCTGACAGAGATATCAGGTTAAATTTAGCAAAAGTTCAGTGAGGTGAACAGAAGGGGCAGTGTCAGAAAACACTGTGTTCTAAAGTTGTGGCTACTTGCTTTAAAACTTCATGTTGGGGTTTAGTTATGATTTATTTACATTGTGTGGTACTGCAGCAGCTATTTTCATCATAGTTCCTTTGAGTCTAACGTTGGACTCAAGTCTGTATACTGTTAGTTCTCGGCTCTCTGCTCTTCTAAATGGGTTATGGCCGTGCTTAATTCATGATGTTTGTCCGTAAAGAGTAATGTGAGGGATGATGAGCTGCTGTGGAGAGAGTTAATACACTGAACAAAAATATAAATGCAGCAATTTAAAATATTTCATGTAAGGAAATCAGTCAATTAAAATAAATGCATTAGGCCCTAATCTTTGGATTTCACATGAATTGGTCACAGATACCATTTTTTTAAAAGGTAGGGGAATGCATCAGAAAACCACCATGTAGCCAATAGCCTTTGCATGAAAACAAAAGAGTCGCATAGAGTTGAACAGGCTATTGATTGTGGCCTGTAATGTTGTAACAGTCCTCTTCAATGGCTGTGCAAAGTTGCTGGATATTGGCGGGAACTGGAACACACATCGATCCAGGGCATCCCAAACATGCTTATTTTGTGTGAGGATGCAGGCCATGGAAAAACTGGGAGATTTTCATCTTCGAGGATTTGTGTACAGATCCTTGCGACATGGGGCTGTGTATTATCATGCTGAAACATGAGGTAATGGCGGCGGATGAATGGCACAACAATGGGCCTCGAAATCTCGTCACGGTATCTCTGTGCATTCAAATTGCCATCGATAAAATGCAATAATGTTCATTGTCCATAGTTTATGCCTGCCCATACCATAACCCCACTGCCACCATGGGGCACTCTGTTCACAACGTTGACATCAGCAAACCACTCACCCACACAATGCCATCTGCCTAGTACAGTTTAAACCAGAATACATCTGTAAAGAGCACACTTCTCCAGCGTGTCAGTGGACATCGAAGGTGAGCATTTGCCCACTGAAGTCGGTTACAGTCAGGCCAAGACCCTGGTGAGGACAACAAGCATGCCGATGAGCTTCCCTGAGACGGCTTCTGACAGTTTGTGCAGCAATTCTTCAGTTGTACAAACCCACCGTTTTATCAGCCGTCTGGGTGGCTGGACTCAGACGATCCCGCAGGTGAAGAAGCTGGATGTGGAGGTCCTGGGCTGGCTTGGTTACATGTTGTCTGCAGTTGTGAGGCTGGTTGGACGGACTGCTAAAATCTCTAAAATGACTGTGAGCGTACCAAGTAATTAGGCGTCACTCTAAAGCGGGAAGGTGGAATAAACGGTGGAAGGTGGAATAAACGAGTCAGGAGTAGGTTCTTGATTGAACACGGTTCTCTATTGAGGGTATTTTGTCAACAAAAACATTCTAACATAATCAATGAAAAATCTTCCAAGGAAAAACACACATCTTCTTCTCCAGATGAAACAATAACACAATAGGATTATCTTTAAACTACAACAAACATAAATCACGGGTTGTCACCGTCTTAGTGGTTCTTTCAGCACAGCTTCTCTCTTCTCTCAGTGGCCATCTTCCAGAGATAGTTTCCCCCCTCTCTGCTGGTTCCATTCTCTCTTTTATAGGGGAAGGAGAGTATGTCATTAGTACCGTCAGCTGTGCTTAATTGACTCTGGTTACCTTGTCTCCCATGCTTTGTTGGGCTACTATCCATGAGCCCAGCCTGCCCTCTAGTGGTCCTTCCACATGACATTGGAGGTGGCTTATGGTAGAGAAATTGACATTGAATTTTCTGGAAACATCTCTGCAGTCAGCATGCCAATTGCACGCTACCTCAAAACATGAGACATCTGTGGCATTGTGTTGTGTGACAAAACTGCACATTTTAGTGGCCTTTCATTGTCCCCAGCACAAGTTGCACCTGTATAATGATCATGGTGTTTAATCAGCTTCTTTGATATGCCACACCTGTCAGGTGGATATATTATCTTGCCAAAGGAGAAATGCTCACTAACAGGGATGTAAACAAGTTTCTGCCCAATTTGAGATAAGAGATAAATAAGCTTTTTGTGTGTATGGAAAATGTTTGAGCTCATGAAACAGCACTTTACATGTTGTATTTATATTTTTGTTCAGTGTAGTATGAAGATAATATACATTTGGCATAGGGGGAAGCCTAATGAAAAGCATTCAGGATTTAATACTCCCAAACAGTATGGCTTTGCTCCTTCTTCTTGGTGTGGTACACTGAGCACACTAAGCCAAGCAGGTGCTCCACTGAAACATGAGATGGTTGCCATCTGTCTGTTTAAAACATTTAATAGGTAAATCATTACATATCACACCATGTGAAAGCACAGTTAATATGTTGTCTTACAGAGATGCCTGCATCGACAGCTTCAGGGGATTTCTATGAGAGCAATACATCTTCCAAACACCTTTTACAAACAGCAAGCAAATGATTTCCTAAATGCTGTGTCAGAAGTCACTGGTGGGTCAGAGTGAATTCCTATTGGGTCATGTTCAGTAGGGAACACCGTAGCAAAACCTTTTTCAATGGAAAACAAAAATGTATTTGTATTCTTAATGGACTAGAATTACAACCCTCATGTTATGGATTTATGATTGGTTCGTGGCTTCAAATATGCTTGAGTAAATCCTAAGTATACTGAACAAAAATATAAACGCAACATCTAAAGTGTTGGTCCCATGTTTCATGAGCTGAAATAAAAGATCTCATCCCATCCCATGTGTTCACATCCCTGGCAGTGAGCATTTCTCCTTTGCCAAGATAATCCATCCACCTGACAGGTGTGGCATATCTAGAAGCTGATTAAACATCATGATCATTACACAGGTGAACCTTGTGAAGGGGAATATTTTTGTGCATACAGTATGAAACATTTCTGGGATCTTTTATTTCAGGTCATGAAACATGGGACCAGGACTTTACATGTTGCATTTATATGTTTGTTCAGTGCAATTAGGGGGCTATGAGTCACAGTGCTATTACAGGTGGTGAGGGTAGGCAACAACATCTCCTCCCTGCTGATCCTCAACACGGGGCCCCACAAGGGTGCGTTCTGAGCCCTCTCCTGTACTCCCTGTTCACCCACGACTGCGTGGCCACGCACGCCTCCAACTCAATCATCAAGTTTCATCAAGAAGGCGCAGCAGCGCCTCTTCAACCTCAGGAGGCTGAAGAAATTTGGCTTGTCACCAAAAGCACTCACAAACTTCTACAGATGCACAATCGAGAGCATCCTGGCGGGCTGTATCACCGCCTGGTACGGCACATGCTCCGCCCTCAACCTTAAGGCTCTCCAGAGGGTAGTGAGATCTGCACAACGCATCACCGGGGGCAAACTACCTGCCCTCCAGGACACCTACACCACCCGATGTTACAGGAAGGCCATAAAGATCATCAAGGACATCAACCACCCGAACCACTGCCTGTTCACCCCGCTATCATCCAGAAGGCGAGGTCAGTACATGTGCATCAAAGCTGGGACCGAGAGACTGAAAAACAACTTCTATCTCAAGGCCATCAGACTGTTAAACAGCCACCACTAACATTGAGTGGCTGCTGCCAACACACTGTCATTGACACTGACCCAACTCCAGCCACTTTAATAATGGGAATTGATGGGAAATGATGTAAATATATCACTAGCCACTTTAAACAATGCTACCTTATATAATGTTACTTACCCTACATTATTCATCTCATATGCATACGTATATACTGTACTCTACATCATCGACTGCATCCTTATGTAATACATGTATCACTAGCCACTTTAACTATGCCACTTTGTTTACTTTGTCTACATACTCATCTCATATGTATATACTGTACTCGATACCATCTACTGTATGCTGCTCTGTACCATCACTCATTCATATATCCTTATGTACATATTCTTTATCCCCTTGCACTGTGTATAAGACAGTAGTTTTGGAATTGTTAGTTAGATTACTTGTTGGTTATCACTGCATTGTCGGAACTAGAAGCACAAGCATTTCGCTACACTCGCATTAACATCTGCTAACCATGTGTATGTAACAAATAAAATAAAATTTGATTTGATTTGATTTGATTTAGATATTTAGACAGCCTGTGCTGACTTGCGCTGGCTGATACATTCTAGTTGTTGTACGGAGACCAACCATCTGTGCATCACAGACAGGTCATTGGCATCCCTGCAAAGAAGCATCGTCATAGCTATGTTCACTTCAGAGATGAAAGAAGGCCAGAATTCAAAAGGACAGCCAAGCTCTACCCACCACTACCCACCCAGCCCATTTAACTCATCAGTGGCACTGCCAAGCTGCCAGGCCCGGCCCAGAGCCCATCCACACTGCTGACAGTCACAGGAAACACAGATAACCGAGCCAACAGATAGAGCCAGAGCATGGCAACGATGGCCTCAGCCAGACCATCAGATCAGATATATGACAGAGTCATCAAACCCTCCCTGGCCTCTACTACCAGAGCTGCCCTGGGGGTTTGTGTCTGGCTCCCACCTCAGCTCACCATCAGTCAGTCACAGACTTGTCGCCAATAGGAATTAAATGACACCTGGTTTCCACATTGGCCACACATGATGTTCCAATAACTTCAACATGCTGCCCTCAAGGCATAGAAGTGTTTGATTTGCAATGTTGATGTACTCAAAGTACTAAAGTAAGGCAAGGAATTGACATACTCAAAATGGTTGTGCTCTCTGTTATTTTTGGATAATGACCAGCTACCATTTTCTCTATCGCCACATAAAAATGTAAGGCATTTCCATGTAAACCCCCCCCATATGAGCATATCAAATTTGGTGTCAAATGAAAGCTAATAGTCTGTGTTTTAGAAATTAAGGCATACAGTGCATTGGGAAAGTATTCAGACCCCTTCCCTATTTCCACATTTTGTTACGTTACAGCCTTATTCTAAAACAGATTAAATAAAAATTGTTCCTCATCAATATACACACGTTACCCCATAATGACAAAGTGAAAACAGGTTTTTAGAATTTTTTGCAAATGTATAAAAAAATTAGAGAAAACAGAAATACCTTATTTACATACGCATTCAGACCCTTTGCTATGAGACTCGAAATTGAGCTCAGGTGCATCCTGTTTCCATTGATCATCCTTGAGATGTTTCTACAACTTGATTGGAGTCCACCTGTGGTAAATTCAATTGATTGGACATGATTTGCACACACCTGTCTATATAAGGTCCCACAGTTGACAGTGCATGTCAGAGCAAAAACCAAGTCATGAGGTCAAAGGAATTGTCTGTAGAACTCCAAGACAGGATTGTGTCGAGGCATAGATCTGGGGAAGGGTGCCAAAATGGAGGAAGTTTAGAAACACCAAGGCTCTTCCTATAGCTGGCCACACGGCCAAACTGAGCAATCGAGGGAGAAGGGCCTTGGTCAGGGAGGTGACCAAGAACCCGATGATCACCCTGACAGAACTCCAGAGTTCCTCTGTGGGGATGGGAGAACCTTCTAGAAGGACAACCATCTCTGCAGCATTCCACCAATCAGGCCTTTATGGTTGAGTGGCCAGACGGAAGCCACTCCTCGGTAAAAGGCGCATGACAGCACGCTTGGAGTTTGCCAAAAGGCACCTAAAGGACTCTCAGACCATGAGAAACAAGACTCTCTGGTCTGATGAAACCAAGATTGAACTCTTTGGCCTGAATGCCAAACGTCACGTCTAGAGGAAACCTGGCACCATCTCTACGGTGAAGCATTGTGGTGGAGCGTCATGCTGTGGGGCTGTTTGGGAGACTAGTCAGGATTGAGGGAAAGATGAACAGAGCAAAGTACAGAGAAATCCTTGATGAAAACCTGCTCCAGAGTGCTCAGGACCTCAGACTGGGGAGAAGGTTCACCTTCCAGCAGGACAACGACTCTAAGAACACAGCCAAGACAACACAGTAGTGGCTTCAGGTCTGAATGTCCTTGAGTGGCACAGCCAGAGTCCAAACTTGATCACGATCAAACATCTCTGGAGAGACCTGAAAATAGCTATACAGCAACGCTCCCCATCCAACATGACAGAGCTTGGTAGGATCTGCAGAGAAGAATGGGTGTGCCAAGCTTGTAGCGTCAAACCCAAGAAGACTCGAGGCTGTAATCGCTGCCAAAGGTGCTTCAGCAAAGTACTGAGTAATGGGTCTGAATACTTATGTAAATGTCATATTTCAGTTTTTATTTTTAATAGATTTGCAGAAATGTCTAAAAGCCTGTTTTTGCTTTGTCATTACGGGGTATTGTGTGTAGATTAATGAGGGGGGAAAACGATTTAATTCATTTTAGAATAAGGCTGTAACAACAAAAATGTGAAAAAGTCAATGGGTCTGATTAAATTTTTGAATGCACTGTATATACATTTTTCAACCATTGTCATTCTAATGAATTAGGAATAAGCAAAGGCTTTTAAAGGGGTCTTAGGAAACATCTGGCAGAACAAGTCTTTAAATGTATCAGAAGTACATTAAAACACAACAATGTTGAAGTAAAGACCCCTGCCATCATTCTCTAACCAGATGTTAATCAACTTAATTTACTGTAGTTCAATAACCAAAAGGTGTTTTATCATAGCTGACCCCCTATTCTTTCTGCAGACATCTTTGCATCCTAATTCAGAGTAAACATTTAACAGGGAGTTTGGAAAACTTCACATAAACTGAGGAAAATGTTATCGTCATTCTGTTACTCAAACAGTTCAGATGTAAAGTTTGGTAAGTCTGTTTTTGTACAATTTGTATGTGGAAATTGTTAAAACTAGTCCTTGTGCATAGAGTTGTATGGTTTGTTTAACTTTTGCAATCAATGGTTTTTGTTTGGCGCACTATTAAAGTGAATAATCAGTCTCATTCTGTTATTCCATTACCGTGGAATAGCCCAGTATACATTCCCAAATTATTGAGAGATAATAAAATCAAAGCTCTTGATAACGATGATATCTTCAATAAAACCAATCAGATCTCCACATATCTTCTAACTCTGGACAATTTGATCACTTGGTCACACAAGAGCAAGTGATAAAAGTACTACAGGACAGCTGCCATGACATCATAAAAATGAGCCATGCAAATATTAGATCTGGGAATGTTTATGCCATCCTTAAGTTACTGATATCAACTTACCCCCACTGGCAACTTCCTGTATGCCCTTCACCTATTTCTGCCATGCTTACACATAAGACCACCACTCCACAAGCACACTGCTGTCTCTGGCAGGCCTCCAAAACATTTGACTGACTGACTGATCCACACAGGGAGGCACTGCTGGGGTGCAGAGATCGGCAGTTAGTACATCACCTCCCAACCATGCATTGCATTTCTCCGATTTAAATATACAGTATCATCTTTTCTCAGCAGTGGCAACAGACCAAAACTAGAGAGAAAGGCCAGCCATGAGGAAAGATGTAATAAAGAACATACACTGCTAGTCCAAGATCACTTAACTCCCATAATTTGATCAACTACGATATGGGCTAGCGTAAATAAACCTAGTCCTTAAGGCCACACATCTCCACATCTCCCAGTCTATCAGCCTCACTACAGATGATGGGCCTGACAGTTGACTGACAACTGATTTAAATTGACTTGTTTTCTAGGAGGTGCAGTAACCGCCTTCAGCTCAGGGTCTTCTCTACCTCTTCTCCAGCTTGATCCTAGCAGCCTGTTGCTTGGTAACAGACTGCGACCACTTCCCTCTCCCTTAAGTGCAAGAGTCCTGCCTTGGAAAGGCTTCAAACGGGCCTGTTACTGAACCATGGGACCCAGGCTCCACCATGTTCCCCTCAACTCCTGTGTTCCTGTGCTGGTTTAGAGCAGCTGAGCAGGCTGTCTTCGGGGAGCAGGAGGAGAAGGTGGTAGACCAGGCGGCTGGGAGCAGGGTCTGGCTGGTGCTGATGACAGAACCGTACAGCAGGGAGAGGCATGGGGGACCAAGCTAGAAACCCCAAAGCGCTGTGTTAAGAAGCAGTGCGGCTTGGTTGGGTTGTGTATCGGAGGACGCATGACTTTCAACCTTCGTCTCTCCCGAGCCCGTACGGGAGTTGTAGCGATGAGACAAGATAGCTACTAAACAATTGGATATCGCGAAATTGGGGAGAAAAAGGGGTCAAATTGAATTTATTTTTTTATTTTTTTAAATAGAAACCCCAGAGTCTGTCAATCCCATCAGAGTTACTAACCATCACACAATGTCAAGCAAACCTGGCCAACATGGGGCCCACTCTCATCCTGCAAAGTTACATCCTAGAAGAATGTGAAATCCAAAACGGGAGTGGAAAGTGACCCTGCATCATAATACTGAAGCACCACATCTTTCTCAAATAATCTGCTGTTTCTATTTTCTAGAATTGCTTTGTTATTGCAGGCAGTTTTCAGTGAGTAATACTGAAAGTGGGAGGTAGGCTGAAAGTAGAATTAATTTCTTCCCAGTACTGGAACTCATAGGCCTGTAACAAACATTTTATGGAGCTAATCATAGAATTACATATAGAATCCCTATTAATTCAATAGGATCTCTGTGGGCCTATTCATAAAGATGAATCATTTCAAATGTATAAACCTTTTATTGTGGCATAAATGGTGTTTTAATCTGATTTTCGAATCATCACTTCAAAGGGCTCCTTTACTAGGCTACCAGCGCACGTTCATCCACTTGCAACATATTTCCAGCCTCCAAACAGTGGTGAAAGGAATTGCTATGCAGACATACACACAATGAATCTTCTCCTTTCCTCCTTCTGATGACCAGATCACCACCTCTGAACCTCGGCAAAGACAGCTGCTCTTCCTCCCGCGGAAGGACTGAAAGGACAAAGTCCTCTTCCCAGACATCTATTACATAAAAGACCAAAAAGTGTGATGATATTTTGGTGATTGTCATTAGGCCAGAATGTATGCCTCCACTGCTGTCCGTGCGTGTGTCGGTGTCGCCCACTCATCACTGCCTTGCCAAAATGTCCGTGTTCTCAGCGAACCACATCGTATTTTGGAGCGTGGGCTATAGGCTACCACACGTTTTCAAGTCCATTCCCTCCTTTTTCATGCCTCTGACTTCTGTGATAAAAAAGGGGTGTAATAGCATACAGTTCTGTTGACATTTGGTTTTAATTATGTGATAGGCTCATGTTGTAGCAGTATGGTGTACCTCCACTATTTATTCTGCTGGGACGCCGTACCGGACCGTACCGCCTGACTATGAAGCACCATAGCATATTCAAAAATAATAGCTCATTTCATATCACTACCTCTGAAAGGCCTCCTAAACTGTTGTGTCACAAAAACATTTTAAACACGAGGATAATGGACAGACTTCTGTACTGTACTTCATTCCCAGTGTGCCATGCTGTGTTCACACTCGTGTCACATTCTGTTATAGACGGCCAGACTGGCACATTGGTCAACACAGCCTGGGGCCAAGCTGCCTGGTGCAGACAGCCCTCTTCCTGGGCACGGGCGGGCAGGCACGAGGACATCAGAACTATTTATATCCGCTTATTAAACCAGCACTGTTTTCCTAATGAAGTTGTGTCAAATGAGAAGGCAGAAAGAGGAAAGAGTGGACCCAGGTCTACTACATGCAGTACGAAATTCCCCTTTGAGATTGTACAACTCAATATTAAGAGGTTTTTCTTAATGTTTTGTAATGTTTAGATTGAGATAATACAAAACAAAAACAAATTGAGAGTAGCAAAGTGAAATGCCATCTCTAGGGAGCCATCCAGATGCTCTAAACGTGTGCAATGTGAAGTGAAATCCATGGAATGTGTTCAGCAAACCACAAAGAAAGTTGAAATAACTTTGGCACGGGTCAATAACTATGAATGTTATGAACGTAGCCAGACAAAGGCCATTACCTTATCAGGATCAGCTAACAGACATATTCTCATTCAGACATGGCCAATAACAGGAAGCTGACACAATCTGATGTCATTGTGAATCCATCCCCCCAGTCACCTGCTTTGAGTCTCGCTGGCAGTCCAAGCAACACAGCTGGAAGGTATTCACTGTGAACAAAGAGAAATTGTGAAGGGAAACTCAGCAATCATCCTTCACAAAAGTTAAGTCACTAATTTGAAACATCCCCTATAGGTCCCCTGTAAGTGACGATGATCTGCTGTGCCTGTAAGCAAAGATTTACAATGTAAAATTGCACAACCACTTGTTAATGTAGCTAAGGTAGCCTAAATAGTGATTTTCTTTTGTGAGTTGATGTGAGAAACAAAAATAAAATAAAGAAGTAGAATGGGAAAAATAAGTGGAAATTAGAACATATTTTCCCCCTCCATTCAATCACATAATTTACTTCACATAAATTAAATTCTCTATAAAAGACAGCACATTTTATAAGTACATTTTTGGATTGAATTTGTTAATCTGATGTGTGTGGTCCCTTTAACAGGAGTCAAAAGAAAATGCTGCGTTTATAACCAAGTGGGCATCTGGTATTTACCACACTGGTAAAAATCCAATTGAACGAACCTCCAACGAGTTTACCAACTCGTGTACCATCTCCAAGCTCCGATTTCTCACACATGCTGAACTCTGACGTCATATTAAGGAAACGGTCTCAATAACAGCATTTTCGGCAGTAAAATGCAACAACAAAATTGTATTTATAGAAAGTAATCTATTAATGTGTTTTTTTAACACTATAATTTGCTTGCGAGCATGATAGCTGTACTTTTTGTCGATGGTTGACATGAGCCAATCGGCGTTTCTCAAGAAGTTGAATGCACCCAACTTGATTTTACGAGTTCACAACTGGTAATTACCACCTTCCCATTTAGTTATCAACTCAGCAGAAGCCCCAGCATCACACGCGATACAACTAGCAAGCCAAACCGGCTTTTGACAAATATTTCCTTTAACAAATCATTTGTGGGTGCAAACACAATTTCAGATTAATACATAGGAAACGGACATTATTGATGTTGCATACTGAATAGGCCTGTATGTTCTTGGCTAACATAAATGTGCCTCAACAAACCTACATCGTTGCAACAAAACAAAAAGACTAGCTAGCTAATGCTTTTAACCTTATAGGAAAAAGAAACGTGTCTTGTTTAACAAGCTAGGTCACAGATGAAAGAGTTATAAGTATCTCTGGCTAGGTAGCTATTTTAACTCGATTACAAGCTCAGGTACATCAAGCAATGTAGCTTGTCAGGGCGAAAGAGGACACAAGTGTCCGTTTTTTTAATTTCACCTTTATTTAACCAGGTAGGCTAGTTGAGAACGAGTTCTCATTTGCAACTGCGACCTGGCCAAGATAAAGCATAGCAATTCGACACATACAACAACACAGAGTTACACATGGAATAAACAAAACATAGTCAATAATACAGTAGAACAAAAGAAAACAAAATGTCTATATACAGTGAGTGCAAATGAGGTAAGTTAAGGAAATAAATAGGCCATGGTGGCGAAGTAATTACAATTTAGCAATTAAACACTGGAATGGTAGATCGGCAGAAGATGAATGTGCAGGTAGAGATACTGGGGTGCAAAGGAGCAAAATAAATAAATACCAGTATGGGGATGAGGTAGGTAGATAGATATGCTGTTTACAGATGGGCTATGTACAGGTGCAGTGATCTGTAAGCTGCTCTGACAGCTGGTGCTTAAAGCTAGTGAGGGAGATGTGAGTCTCCAGCTTCAGAGATTTTTGCAATTCGTTCCAGTCATGGGCAGCAGAGAACTGGAAAGAAAGATGACCAAAGGAGGAATTGGCTTTGGGGGTGACCAGTGAGATATACCTGCTGGAGTGCGTGCTACGAGTGGGTGCTGCTATGGTGACCATTGAGCTGAGATAAGGCGGGGCCCGAGGGCCAAGTAAAAAGGGGCGTGTCACTGAGGAAGGTGAGGTCTACCGTCCATGACCATGAGAGCGGTGATGTTGATGATGTCAGACCAGGGACAGTGAAGAGTCAGTACTTCTGCAAGGAGGGGGAACCACAAAGGCTTGGAGAAGAGTTCTTCAACCAGCCCTGTATAAGTTTGGCTAAAGCATTCCTGGGCAAAATACGTTCCCTAGAATCAAACATAATTTTAACCCAAACCACTGTTGAATAGCCGTTGATCAGATACAGATTATAACACAATAGGTAGGCCTATTACTAGGGCAGCCCCCGTGATGGGAAGGGGGTTCTTTGTGGACTAATGTCTACCTCTGATATAGCTACAGATTGTTACACCAGATAATGTGATTGAACTTTTTTTGCTCCGTGAAGTAATCCAACAATTTGTAATCCAACAATTTGTATTTCAAATATTTTCTCATTGATCGAGACTGGTGGGTGTCCTCCCCAAGGTGCTCGTGTCATGAAGGGCAGACACCTGTCTCGATCAATGAGAGAAGACTTGAAATAGACAAGATGGTAGGATTACTTCATGGAACAAAAAAATGATTACCTGGTGTAACAATCTGTAGTCACCTCTGAGGATTATTGTTGCAACTAAGAGTTGGAAAGGTCATCTATTTTAATCCTGAACAGAAACACTGCTTGCATTCAAACGACCAGCAAATTTCAAAGCCAGGAAGTACTTGTGTATGCAGAGTGACTTATTAATCTTAGCCATGTTGCTTCTTTTTAAGCCCTCCAGTGGCTGAATCCTGTGCATGTTTGTATTTAATTAAGTTATGTCTGGACCAGTTTACAGGAAGGCTGTAATAAAAAGTATGAAAGCCATTATCATGTGGCAAGGCTTCCGGGCTGGTTGTTAATTGTCAGAGAAGCTTGGTTCCCCCCGGTGTGATTATGCATTCCACCAAACTTCCAGCACACACTGCCTCAGAACACTGTGTGGTTTGTGAACAGTCCTTTGCTCAATGCTGAAATAATTGCTCTCCTCAATGGGGACTTCTTTCAACAGCACTGAAAGAAACTCTGACTCTGAGTAGTTGGTGCTGACTGAGATCTAAACAACTGATGGGAGAGGACTTATCTTGTAGAAGAAGAAAAAATTCCTCCTCACATTAACCTAATTTTATACTACTTTGCCCCCCCAGCTCCATCTATACTAAATGCCTTCTCATGGCCTCTGTTGATTTTGTATTTGTATTTATTATGGATCCCATTACCCAAATTAAGGCGGTTTATACCATTTTAAAACATTGCAATACATTCACAGATTTTACAACACGCTGTGTGCCCTCAGGCCCCTACTCCACCACTGCCACATATCTACAGTACTAAATCCATGTGTATGTATGTTATCGTGTGTGTGTGTGTGTGTGTGTGTGTGTGTGTGTGTGTGTGTGTGTGTGTGTGTGTGTGTGTGTGTGTGTGTGTGTGTGTGTGTGTGTGTGTGTGTGTGTGTGTGTGTGTGTGTGTGTATGCATGTGTCTGTGCCAATGTTTGTATTGCTTCACAGCCCCCGCTGTTCCTTAAGGTGTTTTTTTAATCTGTTTTTAAAATCTAATTTTACTGCTTGCGTCAGTTACTTGATGTGGAATAGAGTTCCATGTAGTCATGGTCTATGTAGTACTGTGTGCCTCCCATAGTCTGTTCTGGACTTGGGGACTGTGAAGAGACCTCTTTGGGTATGCGTCCGAGCTGTGTGCCAGTAGTTTAGACAGACAGCTCGGTGCATTCAACATGTTCAATACCATTCAATACCTCTCATAAATAAAGGTAGTGATGAAGTCAATCTCTCCTCCACTTTCAGCCAGGAGAGATTGACATGCATATTATTAATATTAGCTCTCTGTGTACAGTTGAAGTCAGACGTTTATATACACCTTAGTCAAATACATACATCCTAGTAAAAACTACCTGTCTTAGGTTAGTTAGGATCACCACTTTATTTTAAGAATGTGAAATGTCAGAATAATAGTAGAGAGAATGATTTATTTCAGCTTGTATCACATTCCCAGTGGGTCAGAAGTTTACATACACTCAATTAGTATTTGGTAGCATTGCCTTTAAATTGTTTAACATGGGTCAAACGTTTCGGGTAGCCTTCCACAAGCTTCCCACAATAAATTGGGTGAATACTGGCCCATTCCTCCTGACAGAGCTGGTGTAACGGAGTCAGGTTTGTAGGCCTCCTTGCTCGCACACACTTTTTCAGTTCTTCCCACCAATTTTCAATAGGATTGAGGTCAGGGCTTTATGATGGCCACTCCAATACCTTGACTTTATTGTCCTTACGCCATTTTGCCACAACTTTGGAATTATGCTTGGGGTCATTGTCCATTTGGAAGACCCATTTGCAACCAAGCATTAATTTCTTGAGATGTTGCTTTAATATATCCACATAATTTTCCTTTCTCATGATGCCACCTATTTTGTGAAGTTCACCAGTCCCTCCTGCAGCAAAGCACCCCCACAACATGATGCTGTCACCCCCATGCTTCACGGTTGGGATGGTGTTCTTCGGCTTGCAAGCTTCCCCCTTTTTCTCAAAACACAACGATGGTCATTATGGCCAAACAGTTCAATTTTTGTTTCATCAGACCAGAGGACATTTCTCCAAAAAGTACAATCTTTGTCCCCATGTGCAGTTGCAAACTGTCTGGCATTTTTATGGCGGTTTTGGAGCAGTGGCTTCTTCCTTGCTGAGTGGCCTTTCAGCTTATGACGAAATAGGACTCGCTTTACTGCGGATATTGATTCTTTTGTACCCGTTTCCTCTAGCATCTTCATAAGGTCCTTTGCTGTTGTTCTGGGATTGATTTGCACTTTTCGCAAATCGCTCATTTCTAGGAGACAGAACACGTCTCCTTCCTGAGCGGTATGATGGCTGGGTGGTCCCATGGCATTTATACTTGCATACTATTAATTGTGATACAGTGAAATAATTGGTCTGTAAACAATTGTTGGAAAAATTGCTTGTGTCATGCACAAAGTAGACATCCTAACCGACTTGCCAAAACTATAGTTTGTTAAGAAATTTGTGAAGTGGTTGAAAACAAGTTTTAATGACTCCAATCTAAGTGTATGTAAACTTCCGACTTCAACTGTACATCCAAGGGACAGCCGTGCTGTCCTGTTCTGAGCCAATTGCAATTTTCCTAAGTCCTTTTTTTGTGGCACCTGACCACAAGACTGAACAGTAGTCAAGGTGGGACAAAACTAGGGCCTGTAGGACCTGCCTTGTTGATAGTTTTGTTAAGAAGGCAGAGCATCGCTTTATTAAAGACAGACTTCTCCCAATCTTAGCTACTACTGCATCAATATGTCTTGACCATGACAGTTTACAATCTATTGTTACTCCAATCAGTTTAGTCATCTCAACTTGCTCAATTTCCACATTATTTATTACAAGATTTAGTTGAGGTTTAAGGGTTTAATGAGTGTTTTGTTCCAGATACAATGCTTTTAGTGTTAGAAATATTTAGGGCTAACTTATTCCTTGCCACCAACTCTGAAACTAACTGCAGCTCTTGGTTGAGTGTTGCAGTCATTTCAGTTGCTGTAGTAGCTGACGTGTATAGTGTTGAGTCATCCGCATACATAGAGACTCTGGCTTTACTCAGTCAGTGGCATGTCGTTAGTAAAAATTTCAAACATCAAGGGGCATAAACAGTTACCCTGGGGAATTCCTGATTCTAACTGGATGATATTCTATAGGCTTCAATTAAGACAAGTAACTCTTTATCCACATTATAGCAGGGGGTGTAAAGCCATAACACAATTTTTTCCAGTAGCAGTCTTTGATCGATAATGTCAAAAGCTGCACTGAAGTCTAACAAGACAGGCCCCACAGTCATTTCATCATCAATTTCTCTCAGCCAATCGTCTGTCATTTGTGTAAGTGTTGTGCTTGTTGAGTGTCCTTCCGTATAAGCATGCTGAAATTCTGTTGTCAATTTGTTTACTGTAAAATAGCATTGTGTGGTCAAACACAATTTTTTCCAGAAGTTTACTAAGGGTTGGTAACAGGCTGATTGGTCGGCTATTTGAGCCAGTAAAGGAGCTTTACTGTACTTGGGTAGCGGAATGACTTTAGCTTCCCTCCAGGCCTGAGGGCACACGCTCTACAGTAGGCTTAAATTGAAGATGTGGCAATATCGTCTGCTATTATCATCAGTCATTTTCCATCCAGATTGTCAGACCCTGGTGGCTTGTCATTGTTCATAGACAATAATTTGTTCACCTCTTGAGTTGAATGATCTAGCTAAACATGGTGGTTAAAATGTGTGTTGTGTATTCCTGTATCAACATTGGAGTCCAGCTAGCGGTTGCACAGCCATTGGCACACATACACCATCAGCAGGGCTTATTGTGACCCCACACATGTAGTCTAGTTCTCTTCAGAGACAACAATAGCTCAAGTTCCTACTGAAGACATACCCACTGAGGACACACATGAAAGAAAGTCTTTATTTAGGCCATCCCTTGTTTGTGCTGCAAGGTATTGGTGCGTCGGAGTGCAGATGGTGGTGGAGACTGAGGCCTACCTGGGAGAGGACAGAGCCTCTCACTCTGCTGGGGGAAAATGTACTGAGAGGAACACAGTGATGTTTATGAAACCCGGCACCATCTATGTGTACCCCATATACAGCATCTACCTCTGTATGAATGTTTCCAGTCAAGGTAAGACCATACAACAAAACAGTACAACAGCCAGGCTTACCCTGAAGGTAGTGGTACAAACCACCAGTAATAAACCAAACTGCCATTAAAACCACACGCAGAAAAGTTCAGTGTGTTGGCCTTATCTGTAGGAAAATCACCTCATTAGAGACTAAGTAGTGTTGCATCTCCCAGGCTCTCCCATGTTACTTTCATTAGGACATAGTTCTCTTTTTTTCAACTGTTTCTCATTATTGAAGACGTTATATTATATGTTGCACCATGTTATTATCCATTCATTCACGCTGGAGAAAAAGGGCAAAGGAAGGAGATAATATGGCTCCACTCTATCGTTCCCTGTGTGTGTTCTCTCTAGGGGGAGGGTGCTGCTGTGCTTCTGCGGGCTCTGGAGTCTCTACATGGCCTGCCTCTAATGAAGCAGCTGCGGACAGCCAGGCGGAGGGGGGAGGCCAGGCCCCTGAAGGACAAAGAGCTATGCAATGGTCCCTCAAAGCTGTGCCAGGCCCTGGACATACCGCGCTGCTTCGACCGGAGAGACCTTGCCTCAGACCCAGAGGTGTGGCTGGAGAGACACTCAGATAGGACCGCAAGAGCCAGGCCTCAGGGAGGTGGTCTCAGCAAGCCGGATCGGCATTGACTCTCATGGGGAATGGGTCACCAAACCCCTGCGCTTCTATCTGCGTGGTCACCACTGTGTGAGTGTAGTGAACAAACAGGCAGAGACACAGATTCACTCACTGGCCAACAATGTGATATCAGACTTTGCGTCCTCCTCAGTGGACGTATGTGATGGTGACACAGGACAGAATTGAAACTGGGAATATTTTTGGAATTGTATCAAACCATGATGAGTATATACTTAATGTTTTTACAGACATAATGCAAGTGAAAAATGTCAACTATGAGCTATTTCAGTAATTTGGTCTAGCTATGGGGAAATCATTGCAAAATACCCAAAGCCAAAATGTTTGCTCTGAGGGGAATCCAGATTCAATATATAATTACGTCTACTTAGATACACACATTGTTGCCCAAACACAAATCCCACAGATATGGAATATGCCATATTTGTATGCTACAAATAATTAAACTACATTCCAAACATCTTTAAAATATTTGATCTAGCCTCCCCTCCCTGCTATCAAAGCAACTAGAATTTCCATTCCAGTCATTCTCATTAATAAACATCCTTGCTGGAAAAGTTCCCTTGGAATCATTGATTTCGCAGATGTTTGGAACGTCGTGCTCCTTCTCTCAAAGCAGAAACAGCATGTCTGATGTTTGGCATCTTTTCATTCTTTCCCTCCCACTGAGACTCCTGGGGGAGGCAGCCTTGCCTGCAGCCTGGAATGAGCATTAAGGTTGTTTTCCTACATTGTGTTTGTTGGAGATGATTTAGCACTTTTGGGAATCCCCCAAATGGAAAGGCTCAAGTGGAGTACTGTGTTTAAACTGCCCAATTTATAGGTATCACTAAAGCTCTTCACAACTGTTATTCAATCATGTACAGTAGTATTGAAAACAAGGCTTTGAACGTAAAACATGAAAGGGACAAATTAAATCATCTAAAAGCTACATACATTCACTCCCAGTCCCCCAATCAGAGCAGACAGTTGTTATTTTAGAAATCTTATTGTTTTGGGTAGCATTGATAGGAGTACAGTTGGGTAGAAGCAATGAGCACCATAATAAGGCCTTTGTACAGCAGCAGTCCGTATCATTCTGTCCGTCTGGTATTTCAGAAAGGGTCCTTCACCTCATGACAGACCTGTTCACTCTCTCTACCCTCTAATCCAGAGGAGAGTGGAAGAGGGAGATGACAGACCTCTAATCCAGAGGAGACTGGAAGAGGGAGATGACAGACCTCTAATCCAGAGGAGACTGGAAGAGGGAGATGACAGACCTCTAATCCAGAGGAGACTGGAAGAGGGAGATGACAGACCTCTAATCCAGAGGAGACTGGAAGAGGGAGATGACAGACCTCTAATCCAGAGGAGACTGGAAGAGGGAGATGACAGACCTCCTCCAGAGGAGAGTGGAAGAGGGAGATGACAGAATCCAGAGGAGACTGGAAGAGGGAGATGACAGACCTCTAATCCAGAGGAGACTGGAAGAGGGAGATGACAGACCTCTAATCCAGAGGAGACTGGAAGAGGGAGATGACAGACCTCTAATCCAGAGGAGACTGGAAGAGGGAGATGACAGACCTCTACTCCAGAGGAGACTGGAAGAGGGAGATGACAGACCTCTACTCCAGAGGAGAGTGGAAGAGGGAGATGACAGACCTCTACTCCAGAGGAGAGTGGAAGAGGGAGATGACAGACCTCTAATCCAGAGGAGACTGGAAGAGGGAGATGACAGACCTCTAATCCAGAGGAGACTGGAAGAGGGAGATGACAGACCTCTAATCCAGAGGAGACTGGAAGAGGGAGATGACAGACCTCTAATCCAGAGGAGAC
The DNA here is from genome assembly GCF_023373465.1 of Oncorhynchus keta. Classification (NCBI taxonomy): domain Eukaryota; kingdom Metazoa; phylum Chordata; class Actinopteri; order Salmoniformes; family Salmonidae; genus Oncorhynchus; species Oncorhynchus keta. The sequence goes on from NC_068452.1 coordinate 24,562,586, forward strand.
TGGAAGAGGGAGATGACAGACCTCTAATCCAGAGGAGACTGGAAGAGGGAGATGACAGACCTCTAATCCAGAGGAGACTGGAAGAGGGAGATGACAGACCTCTAATCCAGAGGAGACTGGAAGAGGGAGATGACAGACCTCTACTCCAGAGGAGACTGGAAGAGGGAGATGACAGACCTCTACTCCAGAGGAGAGTGGAAGAGGGAGATGACAGACCTCTAATCCAGAGGAGACTGGAAGAGGGAAGAGACCTCTACTCCAGGGAGATGACAGACCTCTACTCCAGAGGAGAGTGGAAGAGGGAGATGACAGACCTCTACTCCAGAGGAGACTGGAAGAGGGAGATGACAGACCTCTACTCCAGAGGAGATTGGAAGAGGGAGATGACAGACCTCTACTCCAGAGGAGATTGGAAGAGGGAGATGACAGACCTCTACTCCAGAGGAGATTGGAAGAGGGAGATGACAGACCTCTACTCCAGAGGAGACTGGAAGAGGGAGATGACAGGGTCCTCATGGTTGGTGACCACCAGAACACTTCTGAATTTGTCAAAGAGGGTCTTCAGCTGAGATCGCCTCATGTTTTCATTATACATGATCTCCTCCAGGTGATGGTGCCCTCGGAAGTAGTGCAGTAGCCTGGAAAGAAGGAAGGAACATCACACAACAGGCAGAGAAATGAGACTAAAGCAAATTCTTCTCCAAATCATTAGCTAAGTAAATCTAGCATGAAGCAGCACTTGTTAGAGCCAGTAATCACATTAGTGCATCCTGCACACTATGCAGTCACACTATTGATTCACTGCTTAGGGCTTTGGCATTTTCCTTCAAGCTTTTTCTCACTTCTGCAACTCAGCAATTGTTACACAACTGAAAAATAACGTTCTTTTTCCCATATATTCTTACATGAAGACGGGATGACGGGCTGACAGATGTATGTTTGTTCTGAAGATATACTAGTCACAAGAGCCTCCAGCCCTTCAAATATGAACCAGCCCACCTGTCATACTGGCTGTTACACAATAGAGGGTGCCATTACGCCACTAAAAATACAGTAGCCCACCTTGGTGCCAACTAGTAAAGCGCAGGGGACATACTGTACCTGGCAAACATGCGCAGGTCTTCAGGATTTTGTGCAGCTGGGATATTGAGGATGACCTGGCGCTCGTGCTCTGTCAGGCTGGCCAGTAACGTCTCGGTCATCCTCCTGTTTAGTGGAGAGTCTCCACCAGGAAGCAGTTCTGCACTGGAGTTATCCATACTGGGACTGGTCAGGGTCATGTCATCACTGCTGGCTACACAGAGAGAGAGAGACAGAGAGAGAGAGAGAGAGAGAGAGAGAGAGACAGAGAGACAGAGAGAGAGAGAGAGAGAGAGAGAGAGAGACATTGATTGAGGAGAAGGAATGACAGACAGGGGTTAATGATTAGCTGACTAGAGGCACAACTGTAGCAGGTAACCCATTTGAACAGGAATTGAACAGGTTAACCAGGTACGGTAGTACATAAAAACAGAGCGTACTTCATCAACACTTCACCCCCAGAGTGCAACACAGCTGGTTGAAGGGGAAGTTCACATACTTGGAGATCCGAAGCTGAGTGCGCTGGGCGTGCTGAGGCTGCGTCCCCCCACCCGGGCCACCAGGGGGAGCTCCTCGTCCCGCAGCAGACCTGGCTCCTCCTCACTGGGGGGGACCAGCAGACACACAAAGGTATGGAGCTGGATCAGCAGGCGCCGCTGGAGCATCCACACCACCATCTGGATCAGCTGGGCCTGGCCAAAGGTGGAGGGGAAAGGAGAAGGGACACACTGGGTTAGAGGCACCACTCAAAGAAAATAACTGAACAAGTGGAACTGGAAGAAGCGTCACCCTGTAACTGGGCTCATCTCTTTCAGACAGACAGGTTCCAACCTGGCCCAAAATAGAGCCAAGAAATAGCTGCGTGTTCTGGTCCTGTTCTCATGAAAAATAGATGTTGAGAAGGATGGAGTTGATGTGATATCTTTTATAATTTATCATCTTCGCTTAGAGAGCTCGGACAAACCAGGATGGGTCTGGGAGAGAGCCCAGAAGCTCTTTCTGCTTCAGACATCAGCATTTCTAAGGTATCAATGATATGCCGAGTAGCTTTCTGGAAGCTATCTTTTAGTCAAAATGAGCTTGTGTATTTCCTAATAGACCTACCTCCTGCACAGACGCATCCAGTGGGTTCCTAAACTCAGACAGTGAGAGCGGCAGGGAGAACTTGGCCAGCATGGAAGGCAGGTCATGACCTGGGAACTGCTGGCCAAACGCCTCAGCCAATGGAGAGTACCTATGCAAGAAGAAGGAGATGGTGATTTCTTACTTCTTCATATTCATATTGTGCCCGTTACAAATGTTCAAGCTGGAGAGAATCCTTTCAAGTCTACAGTACGAAACACAGACAAACCATGAGTGGCCAAAATAAAATCTAATTCAGTCAACAAAAATAATGGGTTAACATGATATGACATCACATTTTGTTATAGATTCACCATCCAATCGTTAGGTCATAATTCAAAATTAGCACCCTGATGCTCATGATGACAGCTTGTTATGTTGGTATAAAATGGATGTACAGATTACAGTGTCTTGTTCATTAGTTTAGCCAACTCTCAGCACACACCCTGTTAATGAGGCATGGCAGGGATGAGAGAAAGAGAGAAAGGGAGCACGAGGCTGTTCAAACACTCACACACACACAGATACTCACAGGCTGATGTTGGCGTGTGGGGACAGCATGTAGACATTGTTCTCACACAGAGGGTACACTATGATGGCTTTTCCCCAGTACACCAGGTGAGCAGCAATCTGGAAGATCTGCACACACAACGAACAGAAACAAAAATGTAACTGTGAAAATGCATTATTGGGCATGGACAGAACCTGTATGTATAGAAATGAAATATTACTGAAGAGAAAGAAGATTCCTAATTTACCCCACTAGATGGCAGTATGAGAACAGCAACATTATGACACCAACAATATGATGTGACATTGAGGACAATTTGTAATGACTTGCTATTCTTTATATCGACAATTCTTTATATTGCAGCATGTTAGTGTTCAGCAACTTTCAATCAAATATGTTCAAAAGTGGGCCGATGTCAACTAAACCTGGCTTCAAATACTATTCAGGGTATTTCAATTGCTTTCAAATACATTTGGAAGTAAGTATTTATATTTTATTTTTAAAGACAAGTAGTTGAATATTGGAACTTATTTGGAAATACACTGACTCAAATACACTCCTATGCATTAAATCTGGGCATCTTAAAAAAGTGTTTGAAATTAGTATTTGAAAATGCTTTCAAATAGTAGGTTATTTATAGGAAATTATTTGAAATACATTTACATACTTCCAATAGAAGTATTTTATTCAGCCACATTATTTGAAAATACTCAAATACACAGAAAATAAGTATTAAAATAATAAACAGTCAGTCAAATACCCATGTATTTGAACCCGATCAAATACCCATGTATTAGTGTGTACTGATGCAAGGTGCTCCTACCAACCTGTAGCAGGTTCAGGTCTGCATCCTGTGCCAGCTGCTGCAGGTTCTTGACTGCAGAGCAGGTCTTAATGAGGCGCACCAGAGCAGGAGAGCAATCCAAAGGCAGCTGGGCCAGCAGAGCCTTCTCACTGTCCAGCAACAGCAGAGCATGATACGGCCTGGGGGACAACAACACATACATTTAACACAGAGCCCATGTTCATGACTAATTATCACTAGTTACATTCTACATAGTCCGTGAAGTGTATGGAAATACACTTAGCGCCCCTTTGTTGCTACAAATGTACAACATTTTCTCTCTTGGAAAATACTCATAATATATAGCTATCATTATGGCTTATATTTAAGTTCCGATGCATGTTTTACTAAGGGCAAAATTGTAGTAGTAATTTGAGATGAAGATACTAACATTGGTCTGACTAAACATAAGCATGTGAAAGGCACAAGAAGTAAATAAAGAACACCATTAGGTGGCGCTGTGGCCTACAGGAAATTATTGGTGGAGCTGCTCACCTGATGCAGTTAATAGTTCCACATAAAGAAGCAGGCCACAAGAGCTAACTGTTACCACAAAGAGTTCTCTCTCACAGCCTCTGTATATAATTACATATATAATTACAGATCTGATCAACCTAATGTCCACATACAATGAAAGCCTACAAAGTTCTGCCGTCAGTTACAACTTGTAACCCACACGTCACAAACAGTGTTCAGTAGCTCACAAACTCGCACGCATACACACCTTATGGCCTTGAGGCTACGCTCCAGAGCCTCTGGGGGTACGTGGTTGCCCCCTACCCGGTGGATCTTGTGAGGTAAACAGAAGCTCACCTCCAGCCAGTTGTTGATATGGAGCCTCACCACCCCGGTTGTACACAGGCTAGAAACACAACCCAGGCTCTATTATTACACCTGCACTGTAAGAACAAAGAAACTATCCACAAATATATCATTTTGTAGGGTGTTTTTACAAACCTGTCATATGCCTCCTTCAAGTCCCTGGCAAGCTTGCATTTAGGAAGGATTTGTCTGAACGGTGACTGAGGGCTGCCATCAGCTAAGAACGAAAACACAGAAAATCAAGTCACATACATTGACCTCTCCATGACATTGTAAATCCATGTCGCGTGAAGACTTTGACAGACACCTCTCATGCCCATCTTCTTTGGGACAATATGGAGAGGAAAATATATGCATTGTTCTGTAAAATGCTATCAGAGTAAAGTAGGTACTTCATGGTATATGGTACTTAATGGCTGGTACTTTATGGTACTAGACTCAAGCACTGAGTGGTGTGGTTTGGGTAATGTAGTATGTGACTCACTCTCGGTCATGTTGGTGACCTCGTCCTGCATGGCCAGCATCAGCTTGGCCTCTCTGGTGAGGTACTGGCAGCGGCACTCCTCGTGCTGCAGGGCGATGGCGATACGCCGGGACAGGTTGTGCATGCAGCTGATGACGGACGGGTCGGCGTTGGCCTGTAAGAGGCGCCAGGACAGAGAGACGGCATTATGAGACACTGGTGCAAAGCAACTGGAACACTGATCACACTTCAACACTGGGTTAAAGTGATACTTCGAGATTGTGGCAATTTATCTAATTCCCCATAGTCAGATGAACTCGTCGATACCATTTTTATGTCTCTGCGTCCAGTATGAAGGAAGTGAAAGGTTGTTTCGTGAGCCAATGTTTACTAGAAGTTTATAGACTTCCAATCATTGCGCTAACACTAGTTAGCAATTGCACTTGAGCTAGTTAACAACTTCCTTCAAACTGCACGCAGATACTCTGAAATATCGAAATATCCCTTACATTTTTTACTACTAAAAAGTACTTTATTATTAGTTTATAGATGATTATAAATCTGTAATGGTTATAACACATTGGTTGAAATTGTGAGCATCTACTAAATGATTACATTGTAATTGTAACAAATAGGGAATCTATGGTCCGGCAAGTCAGTTCAATAATAACTTAAGAAAAAAATGTGAGTGGTGAAATGGCCCTAGTTCCAAACTGCTAATTTAAAAAATGTGAGTGGTAAAATGGCCCTAGTTCCAAACTGCTAATTTAGAAAATGGCCCTAGTTCCAAACTGCTCATTTAAAAAATGTGAGTGGTAAAATGGCCCTAGTTCCAAACTGCTCATTTAAAAATGTGAGTGGTAAAATGGCCCTAGTTCCAAACTTCTAATTTAGAAAATGGCCCTAGTTCCAAACTGCTCATTTAAAAAATGTGAGTGGTAAAATGGCCCTAGTTCCAAACTTCTAATTTAGAAAATGGCCCTAGTTCCAAACTGCTCATTTAAAAAATGTGCATACTATTAAAACAAATTCTATCTGATATTTTATCAATACATTCATGTGAAATTGTATTTATTGCTGTTAAATAATTTGGGGTGAACCGACATTGAGTGACATTACTTATATGAATATAAAAATATGAATCAATAGCGTATTTAAACAAATTACTCATATTTCAAAATAAAAAACAAACCAGTCAAAAGTACAGGACATCATTTTCTGCATTGTCATGTTAGGCACAGAGCTGTGGAAAATGCCAGTGACAGACTGGGTGGGTTGCTGGGCAGATATGAGGTTAGAACATGACTGTGCACATTCCGCCCAGTCTCAGCTGTGCAGGGCTAGGCAGCCTCCAGTGAATCAGCAGTCTGCCAGGCTGAGTCATGCCCAGGGGAGGGTAGTGCCATGCTGAGTAGAGTGATTAAACAGAGCCCACTGCCCCCGCCCAGCTCTCACCCTCCTTTCCAACACAGATAGACCCCATGCTGGAATGTTATCACCCCAAGAGACCCATCCCTTTCTGGGAAAGCACTCCCTGACCTGGCCTCACGCACCCAAATTACCAGCCAATTTATTTTATTTAATTAGACAAAATGTATTTATCACCAATGAATGTGGTGTTTGTAAAATAAGCACATAATGTGGAAAACATTTAGCTAATCCAAACCTGAGTATTAGCACTTATTCATCAAATTAAGATGAATATTATTGACATGACAGTAATTATATTCAAGAGGAAAGAAAAAGCTATTTATGGAAAATAAAATAAAAATTACTTTCTTACCCTCAGAGCAAACACAACACTGAACAGGATCATGGTGGGCATCTCCCTCTTAGGTGAGGGGTCTGTCTTGGACACCTGGACAGAAAGAAATAAGATAATAAATATAAGATGTTCTAAATCATTCTATGATCAATGGCTTTGCACATCACTATTTAAATCATAATACTTGCTATTGTATGTATTGAAATGTATAAACAACACAGTGAAAACATTCATGTTAGTCCTGTGACAAAGCTCTCTAGACAAGAATAAACAGCTTTAAATGGCTCCTTTTATTTGTGCCTTTTATACTGGTATTTTCAACATCTTATTTACAAAAATACATAAATATATAATTGCACTCTTTAAAGCTTGGTTTATTACAGTAGGTATTCAATTAAGCTTTGAAATAGCATTCTATGAGAGCGATAGCTCATGAATTGTTGGTATAATTTCTGAAAAGGGCCATTTTGTAAAGATTCTAACATACAGCTCAGGCTCGGTTATTAGGGGATCACACTGATGAGAAATTGCCATTTGGATACAGTCAACAGCATACAAATCACATGGATTAAATACATGTCTTTATGGAAAGCAAATGATTCACTGCACTAGTTGAGTAATTTGTTATCGGGTTCATCAGGACACTAATTTCAACCCTCTAACAGGCTACATGTAGTCCAGTGAATGAAATAGTACCTATCATCAACCTACTTAGGTTAGACACGTTTTAATTCCGTTTACAAACCATTTCAATATTTGTCTAGAATTTCACTCCAAATGATTTCTCCACCCCCACCCCTTATATTCAACCATTCTATCTTACTTCTGTGAAATGTCAAATAATGATTGTGAAACACAGATGTAAGGCACTTCTTCCACTAGATGGAGCGAGTGACCTGAATTCACAGTCTCAGAGTGGAATTGGAAGTAAAAGGAGAATTGCTGTTTCAGATAGAGAGAAGAACTGCCCCCTCTCAATGAAGCCAAAGCCGACCGCAATTGGGAAAATGTCAATCTTCGTGGTCAATCTTCGTGTGAATAAATGAAAATATTCTAAGACAAGCATGGTACCAATAATTCATTATATTACACCAGATGTATGTCCTTGAACTGATTATTTTAAAACCAAAAGGTCGCTGGTTCCAATCCCCGAGCCAACTAGGTAAAAAATCTGTCAATGTGCCTTTGAGCAAAGCACTTAACCCTAGCTACTCCTGTAAATCGCTCTTTAGAAGAGCATCTACTAAATGACTAATGGAACCCTGCAGTACCCCAGTAGGCCTTCAACTTGATATATTCATTGAGAGGGGGCAGCACTGAGCTAGCCTGCAACATCACTTTCTGGAGTAGCTCAAACTGTACATGTTATATTTCCATGAGATGCCATTTTAACTGAATTCCTTGGCTTCAAATGTGCTATTGAGTCTTCACAAAGGGATGAATGTCATGTGACTGATGGCTTTGTCCATCCATTCATATACAGTCATTATTCAGATCTCATGGTACTGCTGGACTGACTGACAGAGAATCTCTGCGGATGAATGTGTATTTATGCTCAGGCCATCACAAATTCACAACAAAAGTATCTTACCTGAATGGTGTGAGGATGCTGGAGGAGGGTGGGGTGCCCAACGAAACGCACATTGTCTATCTTCAGCTCAAACTTCTTCCCACACATATCAGACTTGGTGGCCAAGATAGTGGCAAGGATGATGTCAGAGAACCTTATTGGAAAAAGAGAGGAGAAAAATACCTAAGTAAACCAGCTGAGAGTAGAGCAGGAAGGGAGGAGAGCAACAAGATATCTGAGAAAGTGCCAATTATATCTAATTCGGTTTCATTGTCTTTGTTTTATTGTTTAGTCCATCAACCTATAATGGCAGCCATAGTGTTTCTATGGATAGGAGGGTTAGGTTAATCACATGGATCAGCCTGCAACCTGATTGATGGATCACAGTTTGAGAGGAGCTGGTGTAAATAGTACTTGGAGAGGAGAGACGACAGTGAATAAGCCCCCTCTGGCAGAGAAGGTGAGGGCTTTGTAAAGGGGAGGTGACAGACTCATGCTGGTTTACATAGCTCATGCTGTAGGCTGGCCCCATCATCCAATACAAATTATATCAACATCATTAGGGGGTATTATTCCACCAGACAACCGAAAAGGGACAGATTCTAATCCAATCTTAATCATGATTATGTTTTTTTGTTCTGAGAAATAAGTTATTATGTCTCTGCTTGGTTTAGTCATGTAGAAAAAGTCTGTATCTATTCAGAATTGATTTCCCAACAATCAAATATTATCACATGAAGTGGATTCCAATGCTAAATGAACTGAAGAATCTATGTCCGCTGGTTTTGGAGCAATCACTTATCAAGGCTTAATTGAAGTGCAGGATTTACCAAGATAGACCAGTGAATCATTCCATCTGTAATAATTCAACAGGGATTTCAGAGATTAAGGTTGCCGTAGGTATATGTATATATATATATATATATATATATATATATATATATATATATATATATATATATATATATATGCGCAAGACATAACAGGAAGGAAGGAGTGAATAAAGACAAGGGTGTTGTAAACAAAGGAAAGGTGGTTTTAGAATGACTTGGTCTTACCCTGCTACCAACTGTTGATCAGTTAATGGAGTTTGTTCTCTGAAATGGGAATAGGGCCATAAAAAAAAAGAAAACGCAAACAAAAGAAAAAAAATGCAGCAGACAATTGAACAGAGTCCATAACAGAAGGACATCACAAACAAAGCTAAACAAGATTACCACTTGAGAGTGACTTGAATAAATATTTTAAAGCAAATTGATCTCATTTTTGTACCAAAGACTTGATTACAGAAAATGTTGTAACGCTTCACGATGCATTGCTCTTGTACCAGAGTACAAATGCTATAATTAACCCAGTAACAATGTTATGAACATGTCATTACAAAGTAATTTATCATTTGCTTTGTAATTACATAGTAGTCAACATTAGTTTTTTTTGTTAGTGGACTCAACTCCATTAAAATGCAACAACAAAGCAATAACTAAGTAACAACAAGTTACTAGAGTAATTACCATGTTAATATCATAGATGGGTTGAAATAGGTAAAGAGTAGGCCAAACTTGATGTAAATAGGCCTGTAGCTTTTATTAGAGTAACTATCAATTGTAGGCATCTGTAATTTTTGTTAAATTCTTCCTTTTAAATTAAAATGAGTGACTGAAATTTGAATTTAAAAAAATCTTTATCTAGTGGCCACTATTTTGCATGCCAGCCATTTCTTATTATCTGAATGTCACTTGAAAATTAAAAAGCAAACACTTTAAAAGCCCACATGTTAAACAAAAGGCACTTATGTAACAAGGTTAAAAAGCTCATGTAACCTATCCATTTATTTGACATACATATAGAGTGACTTTCATAATCACATATTCCAAACAACAGATAAGGGGTGTATTGCCATGAACCCATGCTGTAATATCACAGACACATTTGCAAGAGGGCACAAATACAACCCAAGCCATCTTGGGTGATCCAGAGCCAATAGGACCCTAGCCAACACACATGCCACAATTGTTTTAATCAAATGTTGACTAATTTTGTTCTGATATGAACATATCCAAAACTTGACTGGTTAACAAAACGTATGATGAATATGCTGAAGCCTGTCACGCTGGTGCAGTGTCACACAGTCCCCTACCCAATTCATAAATGCTAACTACTTTAGCACATAATGATGATAGTATCTTCTGACTAGGGGAGTTTTGTTGAGCGCCCAAACACGCTTTAAACATTAACAAGCATTGCCTGAGGTACTATATTGGAAACATAAGGAATGTATCTCTTATCAGTGAGAAATACTTTTTTATTTTTTATTCAAGTTACTACACGCCTTTATTGGGTTAGTTTTCCCACACGGACATATGTCCATGTTACAGAGCTTGTTGATGGAAGACATTGGCCGCCACCTGTGCAAATTGGCTATCTAGCGTGCTCCGAACACCTGTGTGTAAGATAACTGAGGAGGAAATGTAGTTCAAAAACTGGGGGCACACAAAGTGTATGGATCTGTGTAAAACTACTAAAGTAAGTGTATTTTTTTTATTTGAGCGATAGGGGGCATATCAGCATACGTTTTGAAACCCGTTTCGAAAGCGATGATTATTGACGTTTTTAAACCTTAAAACACAGCATCGGAATTGTATTTTACACCGAGCCAAATGCGGGCGAATGTAATGGCTGAAAATCCGACACATGGATGAGGGTTTTCGAAAGCTAACAGTCCCCATTCAAAGGGATGTTGTTTATTTCCCCATCGTGATATAGACCTAAACATGGACACATTATATAGGTGACATAATATGATGACCAATACCTTGAATCTCCATCTGGGTCTTCAAGAACATCTCCTGTAGTGTTCAATGCATATGGACTTCGCTGTTTTGCTATTGGGCAAAGACCTCAGATTAGAAGATTTGTTTACCAAATTTTACACATCACACCACATAGCAAGCTAACGTCACACACACAGTAAGGACTACTTACTCGTGAGTGATGATGTGCAATCTGCAACCCGTTGAAATGGGTACCTAAAGAGCAATTTGTTCCCTCGGCTACCCGAAGTAACCAAAATTACACTGATAGGGCTTGTCTTTTCACCACATTTGAAGAAGCTATTTTCAGACTGTTTATACATAGATTTTCGCTCGCCTTGTAAATCAAATGATGATGAATGAATGTACATATTTTAACGTCGAGTTAGCTACTGTAATGTTAAATATCAATTGACAAACAGTTTGCTAGCTACATGGCTATAAGAAACCTAGCTACCACTTGCCAGACTTTCCAATAATTATCAAATAAAGCTAGCTCCGAGCTAACTAGCTTGTGCCAGCTAAGAAATGTTGAGGGTTAATGTTACCTATCGCATCTACATTGATTAACTACTTAACAACATTCGGTAATATACTGGTGACAATATATTTTAATACTTATATAATTCCGTTATCTGCTAGATGTGTTGTTTCTCTACTCCAGCTCGGAGCTGCCTGCCAATGTTGTGTGTTACACTGATATGTGATGTAGACCGTAAAAATAGTTCCGCTAGTGGGGTAGGAGATTACATTGATTCGGTCGATTCTAAAACAAATACCCTGTTGTAAAAACTCGCATTTTACCAGTTAATATCATCACTGTTATTTTTCAGTAGCAATGCAACTGTACTGTAGCCTTGCGAGCCAGCATGATCATGTGAGGCTAATACAACTGGAAAGCACAGAGCAGGGGTTCTTAAACGTTATCACCTAGAGACCCAAATTAAACATCAAATCAAATCGGTCACAAACACATATTTAGCAGAAGTAGCGAATTGCTTGTGTTCCTAGCTCCAACAGTCCAACAGTCAGTTAAGAACAAATTCTTATTTACAATGACAGCCTACCAGGGAACAGTGGTTTCACTGCCTTGTTCAGGGGCAGAACGACAGATTTTTACATTGTCAGCTCAGGGATTCGATCTAGCATCCTTTCAGTTACTGGCCCAACGCACTAGGCTACCTGCCGCCCAGCATGAGTGAAACCCTTTGCTTGATACTGTTATCCATAATAAAAGTCGACATTAGAATCCAGTTTACTTTTAATAATCTGAGCGAAATTATCTAAAGAGCTCTAGTGCGCCTAAAGTCGTTTTCCATTTTTTTGTTGCCATTATATCAGTTCTAGCGTGTCTCAATAATGACCATCTACACTGAACACAAATATAAACGCAACATGTGAAGTGTTGGTCCTATGTTTCAGGAGCTGAAATGACAAAATCCCAGAAATGTTCCATTTGCCCCCAAAAATGTATTTCTCTCAGATGCTGTGCACAATTTTGTTTATTTCCCTGTTAGTGAGCATTTCTCATTTGCCAAGATAATACATCCATCCACCTGACAGTTGTGGCATATCAAGAAGCTGATTAAACAGCATGATCATTACACAGGTGCACCTTGTGCTGGGGGACAATAAAAGGCCACTTTAAAATGTGCAGTTTTGTCACACAACACAATGCCACAGATGTCTCATGTTTTGAGGGAGCATGCAATTTGCACGATGACAACAGGAATGTCCACCAGAGATGTTGTCAGAGACCTGAATGTTAATTTCTCTACCTTAAACTGCCTCCAACATCGTTTTAGAGAATTTGGCAGTACATCCAACCGGTCTCACAACAGCAGACCATGTGTAACTGTAACCGATGTGAAATGGCTAGCATATTTAGCGGTGGTGCGCGCTAATAGCGTTTCAATTGGTGACGTCACTCACTCTGAGACCTTGAAGTAGTGGTTCCCCTTGCAAGGGCCGCGGCTTTTGTGGAGCGATGGGAACCGATGCTTCGTGGGTGACTGTTGTCTGCAGAGGGTCCCTGGTTCGAGCCCGGGTAGGCGAGGGGACGACTAAAGTCACGTGGTTACATAACCATGCCATTCCAGACATATGTCTTCTTCACCTGTGATCGTCTGAGAGGGGGTGGAGGGGGTGCTGAGGAGTATTTCTGTATTTCTGAAATAAAGCCCTTTTGTGTGGAAAACGCATTCTGATTGGCTAGGCCTGGCTCCCCAGTCGGTGGGCCTGACTGCCAAGTAGGTGGGCCCTTCTATTGGTGCACCTGTGTCAAGTCATGTGAAATCCATAGATTAAGGCATAATGCATTTATTTCAATTGACTGATTTCCTTATATGAACTGTAACTCAGTAAAATCTTTGAAATGATTGCATGTTGCGTTCAGTATAACCCAGTTGCCTACAACTATTAAAAAGTTGCTACTCTGTCTCCGTGCCTCACTCTCTCAACCAAGTGCTCTCAACGCAACGCATTCATTCACTCACACACTCACACACTCAGTAACAGCCTGCTCACTGCCTGATAGTCAGCAGCAGGTCAAAGTGAAATATATACATTTTTTAATGAAATGCCATGGCGGCTGCTGTGCAATTTAGAAGTAGCCCAAAGACCTGCCACCCGCGACCAATACATTTTCACCTGCGACATCGTTTCAAAGTAGCCCAATGATCAGGAAAACAGACGGTTCATAATAGCCAATCACAACACTGGACTGGCCAATGCCAGGAATTTGTTAGTTCGTCCATCACTCCAGTAAATGTGACCAATTTAAGGTTTATAGACATGCACCCGCATGTAAACCCGCACCCCCATCAAGCCTGGAATCCAAACTTAAAGGTGCCAAAACTTGAGAGAGCAATTTGAGAAATTGAAAGCGAATGACTATTGCTGTTGGACAATTTAATGCGCTCAAATACTTTTTTTACACGTTTGAATCACGTTTGCTCACAGTTCTATATGTACTGTTTAATACATGTTTCTTTTTGATCAACGATGAGGTTCTGCTCGCTTAAAGTCACACTTGCGAGATCTCAAATTTAATTTGCGCTCTTTACTGGCCTGTGCACTCGCGGGACCGCTCTATTTTCTTCTCTCTTTTTATTATTTTTTATTATTTTATTTCTTATTTTCTTCTCTCTTGACTCACAATATAGCTCCTCATTGACATGATTAGTTGACTGTAGGTAGGGGCGGGAGGTCCAGTATAAAATACAAACTCACTTCCTTGGCAACTTCCTTTCACAACAGCTCTGCTTTGCTAAACCAAGAAGTATGAAAACCCTGACGACTTTCACCCACTAATGCCAGATAGCCTAAAATAATGAAAGAAAAACCTTAATATAGCCTAATATAGCCTATAGTTATAAATTGCTCAAGAATTATACATTCATTGATTTTTAAATGTATTGTTTTCTCTTTCAACCTTCCCACCAGTCACACTGTAAATCCTTAGGCTTTACTAGCACAAATATATTGAGTAGACTGAATTTAAATATTTCCAAATGTTTCACACACTCAAACACGTTAAGTGCTACTGTCTGTTTATCATATATGCATAGTCACTTTAACTATACATTCATGTACATACTACCTCAATAAGCCGGACTAACCGGTGTCTGTATGTAGCCTCGCAACTTCTATAGCCTCGCTACGGTTTACAGCCTGTCTTTTTACTGTTGTTTTATTTCTTTACCTACCTATTATTCACCTAATACCTTTTTTGCACTATTACTTAGAGCCTGTAGGTAAGCATTTCACTGTAAGGTCTACTACACCTGTTGTATTCAGCGCACGTGACAAATAAACTTTGATTTGACACAAAATTTGATGAAAAGTCATGTGAACTTTACATTTTTAAGTTGACCTAAACAAGTGCACACTTTTAAGTATTTATAACATATTCGTTTTAAGTGACAGTAGCTTAGTTGTATAAGTGAATATAACAAAACACAGCTTGCACATTTAATAGTTATTTGCTTGTAGATGCAACTTCAACGCAATTGTAACAAAACAAAACCTGATTTTTACAAGTTAGCATAACATTTGTTTTACTTTAAGTACATTGAACTCGAATGATTTCAAATGATTTGTAACATTGTAATTCTGTGTTCAAATCAGGTAAACATATTGTGTGTTTGCACCTTTTAATTGCCAACCTTGAATTACATACATTTGTTTAGCTGACTTCACAATAAAAGTATTATCACCTTGCTAAATGTAAGTACTTATGTAGCACTCAAATATTATAAGCTACTTTGTTGATTTATAAGTCCATGTCAGGTGAACATAAAAATTGCAATGGGTGTGTACAAAAACATTTCCAGTATTACATTACTTTCAATAAAAAAGTATGATGTGGAAATTAGAGCAACTTTTTTTGTATTGACTTCAATGTAAAATATTGTGTGTCTTCAACTTACAACCTATTTATCTAATATGACTTACAGGTTTTCGTCCAGCTGACTTTGCAGCAAAAATAGCTGAATTTAAGTGATTTTTTTTTACTTCGATATTCACGGCGAAATTCCCTGCCTAGATATGTCATGCCATGCAGCTGCTAGAGGATCATTAGCTAACGTTACTCATATTCACAAATGTAAATTTACAAACAAAAAAACACGTGTTCTTACCTTACAAAAATAAATTGAACTATATTTTAAGACAATTAAATACTCTACTAACAAAAAAGCTGTTAGAATTATAAGTGTATGTATGTCCCTTAACCCTGCTGTGGAAACCAATTTTATGTTGTGCAATGAACAGGAAGATGCCACACAATATGCCAAAATCAATTATTGTTGGAGCTCTGCTGTTAACACTGCCTGAAGTAGTACCTGGAGACGGTGAGCTCCCTCAACACCACAATATTATAACACAGACAGATGACTGAGTATATTACTGTATAGACTACTCTATGAATGTGCTCAGTATTAGTACTGTAAGTAGAGGTTATCATGATTACATGTTCTCTCAAAGCAAACCAGGGAGCAAAGTTCAAAGCCAACCCATTTAGCGGTTCATCATGCTTTGCTTTGTAAACGTCTAATGACTTCAAGTTAATTAAGAGTATTGGCGTCTGATAATTCATATAATGATTTTGAATATTTGTTGGTTAGGAATATAACCCAGAACAAACATAATAGCTGAAGTATTATTGTGTAACTCCTTCAAAAGTACACATTACATTTATTTTTTTACATTGTCTACAAAAGCAGTCATAGTTTACTAGACCTACCTCCTTGCTAAGACAACAACACACAAGCCAATCCCAGCGTGCTTCCATGTAGATAATTTAGGTTCAGATGTAAATGTCATGTTGAACTGTACAAATGAATATGATTTATTATTGGAGAAAACCACAACATTTCATGTTGGATTTCAAACACATGAGATTCACAGTTGTCAGTCAATAGTCAATTTTTGTTCCTCTGGTTACATTTCAAGAGAACCCACATGAAAGGAAATAACAACAAAAAAGCATACACCAACTTTTTTTTGTTCCAACAATCACAAGTTCTCTTTTCTAAGGTTGAAGAAAAAAAATCTGTTGTCTTACCACAGGCACATTTGACCTGTAATTAGGTTACAGTTTATTTTTCAAGGCCAAAACTGTTGGACAATTTAATGCGCTCAAATACTTTTTTTACACGTTTGAATCACGTTTGCTCACAGTTCTATATGTACTGTTTAAGAAATTTTTCTTTTTGATCAACGATGAGGTTCTGCTCGCTTAAAGTCACACTTGCTAGCTCTCAAATTTAATTTGCGCTCTTGACTGGCCTGTGCACTCGCGGGACCGCTCTATTTTCTTCTCTCTTTTTATTTTTTATTTATTTGATTTTATTTTTATTATTTTTTTTCCTCTCATCATTGACATGATTGGTTGACTGTAGGTAGGGGCGGGAGGTCCAGTAAAAAATACAAACACACTTCCTTGGCAACTTCCTTTCACAACAGCTCTGCTTTGCTAAACCAAGAAGTGTGAAAACCCTGACGACTGCGGAGGCTGCATGGGGCAGTGCAGAGCCTTTCACCCACTAATGCCAGATAGCCTAAAATAATGAAAGAAAAACCTTAATATAGCCTAATATAGCCTATTATTATTATAAATTGCTCAAGAATTATACATTCATTGATTTTTAAATGTATTGTTTTCTCTTTCAACCTTCCCACCAGTCACACTGTAAATCCTTAGGCTTTACTAGCCCAAAACTTGATTTGAGCTTTTCACAATCAACGTTAAGGAACACTTGCTGAATGAATAGAAATGAGCTGGACATGGGTTTTGGGTAATCCAGATGTAGAGCATAAACCAGGCCAAAAAGAGCGAGAAAAGCATCTGGCCAGGATTGGAAACTGTGCATCACCTCTCCATCTTTGAGGATGATGGAGACTTGGTGTGGCTGAAGGGAGACTGCATCTTCATCATCAGAGATGATAGCAAGTATGCAGACGGGACCAATGAGGACACCAGGATTTCTTGACTCACGTCCCTACAGTATAGTATGACAACCGGAAGAGTGTAAAGTACAGATCAACCAATGCAGAAGACGTGTTGTGATTTCTAGGCACATCAATATTAAAAGGAGCAGTCTTAAACTTTGTAATAACCCTGAAGTATATTAATGAAGCCTGCAGGTTTTGAACACCCCTTTGACTACCATTTCACCCCAAACCAATTGTATGTACAATGCAGGTGGGGTTTGGACATTTCTTTATTTTTTTTAATAAAATAATAAATAGGGGGAGTGCCCGCACAGAACCAATGAAACTGACCAAATATGTCAATTAGAATGTAACAAACCATTTCATCATATATCTTCAGAATGGCAGAAAGCCAACGTCCAAAGCTCCCCATCTGTCCCTGCACCTCCCGGGATAAAGCCAGCAAGCGTTCAGTGTGATGGTCTAGTGCAGAAAGAACAATCGCTGCAGGTTCTGATTAGTTATGTGATGAAACTCAGCACATACCTGTAGATTACATATTTTAAAGACACAGACGTCTTCTGTACTTAATACGATTATACATTACCAGGCTCTTACTGAATGACAATAACTCAATACATAGCTCTTGCCACGCCATCCAAAATCAGTTGTCTTTGGTTTCTGGTTAACACCAGTTGTCTTCCAAATTGGTCATACCCTTGATTTCACTCTCTCAGTATCAATTCAAGATCATGTGAAAAGGTTGGCACCTTAAAGTTGTCACTCGGTTGTCCTGGATGCTGTGAAGTTACGTGTGGATTACTAAAACGACACCCCAAAGCTAGTCATGGCATTCTCCAATATCAAAAGCTTAATTGTGCCCATGTTTGGCAGATCATCAATGCAGGTCAGCTTGAAAAACTGTGAATCAGACTGTGAGTTTAGAAATTGAATGTCAATGGTGTAAGGAATGTCAAATTGCTGCCTCAGTAAAATTATAAATTGGTCAATAGTGGCTGGACATTCTGGTAGTATCATCCTTTCAATTCAATCAAGATCACTCTGTTTGAAGGGAGATGATACCATATCAATTTATGCAAAACCAGAGAGAACATAATAACAATTACTTTAAGATGAGTGATGTCAAGCCTGTAATTTAATAAGTAGTAATGGAATCAATATGCATATTTTCGAATTAAGCATATTCATTATATGTGAATGTGGAGCTGTTTTGAGTGATGTCGGTGGCCACACGCAACAAAAAGTATGGTCCCACCACATTGGAGGTGGGCACAAACTTAACCTTCAACAGACCGGCATACATAAAGTATAGGTCACACAAAACACTTTTCTTTAACGAGCTAGCTACCTACCTTTACTGTGGGGCAGCAGGTTAGCTGTATCTAGCTAGCCTGAACCTCGCATATCACATTCGCTTTATCAACATGCAAACATGCAGTACAGCAAATTAGCTTTCTACGTACCATTAGAACAATACCGTCTCCGGTCCCGTGCGTTGTCGTTTGCTAGCTGTGGCAACGTAATCATAAATGAGCAAGTACAATGGAAGTAATCGCGAAGCTGCAGGCGAACCCTGAAAATTCTTAGCAGGAAGCATGTAACGTTAGCTATTTATTTTAATTTTAATAAACAACAAATCAATACAGGAAGCACATGTGGGAACACAATTATATATGAATTATATACAAAGGACAATTGGGCTAGGGGGTACAATATCACATTACACAAGGACCTTAACCGGTGCATCTGAATATCACTGTTAGTAGGCCCAACTTAAGACACACCATACACATCATTTTGAAACTAGGAAAACAGTTAGGAAAGGGGTGGCTAGTGAGGTCTAAGTCAGTCTCTCTTCCTGCCTATCGTTCGTTCTCCTCGTATGCCTTGTCATTTTACTTGCCTCCTATTGTCTCCACCGACAACACACACCAGCCACATGTGGATACAGCCACATAAGAAATGAAAGGGTGTCAAAAATGGTTGGTGAGATCTTCTCATGCCCTCTACTCTTTTGCCAATTTTTTAAGCCTTACACAATTTGTCCTCCCTATAGTCTGCCATCAGACAGAGTAAATTGTGCTGATGTACTGTCCTCTGCAATGACTTGTGTGCTGATCCTAGTCTGGCCCTCTATAACATTGTACTCTGTCAGTGAGTGTGGTGTATAGCTGGTAGACATGCTTACTCTCTGGCATGATGTAGGCAGAATTATGTAGGGACCTCAAAGCCTAACGGTGAGAATAATACAGATTGCTAAATGTAGCAATGCCCCAATTGGTTAGGGCCAAACCTATTTGAACGGTGACAGGGTGAGGATGGAGGCCAACTCAAAATGTTGTCAGGAGGCCTATATTCCCCAAATGATGGCTCAATTACATTACACATTCAATGTGTCCAGGACATGGTCCTTAAGCTCCTGGTGTCCAATTCCATTTAGATTTTGAAACTGTTTTGTATCTGATCGAGGAAGTGGTCTAGTGTTGATTAAATGTAGCTTGCATCTGGGCCTAAAAGTGATAAACCTGGTGTTATTTGGTCATTGGTAATTATTAGATTAGATGTACGTAAAGTGTCACTGTGGATGTCTGTCTCCAAGAAAATGTGGCATATGACGCCCTGAATTAAGAGTAATGTTAGAGTAATGTTTTTGTTCAAGTGATATAACTTCTAAACAGTTAGCTGCATGTCATAAAAAAGCTGGTTAATTTGACATTTTGGGCGGGCATCTGGATCATCGGTCAAAGGCAACATCTCCTCTGTGATCATACTGCACTTTCTCCAAGTGTGTGTGCAGTAGTATACCTCACACACAGGCGGCTTACTTCCCACCAAGTTTTGTACAATTAAGTATATATAATTTAAAGCTACATTGCATTAAGGAGCCAATTGTGAGCACGGAAATCTAATGTAGTCTCATTATTTAAGTTAGGGGGGAAATTTCCGGAGCCTGACGACGTAGCGTAGGTCACGTCGTCAGTAGGTCATTAGATGAAGTCGGTTAACTTTTCAGCAGTTCATGTTTGCCAATTAATTTAAGGAAAAGTGCCTAGCCTAGTTAAATACAAAATTACCCGAAGGGTAAATCTTTTTTTTTTTTAAGAAAGTTATGTGCAATACATTACATGATTGTTATAATGTTAGTTGCAGAACACTGTGAAAACTCTGTGGCTAGCTTTAGCAAGCATGACTAACAGGTAAAGTTAGCTAGCTAGCCAACTGATGGATCAATGCACGTGTAACAGCTGACTACACCTCTGGCGTCACGTGCGTGAGCGTTGCAAAATATAGTCCTTGTGTGCGCCAACGAGCGTCTGCTTGCCAAGGGCTAAAATAGAAGTCATTCCTATTTCTGACGCAGATCACACTGCAAGTCCTGCCTCTCCCATCTCCTCATTGGTTTGTAGAAGCAGGTACCCACGTGCCATCTCTTCATTGGTTATACACATGTGGGTGACTGAAAGATGAACAAAGTCAATACATCTAATTTATGAAAGTTGCCAATTGCAATATAAACTTAAGAGAAGAAAAAGCCTGGAAGGAGGAGAGATGACTAGAAACGATTCGGTCGACCATTTTATGTGTGGATTAATTGGCGGAGTAGAGGACCTTGTGCATTTCAGGTAAAATAACAACTCAATGTTTATATCCCAGGACAAATTAGCTAGCAGCACCAAGCTAGCTATAAAGGACAAATTAGATAGCAAGTGCAAGCTAGCTAGATAAATTGCCATTGATGTTTAATGCTTTTCGACCTGTCCACAAATTAATATAATTGGTTCAGAGTTTGTTTAGATATTTTAACCTGTGTGTCGTGATCGCGTTTGGTGTGGGGGGACAAAATACCATTATGCACGATGGCGCACACACGCAGCCGGTTTGGGTTCCGTGTGACGTTAACATCGATAATTTTATGTTAAAATCCATCTGTGACATGTGCGTATTTATTTCATGTTTTAACTAGTTGGCAGCCCGTCTCAACAATTAGCTAGCCTAGCTAACGTTAGTTTACATAACAGAGACGCCTCTAGTTTATGTCATGACTTACTCTTCCACAGAGCAATGGGGACAATGTAAATAGTGTTTTGGCTAATGTGTTAAATGCATTGCTTTTGAAAGTTAACGTTAAGCCTGCGATTCGTTTTATTCCATGTTGGACCAACACACAGAACGCTTGCTAGACCTATCCAGAGAAGCAGGGAAAGACGGGAAGAAGTGGACAGAAGATGGCTGCCATTCTGAATTTGTACAGCCAGGTTGTCACGACTCCTACCGAAGGTGGCTCCCCTTCCTGTTTGGGTGGCGCTCGGCGGTCGTCGTCACCGGCCTACTAGCTGCCACTGATCCTTTTCCCCCTTTCTGTTTATTGGTTTCACCTGTTTTGTGTTTAGGCTGATTAGTCGGGCTATATTAGCCAGTAGGCCCGCCTGCTCTTTGTGCGGGATTGTTTGTGTGACTAGTGTGCACGTTTGAGGTTAACGTGTTTCCCATTTCGTGGGTTTTGGCTGGACTGTTTAAGTCCCCGTGTTTGGGGCATTTGTTTTGTGTGCACCCTGTGTGTCGTGGGGTGGCTTATGTTCGCCGTTTGTGCATTAAATAGCACTACCCTGAACTCTC
The DNA here is from genome assembly GCF_023373465.1 of Oncorhynchus keta. NCBI lineage: Eukaryota > Metazoa > Chordata > Actinopteri > Salmoniformes > Salmonidae > Oncorhynchus > Oncorhynchus keta. The sequence continues at coordinate 24,584,646 of NC_068452.1, forward strand.
TGCTTCCTGCGCCTGACCTCGGCACCCACTACACCCAGATCGTTACACAGGTATACAAATGTAATCAGTAAGCAAAATGTAAAGCAAATTAATTGATTGAAATGTTACATTTTAAGATCAGTGATACCCTTACACAAATCTATAGTTCATGTTTGTAATGTTTCTCTGTAGCAACCACGTGATGTGAACACAGATGAACTGTTGTCCTCAGATGTCTTCCAGCAATCCTCCAAGAGGATGACTTTTACATTTTTTAATATTTAATTTCACCTTTATTTTAACCAGGTAGGCCAGTTGAGAACAAGTTTTCATTTGCAACTGTGACCTGGCCAAGATAAAGCAAAGCAGTTTGACACATACAACAACACAGAGTTGCACATGGAATAAACAAACATCAATCAATGGTACAGTAGAAACATCTATATATACAGCATGTGCAAATGAGGTAGGATAAGAGAGGTAAGTCAATATGTTCATAACTTGCATGGTGGATTGTTTGTGTGCGAGGTTGTTCAAATATTCTTTGACCCAAAATAAAGGAGGGGAGAAACTACTTGTGTGTCTTCATAAGAGTTTATTGTGACATGATAATTACATTTTCATGTTCTTTCTCATGGGGGAACATCCCAAGACCCTGCAGCCATCAAGAGACCAGCAGCCATCATCTCAGTCATTGATGACGATGGAGATGTAGCTGCTGTGTGCGAGGTTGTTCCATCCAGGAAGAGTCTCCGTGGTCCTTGAGAACGTGGTTATGAAGGATTTCCAGTGCTGGCCTGATGCACTTGTAAAATTGGAAATTGATGGGAATTGATGTAAAAATGTATCAATAGCCACTTTAGCAATGCCACTTAATATAATGTTTACATACCCTACATTACTCATCTCATATGTATACTGTACTCTATCATCTACTGCATCTTGCCATCTTTATGTAATACATGTATCACTAGCCACTTTAAACTATGCCACTTTATGTTTATATACCCTACATTACTCATCTCATCTGTATATACTGTACTCTATACCAACTACTGCATCTTGTCTATGCCGTTCTGTACAATCACTCATTCATATATCTTTATGTACATAATCTTTATCCCTTTACACTTGTGTGTGTATAAGTGTAACAGTATAACTTTAGACCGTCCCCTCGCCCATACCCGAGCGCGAACCAGGAACACTCTGCACACATCAACAACAGTCACCCTCGAAGCATCGTTACCCATCGCTCCACAAAAGCCGCAGAACAAGGGGAACTACTACTTCAAGGTCTCAGAGTAAGCGACGTCACCGATTGAAACGCTATTTAGCGCGAACACCGCTAACTAGCGAGCTATTTCACATCCGTTACACTAGGTAGTAGTTGTGGAATTGTTAGGTTAGATTACTCGTTGGATATCACTGCATTGTCGGAACTAGAAGCACAAGCATTTCGCTACACTCGCATTAACATCTGCTAACCATGTGTATGTGCCAAATAAAATTTGATTTGATTTTGTATGTTTGTACAGCCTTATGTACTCACTCCTACATGGATACCTGAATTACACGAAGAACACTTTTTGGTTTATACAAAAAGTGTTGTTAAACTTGGATGGAGACAGAATGAAGCCAAAGGTCCTTGCTTTGAAAAACCAACTGCAAAGTACCAATACCAAAAGCATTTATGGCGCTAAACAATTGTAAATAGCTACTTTATCCTATAAGGAAAAGAGATTTAGGGAAAAAAATGTTTAAAAACAGCTGAAGATGATTAAATGTTTTGTGGGCAACTAAAGAGTCTGCCTGCATTTGATTGGATATGTGCCTTTCGTCAAACCGATCACAAAAATGAGAAAGTCATGCAATACTATTGGCCTTTAATCTTAACATGTACACAGATACAAGAGTAACTTGACTTCAGTTAGTGTAGAGTTTAATTGAAAGTGTTACTGTTTGGGAAAACTGAACATTGGCATGGTGAAGATACCTTACAAATCCTTTTATATCGGAAGCTTTAGAGGCAATGGCCACAAATCTCACATTGCTGACGTCATCATATGAAAAATGGCCGAGGTCCCAGAGGATGAAAATGGATAGGGAATCTTCATGGAGTTGTAAGGAGTGGTCGTTTGCATATCTGTGTAGTGTTGTTGACCCGTACATATACGAACGTTGGGGAAACAACGTTCGCACACACTGTCTACTTTCATTTAGAACGTTTATATTTCAGTTTAATGATTCGGCGTAACACCTTAGTCAGGAATTAAGGTTTAGGACCGAAACATTGCGTGCATAAGTACATTTGATAATCTGCAAGTATTACATTTTTTTGTAAACATAATGGAGTGAAAATTGTCGTGGAGGAAGAAATGTAAATTGTCAACATTAATCTTCATTTTAAACAGTTGAATGTAGTCAAGTTGTTAGACTGAAGTTGATGTCGGCACATCACTACCTCATTATTTTAATTTTAAAACCTCCAGCACAACTTTAATTGAATGGAAGCTACCACATCAATTGAAAGTGTTAATTAGAGAAAGAAGGGTCATTATACTGTGCTTATGTTTTAATAGTTAAGTTGATGGGGAATGTTGCAGTGTTACACAATATTTAATTGATTGAAAGTTGGAGGTTTGTTATCATTGTCTTTTAAAAGTTCTATTAAAATGAGTCATGCTGTACAGAAATGGCATTCATCTATTGATGGATGCTAAAATAGATGAATCATGTTTGGTGTGTTCATGTAATTAGATATGTGTGTTTCTGAAGCCGCAGTGTTTCAAATAAAATAAAATAAACTGTTGTAAAGCTAACTTGCTTTAGACTAGTTGACTGAAAGAAAGAACTTGGATTTTAAGAGTCGTTTTTGACTTAAAATGTTGAAGTGCAGCTGGTTTCCACAAATTATTTGAGTTACTTAACAAAAAATATAAAGTTACTCAGGACTAAAATGTGATAGCATTATTTTTTTTACTGTCTTATGTTTAATTTCCTCAAAAGTTGCATGCAAACTTGAACATGTTGATTCGGTATTTGTTGAATGCACTCCAAATACTACAGTAACTAAAGTAATTAATTACAGTGATACATGAATGATTTAGGTTATTAATCAAGTGAAATGAACATATAAAATAGTAATATTACTTGGAATTGTAAGTAAGTTGTGCAAAAGTTACACAGTTTGGATACTTAAACAATTAAATTCACAGTGACATGATAGAACCAAGTTAAGTGACAAGTTGTTATGGCTTTAATGTTTTGAGTACAAACAGAACTTTATAACTAAAGTTGCTGTAGGGAGTAAAAGCAAGTTAATGGACAGACATCTTTTAAGTATTCTGTACTCAAAAAAATATACTTCAACATGTTGCCCAGACTCCAAATATTTAGTAGATCTAGCTCAAACTACTATGTTTAGGTAACTCTGAAATTACCATTAGTGGACAAACATTATTAAGAGTGTGTTACACTACTAATCTACTTCATTAGCAAACTATGTTGAGTACAATGTACTTAAAAGATTTCTCTACTTACTAAAACTTTTGTGTTTTATCAACTTTAAATTGTGGCCCATTTGGGATCATGAAACACTTATAGTTTGAGTAAAACCAGCTGTAACGTTGTAAGTAACTGTACTCTAGAATCCTAGTGCAGGTTTCCACAACACTGTAGAGTAATGATAACTAATAAGGGTTTACAGTGCAGCCGCCCTTCATTAACACAATAGTCCATGACCCTAAACCATCCGTTCCCCATCGGTCAATGCCCAACTCCATATTGCCTAATTATTGATGTTATGGGTTTTGTGGTGGAACTTTCCCCAAAAATTGCTACCCCCCCTAACCCTAATGTTGTTTGTACAAATATGAATACAGCAGGTTGTTTCGATGTCTTTATTTTCACTCAGGCAGGGATGTCAGAACATAATCACTTGTCTGGTGTACATTTAGAAGTACCGACTGCCCATGGCTGCGACAACGACTTTCATGAACTTCTGCCAGGTTGCCTGGATTTCAGGAGTGAAAGCGGCTCCTAATTTGGCGGCAATGACAATTGTGAGGACGTCAGCCAACACCTGTGGACAGAAGACAAAGGATGAAGATGTTAAATAAGACTGCCGTTTTTGTTTTACCTTTGTAATTAGACGTATTGTTCTGAATGTTATACGTGTAGGCTAAAACAAAAGGCCTACCCTGAAATTTTCAGGGTCGACGAAGAGTTTGTTGGCGTGGGTCTCGCTCAGTGACTTGTATGTGGCCAAGATGTTGCCCATGTTCTTCACAGCTTTATCCAGAGCTCCACACACGACCCTGCCGTGAGCAGCAACTTTGGGGTTGCCCATGATTGCTGCGGCAGTGGACACATCTCCGAAAGAGCCGAAATAACGCTGAGTCCAGGGGTAGACGATCAGGACTCTGTCATTGCAAGAACACAGAAGTATGTGGATTATTTTCAAATTTATTTAAATTATATGCCTAGTTAATACTCTAATATGCTCCATTCAAACTTAATATCAACTCAATATTAATAAGATAACAGGACAAGTATAATATTGTTATAATTACTCATGATCTCCACTATAAACTATGTTAGATGATATATTTGAATGAGGCTGAAGCCATAACCTACCTTCCCAGAGCCAATGGTCCGACCTCATTGATATCTACTTTGCCCCAAACAGCACTGATGGTGCTCTTCTCGGCGTCTGTCCAGTCAGCCATGTTGTCAGTGTTTGTTTTCCGGTTTTGCAACAAGATTGAACAATTAATGTATTATGTAGGGAGACGCTGCATGCAACTTATATTTATGAGTGTTCTCCGCCCACTGGAGGCGGCGCATGTGATTGGCTCTGGTAAAGATCAGTATTGGCCAAGTGTTTAATGAGCGCTTCAGCTCTTATACCTGATGTTATTGAGAATTCAGTTTCAAAATCCAATAATTTATCTGTTAAAAACAGTTCCTTATCTACGACAATATTATGCCTTCATTTTTTATCGGGGGATTCAGACCGTTCCGCCCATTTTAAGTGATTAATTTCAAGACATTACATATGATAAGCAGGAATGTCCTGTATTATTTGAAGATAGGTGTGTACCCATGTCCTCGCATGACCTCTGACTTTTTCCCCGATCATCATTCAAAGTCTAATCAACCTTTTCATTGGGGATCATATCGAACAAATGTCAAATATGTCACCTTGAATAATATATTTTCCAATTGAATGCAGGTCTTGAAGGTGGTTTTGATTTGTACAATTTAATTTACTAAGGTGCATCGTCATTTTAAATAGCTAATTAGCTAGCAATTAAATATTTTGATATTTTGCCAGAAGCAGCTTTAGAATTAGCCTATTGGAAATATATGATTGATTATACAGACATATTTCGTTTATGCAAATAAATAAATAAATAATCATTATTATGTATTATTATATTTATCAATCAAACAAATTGTAAAATTGTTGACAGGTACAATTTATTTCCATACATTGTTTCACAGTACAGTCAGAAGACGACAACATAGGCAAAAAAAATCAGAAAAACGTTAATTATGTATATTATTACAAACATAGCCCTCTGACATCTTATGGGAGGGCCTAATATAGAAATTCTAACTTAACATTTGATAAAAGCCAAGATAACTTTTCTTACTCTTGGATTTTGACAGATGGTTGCAGTGTACGGGGAGTGTCCCCTATAGCTGGGCGTGTCTGCCGCTCTATGGTAATATAAAGGGACCTAGTTGTATAGGCAGTCATCTTGTTAGGTTAAATTCTTGTAGATCTAATACACGTCAATCAAAAAGGAGCAAAATGAGTCTGACAGCAAAAGACAAATCTGCGGTCAAGGCCTTCTGGGGCAAGATTAGTGGAAAGGCAGATGTCGTCGGCGCTGAGGCTTTGGGAAGGTAAGCCTTCTTAATGGAATAATGATGAGAATGGTTGTGTTTAACCCGCTGACAGCGGCCTATGTGCCTACCCCGAATAAGCATTTTAACATACAATAAGTCAACTACTTGCATTACATTGTAGACAGACGATTGTAAGAGTAAGATACGCATAATGCTTACTTACTTACTTGCAAACTCATTTGCAGGATGCTGACCGCCTACCCCCAGACTAAGACCTACTTCTCCCACTGGGCAGACCTGAGCCCCGGCTCTGCCCCAGTCAAGAAGCATGGAAGCACCATCATGGGTGCAATTGGTAATGCTGTCGGAGTGATCGACGACCTCGTCGGAGGACTGAGTGCTCTCAGCGATTTGCACGCCTTCAAGCTGCGCGTTGACCCTGGCAATTTCAAGGTTGGCGCCCAGATAACTTATTATCTTTATATTTATCACTCTCGACTTCAACTCTAAGTCTGTTGCTGGCTTAATTCGTCAATATTAAATTTTAAAATCTACTTTTCAGATTCTGTCCCACAACATCCTTGTGACCCTGGCTATTCACTTCCCTGCGGATTTCACTCCCGAAGTGCACATTGCTGTGGATAAATTCCTTGCAGCTTTGTCCGCTGCCCTGGCTGACAAATACAGATAAATTGTAGTTCAGTTCCTGCGCTGTTGTTATCACAATAAAATAAACGGGCAATGAATTAAGTTGTTCTGTTTTTGTGTCCTTATTCCACCATATTTCACCATCAAGCTCATATTTGAATGTTAGCAATACAACAGACTAAATACAGTAGATTCACACATAAAATAAAAATTGAATGACAAAGGAATGAAGACATTATAAAAATAAAGTGGTTGTAACGTCTCTCGTCGAAAGGAGTGGACCAAAGCGCAGCGTGAAAAGTGTTCATGATATTTTATTTTCAAAAAACACTCAAACAAAATAACCAAAGTGAAAACAAAAGCGCACAGTTCTGTCAGGTACAGACACTAAACAGAAAACAATATCCCACCAAACCTCAAAAGGAAAATGACAATTTATATGTGATCCACAATCAGAGACAACGATAGACAGCTGCCTCTGATTGGGAACCACACTCGGCCAAAAACAAAGAAATAGAAAACATATAAATCCCACCCGAGTCACACCCTGACCTAAACAAACTTAGAGAATAACAGGGATCTCTAAGGTCAGGGCGTGACAGTGGGGATCCTATCTGACCTAAAACAGGGCATTTTTACTAGGATTAAACGTCACGAATTGTGAAAACTGAGTTTAAATGTAATTGGCTAAGGTGTATGTAAACGTCGAACTTCAACTGTATATTGGCCATATACCACACAACCCCGGGCCTTATTGCTTAAATTACCCAGTGGGTCAGATCAGAAGATTGGAGATGTAGTTTAGGGATGTGGCTTTCAGATAATTATTTTTATCCACCATGACAGTTAATGCCATTCTTGTTCATCTGTTCTGTTGTGTAGTTATCACATGTTAAGGTTGAACATTCACTTATGCAAATCACATTGTTGGGATAAATACCACCTTATTATAGTATGTAATACATAATCTGAATATTCTAGAATAATGTTTCAAATGCAAACATTTTTAAAACTCTTAAATGTAACTACATGTAATCTAAAATGTAATCTACATCATCCACAAAAATAATGATTTATCATTAGAGGGCTATAAACAATAGTAATGCTGCACTCCAAGAAATGTTCAAATCTCCACTTTCTGGTAAAAAATTGTTATAAATTGCTGAGGTGTAGTCACTTTTGAGGACACAAGCTCAGGTACACAGTGCAAATATGATACAAATATGAATACATTAAATATTTAGATGATGTATTTCCTATTCAACAAAACTGTATGAATAAGACTTCAAATTACGTATATGCTTTCTAAATATAGTAGAATCAAATTATAAAATGACTAACTATGAGATTTCACCTTCCTTATAACTGTAAAATACATGTTTGTATATACAGTGTTGGAGAAAATGTGCATATTTTCTAAAGGTCTCTCTTGATCCAAATGTCTTCCCCCATTACTGTGAATGTCTCACAGAACTCTTCCTGAACTAATTAGGAATTCGCCTTTCATCGCATTTTAATCTGGTCCATCTATGAGAAACAGAAAGTGGTTTTCGTTTGAAATCTATGAATTATTTAAGATTACTGTCTATCAATCCATCTCTGAATGTGCTACAGCGACGAGACCACGCACTATATCATGTTGCTTTATGATGTAAGGCTTCCAGGCATATGGGTTGTTAGTTATTAGTGGCTGTGACATAGGGTTCAGACAGGAGTTGATGTACAGTGAATTGATGCAATAAATAATATATATAGGCCTTTTTTACCCTCCAATTCCTTTATATCCAATTGGTAGTAGCAGTCTTGTCCTATCGCTGCAACTTCCATACTACAGATCCGAGTTCGCATGGCTCTCGACCTTCGGACCGCTGCGCCACTCCGGAGGCCGCAATAATACTTGCAGCTCTATTTGTTTTTTTTATCGGATTTGTTTGAATAAAGCTCGACATCAGTTGCCCTCGTTTTGCAAGACGGCGCGATCTGTCACATTGCTGTGGATAAATCCATTGATGGCGAGGGCAAGGCTCCAAAATCATATTTTGAACGGATTTTGTTAGGCTACTCATTAATGTGTTGAAAACAATTTCACATGATTGTGGTATGACGTTTAAAATGTTGCTAAAAAGATTGACAAATTAGTTCTTAGGTCCAAAAATGGTAAAAGCATTTGTTGACAGTGGATTGCAGTCATTCTAAGGAAATACATATTTAAATATCTAAAACAAAGAAAATGCATATTTAAATATACTATATTGTAATAATCATATTACAAGTAGCAAACATTATGTACTGGTCGGCAGGTAGCCTAGTGGTTAAGAGTGTTGTTAACCGAAAGGTCTAATTCAGCAGACTCTCTGGATAAGAGCGTCTGCTAAATGTTAAACATGTGATCGTCTGTCCAGGTTTTAGGAAATCATTTATTTTTCAAACTTGAAAATGTGTAGGCTAGGCATCGCTTATTTGAATCCACTGAAGGCCTAACTAGAACCCATTTGCCATCAGTACAATTGCAGGAGAGCGTTTTCCATAAAAAAAACAATACTTCAAAACGATAAATGCTTTTACGTGTATTTTATTATTTTCAATATGTGTAGCTATGGCACAGCTTCCAGCCTAACAGACTGGAGTTGGAGTGTCATCTCTCTTCCATATTGATGCTGTCGTGTGATGCTCTAGTGGTACTGTCTGCCAAGAGCGGACACAACGACAGCCAGGAACTTCTGGAAGGCTTCCTGAATATCAGCACTGAAAACGACGGGACCGAGCTTGGCGGCCACGCACACGGTGATGCAGTCGGCAAGGAGCTGTGGAGAAGGAACCAGATGGAGAATGTAATATTGGAATAAGATTTACATCGGCTCATAACGCTATTTAATTCATAAGACTAATTATTTATGTATTTTGTTTCAATTTGCTAATGTGCAATACTCACCCTGAAGTTGTCGGGATCCACGTGCAGTTTCTCGGAGTGCATCACACTCAGTGCAGCATAGGTGTTCTTGATGTCGTCCAGGTTCTGCACAGCTCTGTCCAGTCCGTGCATCACGGTCTTTCCGTGCTTGGCCACGGCGGGGTTACCCATGATGGCAGCGGGTGTGGACAGGTTGCCGAAGGTGCTGAAGTGCCTCTGAGTCCATGGAGACACGATCAGAAGTCTAAAAATAAATAAAACAAGCTGCCATTAAAATTATACTTCACAATCAATATGGTCTGTATCGCACCAAAGGTGAACACCGCGATTTCCTACTACACACTTAGTGCTAAATATTATAGGTAGACTATTATCGTGTTATTCTTTAATGATATCTACATAAATATTATAAGAATGTACCTGGCCAGGGCCTGGGGTCCGATCTCATCCACGCTGATCTTTCCCCACAGGCCTACGATGGCACTGCGCTCAGCATCTGTCCAGTCGACCATGTTGACGTTTGTTTGTTGATTTCCGTTGGTACTTGCAAAATGGTATACAAGGGACTCCTGAGCTTTTTGTCTCTGGCGACGTCCAATTTATTGATGTTCAGTATCTCCGCCCTGAACAGAACACAGAAAATGATTGGATGAATATCTTGAGGGGGCAAGGTCATCGAGTGTGGCACATATCGGCATTGAGCCAACTTCATCCCACCTTTAAAGATAATGCTTTGTCATTTAGGCGTTGCCAAATTCAAATGATTATGGATGGAATAAACAAGTCATGATTAGCCTCCATCGGCATTTTTGTCCAAATGTAGTTATTGACATAGCCTTGTTCTGTTCAATGTTCTCTACATACTGCATACTAAAATACGCCAATTCATATTGTTAAGTTCAAAATAATATCTGACACCACTCAAACCAATGTAGGTTCGGAAACTTTAATGCCAATTCTCTCAGGATAGAACCTTATTTAGCACAACATTCTCTTTTAATTTATCGTTGTAATATTCACATTGAATTGCAATATTATCGTTATAAAATTCTAATTATTGATGTAAGTGTTTATTTAGGGTGTCTTTTTTAAAAGCCTAGATAGGGAGTAAACTATTAAAAAAAGAGCATGACTCAAAATGTGTTTTATCTTCATATTCAGACGGCCCCACCCATTTGAAAGTTCCATATATCTGGTCTTTTTGAATGATTATTCTAAATGTCAGTTGGTGACAAGTCGTTTTATAGGCTTTCATTCAATGTGGATATTGGCCTATTTCATTCAATGAAACTACAGCTTTTTGTTTAACTCCACTGAAATACAATGCACGTAGCCTATATATTGTTACAATGTTTAGTGATAGGCCTAGGCTACGCTTTGCAACCAAAGCAAAACCGTTCCGATTATCAGGTCTATAATATGTCTCATATTAACTGTGAATATTGACTACATCTGCCAAATTGGATATAAGCCAACACGTCTTGATTTGGTTGCTAGTTGCCAATCCAATCACGTTGCAAATATTTGTCAGTGTTGGGGAAGCTACTCTGGAAATATAATTTACCAAATTAGCAATTATTTTACACTGGAAGAAATTAAGCTACACTAAGAAAAATATAAAGTTACTATGGCAAAGAAGTTTACTAGCCAAACAACTTCGTAAAAAATGATCATATGTAAATCTGAAATGTAATAGAGTAAAAATTGTCAGAGAACTTTGGGGTAAAAGGTTGACAGTGTGTATTTTAGCCTATTAACACAAAAACGATGTTTCAAGACAGAATTAGGCAGGTCTAATGCCCCCCAAAAGTAAATGATTGCATATTTCATCCATATTTTTTTTATTTAGCAAAAGAAATAGTGTGTAATTCCGGTAGTTCGCTGCTACATGGGGGGGGGAGTAGTTAACTACTGAAAACCCTAACTAGATTTCAATGTAGTTCAACTCCCACCAAGCTACTACGAAATGTAGTTTCCTTACTCGTTGAACTACATGCAGTCCACTACTCCCCAACACTGCCTTGTGTACAGAATCACATAGCCTAAACTCACCAATGAGAACGTATTAGAACGTACGACTAAATCTTAACTGTAAAGAAAATATTGAGGTATTAAGTGTTTCAAAAACACTTTGTTATTCAATCTATATTAAATAAATACATGCAATGTTATGACAGCATTTTTACAAACGAAATCGATTTTGTGCAATTGTCATACTTGGGGCATTACACGAATTGGCTCAGTTCCATAACATATACAAAAAACATGAATCATGTCTTGGAAAAATGCCCAATGAGAGGAGGAGCCGAGATAATATCGGGGTGTGCCTTCTTTCATGCCTCAATAAAAACAGCCTCTGAGAAGTCTACGCTCACACGCTTCTTTTCTCAGCATCTTCATCTAAGTGGATAAACGGACAAGACGCAGCTATGAGTCTCTCAGCCAAGGACAAAGCTAACGTGAAGGCCATCTGGGGCAAGATCCTCCCTAAATCCGATGAGATTGGAGACCAGGCTCTTTCCAGGTAATTACATAACGATGATGATCAATTATAGGCTCGGTACATGTATTCAACTTATTAACACAACTCCTCAGTCAATTATATGGAAGCTATGAAAGCTTTGCCTATCTCAGCAAAAATATGGACGGGATCCCCGACCGTGTGAATTATTATTTCAAATGATTTTTGGCTCACCTGATTTCTAATGTCCACGACAGGATGCTCGTAGTCTACCCCCAGACCAAGGCATACTTCTCCCACTGGGCTTCCGTTGCCCCCGGTTCCGCTCCAGTGAAGAAGCACGGCATCACCATCATGAATCAGATCGATGACTGTGTTGGCAACTTGGACGACCTTTTTGGTTTCTTGACCAAGCTCAGTGAACTGCACGCCACCAAGCTGAGGGTGGACCCCACCAACTTCAAGGTAAGAGAAAAAAGACACACAAAAAAAACCACTTTAAAAAATCTAAGTTTGTATCTGTGTGAAGGTGAAATAATCAATTTCCATTTTCCTTTGCAGATCCTGGCTCACAACCTGATTGTGGTCGTTGCCGCCTACTTCCCCGCCGAATTCACCCCCGAGATCCATTTGTCCGTGGACAAGTTCCTGCAGCAACTGGCTCTGGCCCTGGCGGAGAAGTACCGCTAAACTGGAGTTCAGCTGCTAAACTGTCATCCGAGCTTCAAGCTCTCACAGTTTTACATCAGAATTAGACGTTCATCCATGTTTCTCAAACGTAATGTCCTTCCGATATTGACACACTGACAATAAACCTAAATGAAACGCATACTGAGGTGTTTGTTTTTCATTTTCGTTGTCTCATTCAGTGGGGCCATACCCATAGGGGGCACAGGGGCATGTACCCCCTCGGATTTGTCCTCTTAAAAAACGTAATAATAATAATAATTTCTCTGTAATGCTACCATCCATTTAGCAATGGTATGACGTTGGCTTTAGCTAGCTCAGATGGGTTCCCAATCTCCCAAACCCATAACTATCTACCAATAAGCCATTTCAGACTATCAATCAAGTTAGAGAAGCAAGATTGTCAAAATTATTCAATTTAGGGCCCACCCCACAGCCACCCTCACTTACTCTGTGTCCCCTCAGAGTTTTGCGGTGCATGAAGCCACTGCTCACATTGTCTTGTGATTTACAGTGCATTCGAAAATAATTCAGACCCCTTTACATTTTCCACATTTTGTTACGTTACAGATTTATTTTAACATTTATTCAATCGTTTATTCCTTCATAAATCTACACACAATACCACATAATGAGAAATCAAAAACAGGTTTTAAGAAATGTTTGCAAATGTATTAAAAACAACAACAGGAGCATGCATAGGACCGCCAAGAAAGATGGCAGCATTTTAGAGAGCTCCTACCGGCATGCAAATATTGCAATTCAACGGCATACGCTTTCATTTTTGTCTTAATATATTGACTTGAAGTACAGTTTAATATAAAGATCATTTACATTTTGAAACATCTCGCTAATGTGGCGTTATTGGAATGTCGACACACGCTAAAAACGTATTCAAGCCTAACACGGTTTTCACCGAAGGCCACACTCGCTAGCAAACAAACAGCAACACTCCCACCAAGACACTGGAAAACACGTAAACCCAGAGAAATCCGTACATATTTAGGATCTATTTGAGCAAATGGGAAATTGAACACGATTTTGTTGGATGTTCCATCCGATTTCTCCACGATAAAAACAAGCAACAGTCTCACATTCAATTCGTGCACATGTGTACATAATGCATTTCAGCAAATTTCGTGCGTTTAAATTCGTGCATTTTTGTGCGTTTGTGTGTGTGTTTTTTGTGTGGCTTAATTCGTGAGAAAAGACACGAATTTATGTGCTTCTTAATTCGTGCAAAAAGACACAAATGTAACCAGTAGGCTCCACACAAGCCATTGCAACAATCATATAGACGTAATAGTCTATATTCAATTGTGGTCTTCTTTATGGCTAATTCAACGTTATGAATATAGAAAAATGTTGTCTTTGTTTAATTAACCATGTTTTAAAATGTGTCGTTGTATGTACTGTTTTAGACTTGCTGAACAGACATTTTGAGAAAATACACATATTTATTAATGCCAATGTTGTTTTCTGTGCTTGATTTCGCTTGATACTTTGGGATAGTGGTTCACTTGTAATCAGAAAGGCCATTTTCTTCGTGTAGGCAACAGTACACGATGTTCTTCATAACCCATTTCATATTTCGTTGTCTAAATTACAAAATGTTCTTCATAATACATTTATTACATGTTAAACAGGTTGGGCTAGCGTTGTCCGGGTTAGGTAGGGCTTGGCCGGTAGGGATGTCCTGTGGCGGGCCAGGCGCAGTGCGCTGGCTATCGGAGGACGCATGACTTTCAACTTTCAACCTTTGTCTCTCCCAAGCCCTTACAGGAGTTGTAGCAATGAGACAAGATAGTAGCTACTAAAACAATTGGATACCACGAAATTGGGGAGAAAAAGGGGTCAAATATATATATATATTTAAATGATGTCTGTAAGTATAACAGAACTAATATGGCAGGCGAAAACCCGAGGACAATCCATCCAGAATTCTTTTTTTCAGCTCACCTCTGATTACAATAGTTGGGAATGGGAATATAAAAGCAAGTGCTCCAGATTGCAGGTCCTACGGCTTCCACTAGATGTCAACAGTCTTTAGAAAGAATTTCAGGCTTGTTTTTTGAAAAATTAGCTAAAATTTGTAGTTTTTCTAAGTGGCTCCCATTTTGGCTGTAGTGTTTGTAGAGCATTCCGGTGAATGTGCGTACTTCGTTATTTATCTCCGGTAATGGTCTCCAGGATTTTCCGTCTTAAATTTGATCATTTATTTACATAATAGCGTACCTGAGGATTGATTAGGAACATTGTTTGATATGTTTTAAACAAGTTTATTGGTAACTTACGGGATTCATTTGTCTGTATTTTGAACGAGGGAAACCGGTGGATTACTGAGTCTAGCACACCATTGAAACATACTTTTTGGGTATCTAAAGAAGGACTTTATCGAACAAAAGGACCATTTGTTATGTAGCTGGGATCCTTGTGATTGCAACCAGATGAAAATCTTCAAAGGTAAGTGATTTATTTTAATCGCTATTTCTGACTTTTGTGACGCATCTGCTTGGTTGGAAAATATATGTAATGCTTTTGTGTGCAGATAATTGCATGGTGTGCTTTCGCTGTAAAGCCTTTTTGAAATCTGACAACTCGGCTGGATGAACAAGAAGTTAAGCTTTTAACTGATGTATGACACTTGAATTTTCATGAATGTTTAACATTACGATTTCTGTCATTTGAATTTGGCGCTCTGCAATTTCACCAAATGTTGGCCAGGTGGGACAGTAGTGCCCCAATGATCCGTAAGAAGTTTTAAAGCGTATTAAAGTTATACTACATGAAACCTTTTATTTAAAATACTAAATTCTGGAGTATGGATCCAAATTTCACATTTTAGCTTCACTCCCCAAATACATATGGTTTTGGCTGTACCTTGGTATTGGACGTTACAGTGCCTTGCTAAAGTAATCATACCCCTTGGAAACTCATTTGACAGTGATTACATCTGTGTCTTCCTGGGTAAGTCTTTTAGAGCTTAACGCACTAGGATTGTGCAAAATTAGTACATTATTCTTTTCATAATTCTTCAAGCTCTGTCAATATGTTTGGGATCATGACTAGACAACAATTTAGAAGTCTTGCAATTTATTTCCAATCAGATTTAAATCCAAACTTTAACTTGGCAAGTCAGGAACATTCACTATAGATTTGTCATTGTGTTGTAGGTTATTGTCCTGCTGAAAGGTGAATTCCTCTCCCAGTGTCTGGTGGAAAACATGCTTTGCATTTAGGCCAAAAAGTATATTCCTTTGCAGTTTTTTTCAGTATTAACTTCAGTGCCTTGTTGCATAAAAGATGGATGATTAGATTTTTTTTTTATCTGTAAATATGTATTCATCTTTTCACTGTAATTAAAGTCATTATTGTGGCGTTGATACAATGATGTTGATCCATCCTCAGTTTCTTTTACCATGATAGCCTGTAACTGTAAAATCACCAATGGCCTCATGGTAACACCCCTGCAGTTGCATTCATGTCCTGCAGCTCAGTTCAGAAGGACGACTATCTTTGATGTGTCTGGGTGGTTTAATACAAAATCCACACCATAATTATTAACTTGATCATGCTTAACGAGATATTCAATGTCTGATTTGTTATTGTTACCCATCTACCAATCCCTACCCTTCTTCATGAGGCTTTCGAAAAGCTCCCTGGTCTTTGAAGTTGAATCTGTGCTTGAAATTCAATACCTGACTTGAGGGACCTTACAGATGTTCTATGTATGGGGTACAGAGGTATGGGTAGCTATTCAAAAATAATGTTAATTCCTATTGAGTCCATATAACATATTATGTGATTTGTTAAGCCAAATTTAACTTGTGAACTAATTTAGGCATGCCTTTATAAAAAACATCTATATTTTCTTCCACTTTGACATTAGAGTACATCATTTTGAGCTGCTTGTTGACAAAAAATATATAAATTAGATCAATGTCAATCCAACGTTGCAACACAATAAAATGTGAAGAAATCCAAGGGGTATGAATACTTTTGCAAGGTACTTTATGTAGTTGAAATATTATATTTGAGAGGAGAAGAAGGCACTTGACCAACCTGAGATTAGGTGCAACCAAAAAGTCATACAATCCTTTGAAAGAAATAGGTGCAACCCTTGCTCACAATTATATATTGAATTATTTATTTTCTATTTCTGCTTAAAAACACTTAATTCCTTTTTATGTTTTTTTTTCTTGTCTTACAGTGGAAAGAAATGGGACAATGACTGGATCAAGGCCGAGGACCAGGTTTCTCCAGTTTAACTTCTACTTCATGCACAAATGTATTCCTCACTCTCTCTCCCTTCACATGAATCACTATCAGAAATGGTTGGAGCATGGAGCATCAGCATGTCAACCATTTGATCTCAATCAGTTTCATGAGAATATTGTAATATTTGTGTTGTGGAGAAATGACCAGGCAGGAGACGGGAGTACAGTTAGTTGTCGTTTAGTCAAAAATCCCTCGTGCTCTATAGTTCGCGGCATTCCAGTGCGCATGTGCATTTCCTATAAGGTGTAGTAACGTAACACTGCCGTAATGCATTACTGCTTAGTAACAGCACAGTAACTAATATAAACAGATGTAGATCCCAGATACTACACTCCTCCCCCATAGTGTTTAACTCCCAGAGAACACGGTAAATATGTTAGGTAACTACTAATGCAATATCTGAACAATGCATTCTTAAACATTTTTCAACTACTGGGTTGAAGCAGACTTTTCAGAGCCCAGCACAAATCCAGGGGATTATTCTGCCCCGAAGATGGAGTTTGTGTCCTAATAACTAACCCAGGTAATGTCCTTTTTCTTTCCTTTTATCTAGGACATATTAAAGTGTTTGTTTTACTGTCCGTTACCTCCTTAACCAGCTCAACTCACAGGTCAAGCTTTTGAGGTGCCCTTCGCTGTCGAATAGCATATCTCCGCTCCTCCTGGGCTTCCTGTGGTGGGCCAGGTTCGGGTGGAAGGTCAGGCTCTGTCTCTCCCGTACGTCCACAGTCAGGAGAATAGTCCTGGGGGTCGTTATTGTTCTTGTTCTCTCGGCATGTCTCTGCTGGGGCGTTGGACCGTAGCAGATGATCCACATGAACGTTGACCTGGCAATTTGGACTTGGTAAGTCAAAGGTCCTCTGCGTTGCAAGATCACACCTGAGTTCCACAAGCGCTTGGGGTGTCTGAAATCACGTACCATCACCCTCTCTTCCTCTTTGAATTCTCTGACAGTCTTTGAGTGTCTGTCATGAGCTTTCTTCTGCTGTAGCTGGTGCTTTGCCACAGTGCTTGACAAGTCTGGTTTCAACAATGTCAGGCGGGTACGTGGTTGGCGTTTCAGAAACAGTTCAGCTGGTGTACATTCCGTTACTGTGTGTGGGGTGTTACGGTAAGTAAACAGGAACCGGGGAAGCCCTTGGTGGATGGGCACAGACTGAACCTCGAGTCCAGTCCAGGCCTTCTTTAAGGTTTGCACGGCTCTCTCCGCTGCTCCGTTTGATGCCGGATGGTAAGGTGGTGAGATGTGCCTTACTCCGTTGTTCTTGACAAACATTTCAAAATCGTTTGACGTGAACGGGGGGGCATTGTCCGATGCGAGCTCCTTGACTAGTCCAAAGGATGCAAACAGGTGTCTGAGAAGATTGATGGTCTTCTCAGCTGTGGTCAGTTGAGTAGGGAACACTTCCATCCACATGGAATGGACATCGACGCCAACAAGGAAATGTTGCTTGTCAATTTCGGCGTAATCCACATGGATGCATTCCCAAGGTGTAGCAGCCCAGGACCATGGATGAAGAGGTGCAGCAGCAGGCTTGTTGCGAACAGCTTCACAAGGTGAGCAGTGGCCTACATGCTGTTGAATGTCCTGAATCAGTCCAGGCCACCACAGATAACTGCGAGCGAGTGCTTTCATTCAAGTGATCCCTGGATGTCCCTCATGCAGGTCAGATAGCAGTCTCCTCTGGAATTTGTGAGGTATCACCACCCTTGACCACCACAGAAAACACCCTTGATCAGTGGACAACTGGTATTTCTTGTCGATGAACGGACGAAGGTTATTGTCATTTACGAATGTTGGCCAACCGCCTAATGTTAAGTCCAAGACTTTGGAAAGCACTGGGTCTTTCCTTGTTTCCTCTGCTATGTCAGAAGCAGATATGGGCAGGTCATCAATGAGAGAGATCTGGAAGACTGCTCTATCATCTTCACTGTCGGAATCACTATTGCATGGTAGTCTTGATAGTGCATCGGCATTTGCGTGATCACTGGATCGTCTGTACTCAATCTCGTAGTCGTAGGCTAACAATATCAGAGCCCAACGTTGCATTCGAAGTGCAGCAAGGGTTGGTATAGCTGATTTTGGTCCAAGGATGGCCAACAGAGGCTTGTGATCTGTCAGCAGTTGGAACTTCCTTCCGTAGAGGTATTTGTGAAACTTCTTCACTCCGAATATTATGCTCAGGGCTTCCTTCTCAATTTGAGCATACTTTTTCTCACTTGGTGACAGAGTCCGTGATGCAAATGCAATGGGGTGTTCTTCACCTGACGGTAGAACATGTGAGATGACGGCTCCTACTCCGTATGGAGATGCATCACACGCGAGTCTCAGCTTCATCTCTGTGTTATAGTGGGCAAGCCACTTGCTCTTTAGCAGACGCTGTTTGCAAGTCTTGAATGCTTCTTCGCATTGTGGGGACCAATTCCACTTTGTATCGGCCTGCAGCAGTTGGTGAAGTGGATGCAACAATGTGGACAAGTTTGCCACAAACTTTCCGTAATAGTTCAGGAGCCCCAAAAATGACCTCAGCTCTGAGATATTTGTGGGTGCTGGAGAGTTTATGATTGCTTCCACCTTGCTGTTGGTTGTGTGCAGGCCTTGTGCATCAATCTTGTATCTGAGATACTCCACTGAGTCCTGGAGGAACTCACACTTGCTGCGTTTCATTCTCACTCAGTATTTCTCCAGTCTTGACATCACTTTGTCCAGCAGTACAAGGTGCTCTCCAATGGTTGGTGCTGACACGAGGATGTTGTCCATGAAGCACACAACATGGTCTATACCGTCCAAGATCTGATCCATTGTTTGTTGGAATATCGCTGGAGCTGTCCAGATTCCATAGGCCAAGCGATTGAATCTGAATAGCCCCTTGTGTGTATTGATGGTCAGATACTGTTCTGACTCCGGATCCAGCTTCAGTTGCTGATAAGCGAATGCCAGGTCCAGCTTACTGAAAACGTTCCCACCAGCTAGAGTGGCAAACAGATCTTCAGCGTTTGGTAGTGGATATTCCTCTGGTAGTATGCAGCGATTTACTGTGACCTTGTAGTCACCGCACATTCTGACGATCTTGTCTTTCTTAGGGACTACAACAATCGGAGCGGCCCAGTCGCTCCTCGCTACTTTCGTTATTATGTTATTCTTCTGTAGGCGGTCCAGTTCCTTCTCTACTGCTTCCTTAAGAGCATAGGGAACTGGACGTGGTTTGCGAAAGATAGGCTTGGTTCCTTCTAGCACTCTGACTTTTGCTGTGAAGTCTTCTATTTCACCGTAGCCATCTTTGAAAAGTTCTTTGTGCATCTCCAGCATGTTAGTGAGTGTAGCCTGACTCACTGGTTTGTCATTTCTCAGACTGAAGATTTCTCCCCAGTTCAACTTGATCTTTTGTAGACAGTTTCTGCCTAGCAAGGCTGATTTTTCTCCTTTAACAATGACAAGCGGTAGCGTCCACTCCTTCCCCTCATATCGGACTGGTACCTGGATCTGCCCTAACACAGGAATAGTGTCACCAGTGTATGAAGAAAGGCGGATGGACGCGGGCTGAAGAGGGCACTCTTTCAGTTTTTCTTTGTAGAGTCTTTCTGGAACCACGGATACAGACGCTACGGTGTCCAGCTGCATTTTTACTGGTTTTCCCGCTAACTCCATGTTGAGATTCCATCTTTTAGTTGTTGAGCCGTTTACACTGTGAACAGTTCCAATACTGTTTCAGTTGTACCTTCCTCGTCTTGTGCTGCGTCTGACACTTTGTGCGCTCTTGCCGTGCGTTTCGAGGCTTTACACACTCTCTGTAAATGTCCAACCTTTCCACAATTGTGGCACTTTTCCTTTTGGAATCGACATTCACTGTGCTGATGATTATCTCCCCCACATCTGTAGCAACTTGGCTTAGACCTTTGAGATGTGGGCTGCTTTGTTCTTGAGGACGGGACTGAAAAAAGTGTGACTTTTGTGAGCTTTTTTCACCACGTGCATCACTGACCTTGTGAACACCTTTCTGACGTTCTGCATGTCCCGATAGCTCAATAGTATCCCTGTGGGCAAGCTTGAGTCCAAGTGCTATATCACAGACTTTCTTAAAGGTCAGGTCCTTCTCTGACAGGAGCCTTCTGTGATATGCTTCACCTGTGAGACCACATACAAACTTGTCTCGGAGAGCATCATCAAGAAATCGTGCAAACTCACATGTACTTGCCAGCCTTTTCAAAGCAAGGATGTAGTCAGCCACGGTTTCCCCTTGACTCTGGTGACGTTGGTAAAATCTGAAACGTTCTGCAATGAGAATTGGCTTAGGCTTGAAATACCTTGAAAGAGTTTCAGTCAGTTCTGCATAGTTCAACTCCACTGCTTTCATTGGTTCAATGAGACCTTTCAGCAATCCATACTCAGTTGGACCCAAAACACTGAGAAATATGTCTGCTTTCTTTACATCTTTGATTTCATTTGCAGCCAGCCAACGCTCCAAATGCTCCAAATAGGAATCAAAATCCTCTTTTGTAGCCTCAAACTCTGGTACTCGACCAATGGTTGCCATTTTCACAGTTAATTGTTCAGTTTCCTTATATATTCCTTAATTTTCTGAATATTCATCTATTTCTTCACTTCAGAAGTTTCTGCAATTACTTCATTCACTGCACTCATTTCTATTAATGTACACACCGTGTTTTACGTCCCTTCTTCCTTTTTTTTTTCCTTGACAATATTTCTCCACTGAGATCGCCTAATTTCAATGGGTTCAATGACATTTTATTTAACCACCAGAGGGCAGTGTCGCTATTCTGGACTCCAATAGTCTTGCTACTTGGCAGCTCCTGAATACTGTACTAGCAGTGCTAGCAGTGCTTAGCCTTCTCTACTGGCGAAAGAAAATGAAAAATAACTGACGAATTACATAATTATTTTGAGTTTCATTACTCACGCAACATTCTTCACTTCAAGCAATGTCCGTTTATGTAGTTTAATCACCTCGTCGCCACTGTAATATTTGTGTTGTGGAGAAATGACCAGGCAGGAGACGGGAGTACAGTTAGTTGTCGTTTAGTCAAAAAACCCTCGTGCTCTACAGTTCGCGGCATTCCAGTGCGCATGTGCATTTCCTATTAGGTGTAGTAACGTAACACTGCCGTAATGCATTACTGCTTAGTAACAGCACAGTAACTAATATAAACAGATGTAGATCCCAGATACTACAAATATGCATTTAGATATTCTTCATATAAAGTGAGCTACTAAAGTATTGCAACAATGACACATATTTTGTTGTTTTGGATCTGTACTCCAGCACTTTGTATTTGAAATTATACAATGACTAGGAGGTTAAAGTGCAGACTATCAGCTTTACTTTGAGTGTATTTTCTGGTGAACCGTTTAGAAATTACAGTACGTTTTGTACATAGCCCCCCATTTTAGGGGACCAAAAGTATTGTGATAAATTCACTCATATATGTATTAAAGTAGTCAGAAGTTTAGTATTTTTGTATTTTATGTTTGCATTGATTCATTTTACTATGTTATTAAATATATACGTTTAATTTCACTGTTCATTTTTTACCTTTAGCCTATGCCTATTTCTATAACACAATGCACATAGCTGATTATCTTATGGAGTAGATACAATTATATTTACTAAAGAGAGTTAATTTGCAAGTGTAATAGTCCATTTTTTTCCAGATCAAACGTGTTGGTCTTTCAGTCAAAGCACCCCATACAGGAGCAATCAGTTGATATAATAATGAACAAACATTAAAAAATCAGGCTATATGAATCAGACAGTAGTAGGTCAGATGGTTGAAAATCACAGATTCATATCGTGAATGTTTACAGTAGGCAAAAATAATCTTGTGGTCTTCATATCTGTTGTTGGTGATGCACTCCAGTCTCCGCTGCCGTGGTTCTGAACTCGGCACGGCATGCCCTGCATTTCTGCCGCACTTAGCTAACAGTAGCTGTCTGTGGTCCTGAAATAAAACGCCGGCGCACTATTAGAAAAGGCGCACAGGTTAACATACACAGTTCTTCATTTTACCTGGGCCTTTTCCAATATATTAAAGCTACAACATTATGTTTGGAACAAATTAATGCAAATATGAGACTTACAGGTCACTTGTTTCCTTCTGTCTTTCTACTGGAAGAATGTTAGTTCAATGGATAAAGGTACTGGATCATTTCTTTCCAAATGCCACCCTATTCCCTTGAAAGTGCACTACTTTTGACCTGAGGCCTAGACACATACAATGTTGATATATTAGTTATGAGCAGTGGATTAGGCTGATCAACTTTAGTACTTAGTGAATGTCTCATTAATGAGAAAATAAGCATCAAATGTTATGAGAATGTTGCACTGAGACTGACTGACCTTGAATTTCGCAATTCATGTCCAAGTTTATTATAGGCCTATAGGCTAGGCGTAGCCTTTGAAAGGAATAGGTGCAACCCTTGCTCACGCTATATATTATAATACACAGGCCTACGTGTATATCAACATACCTTACACACACACACACACACACACATACATACACACATACATACATATATATATATATGATGCTATTACATATATCACTTTACCTGCATTAAATATGTTGGATATAGGCCTACCCCTGAGTAATATTGGCATGCAACATGTTTAGCGCATAGAGGCAGACCATCTATCTGCTTGGTCTCTAGGCTAGTTGTCCGCGGAAAATATGTTTTGAAGGTGAAAGTCAAATCATTCCACAACTGCTTTTTTTAATAGGCAGTGAGAATGAATTGTCATCATTGTTGCTTATCAGGAATATGATGCGCCGAGGACCATGGCAATAGAGGTGCGGTTATAAGGCAATGTGGGTAATGGATATAGGGGTTGAAAGGCCACATATAGACTGTTGAATGTCTATTTTTTAACATCTAGAAGCGTCAATATCGACGTAACAACGTTTATATAAGCATTTTTATATTTACACTTGTTTTCTGCCATGAACCTTTAGACACCCCTAGGAAACCTTTGTAAGAGATCAGGTCTGGTCATAGAATCCCCCAAAATATGTTTTGTTGTTTTTTTTGTAGCTCAGTCTTATAGCTCGGCACAAATAATCCTTTGCATGAATTAGACATACTTATGCAATAACATACCCCTGGTGGCCATGGGGTGCTCAGTAACGCCACCAACAGTTGACGTTTCCCCAAACTTTGATGATTCTTAAATCAAGAATAGATGAACATATCCGAACGTTATTTGACGTGAAGATTTAGTAAGGGGGCCTAATTAAATCAATTTAAAAAATCACACATGTCAAGCTTAAATAGTTATGACGAAAAACACATTTAAAAAAGTGCACTACCTCAGACATTGAATTGGCATGTGGTGATGCAGTACAGCGTTATGTATGTCCTAATGAATGTACACATCATTCTACACATCAATTCGAATGATATTGGCGAAGATATTAATAATAATAATAATAATAATATATGCCATTTAGCAGACGCTTTTATCCAAAGCGACTTACAGTCATGTGTGCATACATTCTAATATCTGAGGGAATGCAATAACAAATCATTTGAGTTTTCAGTCAAAAATAGTGACTACTTCTATAGTGTAAATAATCTATAGCCTACATCTTAGTAGTTTTGCATTTGTTGCTATTCAGATCACAGTGTTTAAGAAACAAATGTTCAGTGTAGGTTATTATTGTTGTTTACAGAATAGGTCTAAATGCCTGAATCCCTGGTTGTTATCTCTGTCCACTTGCCTGAAATGTTTTCTCGGTAGCTTTCTGGGGTGAAATGTCTAATGTCTGATTTGTTCCAATCTCTGGGCACATGGGGCTAAAAATGTTGATAAAGAACAAACCGGTTAGGGTTAGGAAAAAACAACCACATTTGTAGTTTAGAACTTTTCTGTAACATAATAATTTATTAGCTACATCAATAACTTAATAATGTGGCAATGTATATGACATTCAAATGAAAGTAACATTGCGCAATAATCATTTATGAATAGTTTTCAAATGTCATCAGAAAATTCAGAAACGCAGTCTATTACGTCACGCGCATTGGGACGCACATAATCAAAACAAACTCTGACCGAACGACCAAACGGAAGACGTGGCAAACGCTGTGACAACACAGATATACCTGCATGTTCACAATTCTCCCACTGTGTCAGACCTGCCTGCATAAATGCAATTTTTTCATCTAAAAAAAAAAAAAAAAGAACAAACGCGAACATGCTTCGCTGTTGATAATAGTCGCATTAAAAGTATGTCACTTGCAACTGGCCTGTTCAGGATGGGACAATCCATTTCAATAGGAATATTTCCATGTTTGCGGCTTAATGGATATGCATTAATCTTCCCAAAATATGTAATGGGTCATAATTGGGTCAGCATAATAAAATACAATAATTACTTCAATCATTCTGTGTCCATACTTTTGATAATTCATTGCGAGTGCCTGCTTTATTATTCAATAACCTGTTTCATCTGCAGCTGATGAGAGTCAGTTCTTCTACTCACGTACAAGTAAAGTAGCCCTCTCGAAAACTACTTGAGTGAGAGTAAAGACGTAACTGGTCAAAGTAATCTGTACTAGTTAAGCATTTGTACATCTCATACATACATAAGGAATCGTTGACTTAAAAGCCCATGACGAATGTACTGATGTAGCTCCATCAGGATGCAAATGATTACTTGACGACAAGGATAACCTTTTTTTGTTATTCATTAACTAAACTAATAAGCACACACAAGCACAGTACATTACAGTTTAACAGTGTTTAAATCGGCAATCACCAGATGAAACAATAATTCCTTCTCCCCGCCAATGATTCTGTAAAAAGAAGAGGGATGGGGCAGGATAAATGTAACCACATGTTTCGAGGCTCGAGTCCAGTGGTGCCAATCTCATGTCATGGAGAGCCTAGTGTATGCTGGTTTTAGTTTTCCCCTTTCAATTAAGACCTAGACAACCAGGTGAGGGGAGTTCCTTAGTAATTAGTGCCCTTAATTCATCAATCGAGTACAAGGGAGGAGCGAAAACCCGCAGACACTCCGCTCACCATAGAATGAATTTGACACACGCTACAGAGCGTATGTTTACATTTACTTTGTTTACAAACATTGGAGTAGAAAAAAATTATATTTGAGGTTCTCATGGGGTACGGCTGTTGAACTATGTTCACGAGGCATTTATAAATTATATTCTTCAAGAATCCAAAAGTGGATGTAGCAACAGCAGATTGGCCATTTAAAGGGGTGCATCAGACCTGGTCATGTAACCGGGCAAAAGCAGTAACAGACGAGCGCCCTTCTCAAATCTGTGCCACATGATCACATTGTCAACAAGGAAGTAACATAAAAGTTTCATTTCCCTAAAATGTTCAAACTATTTTTCCTTAGGAAGGCAGATAAAGCACATATGCAAAACAAATGGAATCACCTTTCACCCAGTGCAAACTGCACTCACCAAAACAAACACGTTCAGTCTGTGATAGATTACTCGTATTCAGAGCTGTAGTGGATGCTGTCATAGACGTCATCTATGTCCTATTCCAGGAAGTCATCTAGGGAGGTGTCTTGGCCCATAGCGTTGCTGTATATCAGTTTGTCAGAGTCCCGGTTTCTTCTGAGGCTGCTGACTCTCCTCTGAAGCATGGAGAAGAGACCTCTGTTCCCAGCTTCCGACTGATTCAAATGCCAGCCTAAAGCCAACAATCGTAATGTGTAGGGTAAATATAATGAAGTATTCCTTAAATACAATAGCAATTACATGGAACCAACATCAATTGTACATATGAACGAAAGTTCCCCTACTTTGCCTACTTAGGTCAAGTGCCACATGTGAAGCAAGGTCTTGCACATTCTCCGATTCCCTCTTTAGGTTTTCCCAGTGCTGCTTGACTTCCTTTAGGACAAATAACTCTTCCTCCTTCAGCCGTCTCAGGAGCATCACCCGGTCAAAGGCTATTTTCTTTGTGAGTAGGTGTTAGGTAAACTATGATTAAATGACTGAACAAATCATTTTAAATGGAACTGTAACTAAGTAAACTTATACTCTGTTTTATTATATCTGATTAACAATATGAGTTCATAAGAAGAGATTGTGTGACACGGACAAGGAGTAATTAAAGTTAATGAACACCATTCCAACTAGGAAGAAAGGAATGGTTTGTGGATTAAGTAAACAGAAAAGGTAGTTAATCTATGGTTGAACCTGACGAAACTGAGCTCTGGGGTGTTTTAGATAAGGCAGTGAGTGCATTCCTAGGTTTTCTGTTAATTAGAACTGTCAGCTAAGTGGTGATCGATAATGGTGAGGAGTCAAAAGTTAATTCAGTTGTGTTGTGTGTCCTGTGTATGTGCTAGGGGGTAAGAATGAACTCAGAATGAACTTTTAAAGTTCCCTTTGACCCAGTCTGGAGGAGGAGATTCATTTTAGGAGCAACGAAATGACGTCATGTTGTTGTATAGAAACTGTTGCTCGTGGTAACGTGGTAACCTATTATTGAAAAAACTGGTCTCCGTCTATTTTATGCAAACAAGAATCTTACAAATTCTCATAAAATAGATTAAGGGAATTAAATTAATGAAAACATATTGGAATAAATAAATTACAGTAACAGTAGGTCAGCTGTAAATTCATAAGAATGCAGTGGCAGGCCAGTACCCATTCTTAAACTGATCTGCCAAGTTTGCTGTCCAGGTGCTAAGACAGGTTGTACAGGTCAGCACAGGCACTGTGACATTGTAGCGACCTTGTGGGGAAAAAAATGTAGTCTGAATTAATGTTGTTTTACATTGCATTGCTACATCACTGTTTGGTTCGTGAAGGTATTGCACATACCATTTATTCCTACGAGGATTATATGTTTTCCATGGCCAACATGGATGGTGCTTGTCAGACAACCACATATCACCTCTGGTACATCCAATGGTAAGAAACAATCTAGGGACAATATTTTATACAACAATAAACAAGAATTCATTTGAACTTTGATATAATACATTCAGCTGCAAAAAACACACAAACACACCCTGTTCATGAAGTGTATATTTGCCATCACTGAGGAGAGAGATGGCTGTAGTTGGAGGAAGGGGAGTGTAGAATCCCTCTGTTGTGCAGAGTAAACTTTGCATGTGTAGAGACCTCGCAGTCTTCGCAGTAAAGTTGTTTCGGCAGACGGTCTCTACATCACAGAATAGCCCTTTTCACATTGCATGACTGACAGATCGTATGAGAAGCATGCTCTGCAACCAGCAGAGAATCTACAATCTCAGGCCTGGACTCCCTCCACCTATCCTGTGAGAGTTCCTTTCTCACACTCCAACTGTGTGATGCACCAGGCACAGCAGGATTTGAACACTCAGGGTCTTCTAAGTCAGCTAGGAGGATGTTCATTTCTCAATGAAGTATTGCTGTTTTGAAAACACAATAAAAATGGGAAATGCATTAAATTAAGAAAATTACATAATAATGAATCTATTAAAACACACATAGGGCTGGAAGTAGGTGACAGCAAATATATCTCTGCACAATCTATGGTGTGACAAGCCAAAAACCTCAGCTTTAATTCTACAGTAAATTAATGTACAGGGCAGACCAACATATTGACTAAAGTCTAAAATGGAATGTCAAACAATAGAACTTGATCCCATCGTCGAATATAAATTCTGAATGTTCTTAAAACAGCAAAAACACACTGAGTACAAAACATTCTCTTTCCCTGACAAACTGACCAGGTGAAAGCTATGATCCCTTATAGATGTCACCTGTTAAAACCACTTCAGTGTAGATAAAGAGGAGGAGACAGATTAAATTAAGATGTTTAAGCCTTGAGACATGGATTGTGTATGTGTGCCATTCAGAGGGTGACTGGGCAAGACAAAATATTTAAGTGCCTTTGAAAGAGGTATGGTAGTAGGTGCCAGGTCCAACGGTTTGTGTCAAGAACTGCAACGCTGCTGTGTTTTTCACGATCAACCGTTTCCCGTGTACATCATGAATAGTCCACAACGACACCTTGTAGAGTCTATGCCCTGATGAAATGAGGCTGTTCTGAGGGAAAAAGAGAGTGCAACTCAAATGAGGAATATTTTGTACACAGTGTATTTTGCCTACAGAGTAAACTCTCCTTAAAGGCAAATGCTTCCAGCTTCCACAATTACAAAAGTTTCAAAAGGAACGACACTGTGTAAGCATTCATATAGTGGATTTGAATGAATTCAACTAAGACTAATTCCATAATGTGGAATGGCAGATTGCTTCATATTAAAGGAAATGTGGAGGAACAAGCTCTGCCAGGATGTTGTTATTGCCCTCCCCCACAGAAGTATATGGATGTTGTTATTGCCCTCCCCTACAGAAGTATATGGATGTTGTTATTGCCCTCCCCTACAGAAGTATATGGATGTTGTTATTGCCCTCCCCTACAGAAGTATATGGATGTTGTTATTGCCCTCCCCTACAGAAGTATATGGATGTTGTTATTGCCCTCCCCTACAGAAGTATATGGATGTTGTTATTGCCTCCCCTACAGAAGTATATGGATGTTGTTATTGCCCTCCCCTACAGAAGTATATGGATGTTGTTATTGCCCTCCCCTACAGAAGTATATGGATGTTGTTATTGCCCTCCCCTACAGAAGTATATGGATGTTGTTATTGCCCTCCCCCACAGAAGTATATGGATGTTGTTATTGCCCTCCCCTACAGAAGTATATGGATGTTGTTATTGCCCTCCCCTACAGAAGTATATGGATGTTGTTATTGCCCTCCCCTACAGAAGTATATGGATGTTGTTATTGCCCTCCCCTACAGAAGTATATGGATGTTGTTATTGCCCTCCCCTACAGAAGTATATGGATGTTGTTATTGCCCTCCCCCACAGAAGTATATGGATGTTGTTATTGCCCTCCCCTACAGAAGTATATGGATGTTGTTATTGCCCTCCCCTACAGAAGTATATGGATGTTGTTATTGCCCTCCCCTACAGAAGTATATGGATGTTGTTATTGCCCTCCCCTACATAAGTATATGGATGTTGTTATTGCCCTCCCCTACAGAAATATATGGATGTTGTTATTGCCCTCCCCTACAGAAGTATTTGGATGTTGTTATTGCCCTCCCCTACAGAAATATATGGATGTTGTTATTGCCTCCCCCACAGAAGTATATGGATGTTGTTATTTCCCCTCCCCACAGAAGTATATGGATGTTGTTATTCCCCTACAGATGTTGTATACAGAAGTATATGGATGTTGTTATTGCCCTCCCCTACAGAAGTATATGGATTGCCCTCCCCTACAGAAGTATATGGATGTTGTTATTGCCCTCCCTACAGAAGTATATGGATGTTGTTATTGCCCTCCCCTACTGCCCTCCCCTACAGAAGTATATGGATGTTGTTATTGCCCTCCCCTACAGAAGTATATGGATGTTGTTATTGCCCTCCCCACAGAAGTATATGGATGTTGTTATTGCCCTCCCCACAGAAGTATATGGATGTTGTTATTGCCCTCCCCTACAGAAGTATATGGATGTTGTTATTGCCCTCCCCTACAGAAGTATATGGATGTTGTTATTGCCCTCCCCTACAGAAGTATATGGATGTTGTTATTGCCCTCCCTACAGAAGTATATGGATGTTGTTATTGCCCT
Source organism: Oncorhynchus keta (assembly GCF_023373465.1). Taxonomy (NCBI): domain Eukaryota; kingdom Metazoa; phylum Chordata; class Actinopteri; order Salmoniformes; family Salmonidae; genus Oncorhynchus; species Oncorhynchus keta. The sequence continues at coordinate 24,615,106 of NC_068452.1, forward strand.
CCCCTACAGAAGTATATGGATGTTGATGCCCTCCCCTGTATATGGATGTTGTTATTGCCCTCCCTACAGAAGTATATGGATGTTGTTATTGCCCTCCCCTACAGAAGTATATGGATGTTGTTATTGCCCTCCCCTACAGAAGTATATGGATGTTGTTATTGCCCTCCCCTACAGAAGTATATGGATGTTGTTATTGCCCTCCCTACAGAAGTATATGGATGTTGTTATTACCCTCCCCTACAGAAGTATATGGATGTTGTTATTGCCCTCCCCACAGAAGTATATGGATGTTGTTATTTCCCCCCACAGAAGTATATGGATGTTGTTATTGCCCTCCCCTACAGAAGTATATGGATGTTGTTATTTCCCTCCCCTACAGAAGTATATGGATGTTGTTATTGCCCTCCCCCACAGAAGTATATGGATGTTGTTATTGCCCTCCCCTACAGAAGTATATGGATGTTGTTATTGCACTCCCTACAGAAGTATATGGATGTTGTTATTGCCCTCCCCTACATTATATGGAATTTCCCTCCCCTACAGAAGTATATGGATGTTGTTATTGCCCTCCCCTACAGAAGTATATGGATGTTGTTATTGCCCTCCCCTACAGAAGTATATGGATGTTGTTATTGCCCTCCCCTACAGAAGTATATGGATGTTGTTATTGCCCTCCCCCACAGAAGTATATGGATGTTGTTATTGCCCTCCCCTACAGAAGTATATGGATGTTGTTATTGCACTCCCCTACAGAAGTATATGGATGTTGTTATTGCCCTCCCCTACAGAAGTATATGGATGTTGTTATTTCCCTCCCCTACAGAAGTATATGGATGTTGTTATTGCCCTCCCCTACAGAAGTACTTGGACAGTGATGCTAAAATGTTGAATTTGTCTCTATACTCCAGCATTTTGAACTTCATTGTCGAGAAGCTACCTGCAAGTAAGCATTTCGTTGGATGATGTTACCATCAGTATCCTGTACATACGACTAATAAAACTTGCAACTGGCCCCATTAAATAAAAGGTGACATTCTGTACTGTAACCTCATATCAAACATTTGATCTCAAATCTGAAATTCTGGAGACTAGAACCACATTTAAAAATGTTGCATCACTGTCAAAATAAAGATGTAGTGCAGTATAATTCATTAACACCAAGATGACCCCAATTTTGAAAGTAAGACAATTTAAAAATACCTATTTCTTCATCAACGTTCAAAACTGGAGTGGATTCCAATCCACTGGTCCTTGTCTCTAAAATAAGATATGCAAAAAAGGAAAGGGTTAGACTTAGAGGCATTCAGAAGTTGATAAAGCCATTTTTGGACTTATATTAATGATATGTACCCATTGATTCTTGAAGATTATAACTTATTAATGCCTCATGAGTTTAATTCATCTGTCGTACCCCATCAGAACCCAAACTATAAGCTTGTTTTAGTCAATGTTTGCAGACAAAGTAAATGTAAAAAAACACTGTATAGCCTTAAAACATGGTTAAAACTATTTTTTTAATAACATTGATGGTAAGTTATTGCATCCATAGCTCTGTATATAAATTGAAAGTGGTTACATTTGGTCAACCCAAAAAGTTCTGATTCTCCTTTTGTTAAATGTCTATTTTCATCAGAGACATACAACAGTTAGAGACAGGGAAAGGTTGGATCAGACCTGCATGTAATGTATTATGTGCTGTGGGTAGATGGTACTAGACCGGCCTATGGCACGGCAACAAACGTTTAATATGCTATGATACAGTATGTTTGAAAGGAAAAAGTCAGATCAGGGACCAATAAAATGAAACACCTAGACGGGATGAAACTTACCAACAGAAGTGGATGTAGTTGCCTTCCTGGTTTGAGGAACAATCTGTCCTCGCTCATCTTTGTCTCCATCTGAACCTAATCCCTGGAGGCATGTTTGTCTTTTTCTTATTATTGTCCTAAAAAGTGCATTTCAGTTATCCTGGCTGACCCACTAATAACAGTCTCTTGTGGATCACAAGCAAGACTTTTATTTTCACATAAGGTGAAGTGATTTGTCAGCTGAGGAAAGGCACCTGCAGTAGACCCAGGTTCTGGCTCACTCACACAGCTAACATGTGTAGAAGTTCACAAGGATGCTAACAAGTGCACCCTTGTGCCTCATGCTCAGTGGACAATATCATTGATGCCTGTGATCAGGTCATATCACGGAGTCTACGTTTAAATTCACATTTGTGCCACGTGGGGTCTACTTTGACAAACAAAAAGCAATGATAAATCATAACGCTGTGGTGCTGGAGGTGTGTTGAGAATATATATGCACGTATGGGAGCTGTAGGGGTTACATTACCGGTAATGTACGACTTGTTACATTATCCGTTCTGGGTTGAGGAGCCTTTTTGCCTCGTTAATGGCCTCGTCCAGTTGGGCTTGTGGGTCCTTCTCTTGGTTGAGCTCCTCAGCAAGGCGTTCTGCCTTTTTAATAGCCTCATCCAGTTGGTCTTGGGGGTCATACCATCTCAAAAGAAATAACTTCCAATCCTAACACATTCCTTTACATACAGTTGGGAGAACAAGTATTTGATACACTGCCGATTCTGCTGGTTTTCCTACTTACAAAGCATGTAGAGGTCTGTAATTTTTTTATCATAGGTACACTTCAACTGTGAGAGACGGAATCTAAAACAAAAATCCAGAAAATCACATTGTATGATTTGTAAGTAGTTATTTTGCATTTTATTGCATGACAACCGAATAAAACACCATTAGCCATCATGCATTGCTTACATTCAATTCTATGCTGAAAAGTCTGTTCAGAAAAATCGAAAACAGTACATATAGGCATACGACTACAATGTTTTAATAGGGATTAAATAAAGACAAAATATATATATTGTAATGAAACATCCCACTTCTGACACCAATATATTGAAACTGCAGGGAGCAGGTCTCGAACCCCCGACCTTCTAGCCCGAGGTCCGGCGCGTTATCGACTGTGCCACAAAAGCATGCTTGTGCGGTAGGGTCAATTTCCATGCTTATAAACCCAGGGTCGTTACAATATAATGTAGTGACCCGCACAGACAGCTGTGTGTTATGTGTTTGGCTAGTAGGTGGTTGTGTTGTACTTACCAGTACCCAGTGTTCGCGGGGTCCGACATGCCAATCAACCTGCTATCTGCCAATCACGGAAATGCCTGGAATGTTCTGATGCCGGGCATCCTGGCGGTTGGCGGAGTGGCGTGAAGGGGGGTTGGGCAGGGGGATGGAGCATTGGATGTTGAGACCAGGTTTAGCCTTTGTTCTCTCTCTCTTAAGTCTGGCCTTCACAAGAGAAGGTCACTGTTGGTTTGTGGGGTATCTTTCGTTTATTTGGCGTGGGCTACGGCCAAACAGTAGCCTGTGTAAAGTTGGGTTAATAAACCGTCAATTCGTAAACTCCACCCTCTGTCTGGACAATTGTTCCTTTATGATCTAGTTAGGTCATTACATTATTCATATTCAAAAATAATAAATTAAATACAGGCTATCGCGTCTATGGTTGTTGCAAAGGCTTGTGTGTCGCCTACTGGTTAAATTTGTGTCGTTTCACACGAATTAAGTAGCACATAAATTTGTGTGTTTTAGCACAAATTGAACCACACAAAATGCACAAAAACACACGAAATCTGCTGAAAAACACATTTAGAACATATATGCGCGAATTGAATGTGAGGTTGGGCTGAAACAACAACTACGGAGTTGAAGGAAACAGTTGATGAGATACAAGAGATGCGATACAAGGGAGGATGGATGGGTCAGAGGGACGGATTTTGACAGTAAATGATGCCATCTCCCGTCTGAAGAAGGGTCATGAGAATCACGTGAAAAAGCTGCTGCTGTCTCCTTAGATGCTGAGAAGGCATTTGGCTTTTCTCTTAAGAACCCGAAAAAAAGTTTGGTTTTGGACCTGGATAGGGGTCCTCTATTCCAATCCTAAAGCAACAGTATTTATGAATGGAATTATGTCTCCTTTTTTTAGTCTTTCTAAAGGCACAAGGCAGGGTTGCTCGCTCTCCCCTCTCCACTGTAGTTTTAGAGCCTCTTGCGACAATGATAAGAACAGATCCAGAAATTAGGGACGTACATCGAGGAGGAAAAGAACACAAGCTGCTTATGTATGCAGATGATATTCTACTGCTGGTCTCTGATCCTCTTCAGTCTGTACCATAGTTACTTACTTGTATTGAATCATATTTCAAATCAAAGTTGATTTGTCACATACACATGGTTAGCAGATGTTAATGCGAGTGTAGCGAAATGCGTGTGCTTCTAGAAAGAGGAACTTACAACAGAGGAACGTGAAACTTTCCACCCTCTCTACTACTGTCCCGTCGATGTGGATAGGGGGCTGCTCCCTCTGCTGTTTCCTGATGTCCATGATCATCTCCTTTGTTTTGTTGACGTTGAGTGTGAGGTTATTTTCCTGACACCACACTCCGAGGGCCCTGTAGGCCGTCTCGTCGTTGTTGGTAATCAAGCCTACCACTGTAGTGTCGTTTGCAAACTTGATGATTGAGTTGGGGGCGTGCATTGCCATGCAGTCGTGGGTGAACAGGGAGTACAGGAGAGGGCTGAGAACGCACCCTTGTGGGACCCCAGTGTTGAGGATCAGTGGGGTGGAGATGTTGTTACCTACCCTCACCACCTGGGGGTGGCATGTCAGGAAGTCCAGGGCGGGGTCAAGAACCAGGGTCTCGAGCTTAATGACAAGTTTGTAGGGTACTATGGTGTTAAATGCTGAGCTGTAGTCGATGAACAGCATTCTTACATAGGTATTCCTCATGCCCAGATGGGTTAGGACAGTGTGATTGCGATTGCGTCGTCTGTGGACCTATTGGGCGGTAAGAAAATTGGAGTGGGTCTAGGGTGTCAGGTAGGGTGGAGGTTATATGGTCCTTGACTAGTCTCTCAAAGCACTTCATGATGACGGAGGTGAGTGCTACGGGGAGGTAGTCATTTAGCTCAGTTATCTCAGCTTTCTTGGGAACAGGAACAATGGTGGCCCTCTTGAAGCATGTGGGAACAGCAGACTGGGATAAGGATTGATTGAATATGTCAGTAAACACACCAGCCAGCTGGTCTGCGCATGCTCTGAGGACGCGGCTAGAGATGCCGTCTGGGCCTGCAGCCTTGCGAGGATTAACACGTTTAAATGTTTTACTCACGTTGGCTGCAGTGAAGGAGAGCCTGCAGGTTTTGGTAACGGGCCAGTGGCACTTTATTGTGAGAAAAAGTGAGTAAAAGTGAGCAAAGAAGTTGTTTAGTCTGTCTGGGAGCAAGACATCGTGGTCCACGACTGGGCTGGTTTTTCTTTTGTAGTTAGTGATTGACTGTAGAACCTGCCACATACCTCTCATGTCTGAGCTGTTGAATTGCGACTCTACTTTGTCTCTATAATGACGCTTAGCATGTTTGATTGCCTTGCGGAGGGAATAGCTACACTGTTTGTATTCGGTCATGTTTCCGGTCACCTTGCCCTGATTAAAAGCAGTTGTTTGCGCTTTCAGTTTTGCACGAATGCTGCCATCAATCCACGGATTCTGTTTGGGGAATGTTTTAATAGACGCTGTGGGTACAACATCACCGATGCACTTGCTAATGAACTCGCTCACCGAACCAGCGTATTCATCAATGTTGTTGTTCGACGCTATGCGGAACATATCCCAGTCCTCGTGATCGAAGCAATCTTGAAGAGTGGAATCCGATTGGTCGGACCAGCATTGAACAGATCTGAGTGCGGGTGCTTCCTGTTTAAGTTTCTGTCTATAGGCTGGGAGCAACAAAATGGAGTCGTGGTCAGCTTTTCCCGAAAGGAGGGTGGGGGAGTGCCTTATATGCGTCGCGGAAGTTAGAATAACAATGATCCAGGGTTTTGCCAGCCCGGGTTGCGCAATCGATATGCTGATATAATTTAGGGAGCCTTGTTTTCTGATTAGTCTTGTTAAAATCCCCAGCAACAATAAATGCAGCCTCAGGATATGTGGTTTCCAGTTTACGTAGAGTCAAATAAAGTTATTTCAGGGCCGTCGATGTGTCTGCTTTGGGGGGAATATACATGACTGTGATTATGATTGAAGAGAATATTCCTGGTCGTAAATGTTGGTGAGTTGACGTTGCTCTTATATCCAATGGGATGACATATTTTGGTATTAATTTGAGCTCAAATTTGGAGGAAGTGATTTTGATTTGATCCACTACTAGTCAAGATTAAGACCAATGTAGAAAAATGGGAAAAGATTAAACTTTCTTTATGGGGAAAGATCAACGTGATTAAAATGGTTGTAATCCCACAATTTAATTATATCTCTGCAATGTTGCCTATTAATAATCCAGACCAGTATTTTAAACAATATGACAAATGAACTAAATACTTTTTGTGGGATAGGAAAAAAAAAAGATTAATATGAAGATGTGCTCACCAAGGGAGGTAGGAGGCTTGGCTTTACCAGATTTTAAGTTGTACAGTCTATCATTTGAAATGGCTAAATTGGGGCAAAAGTGATTTCGGCTTGGATTGGATAACAATAGAACGGGAACTAAGTTATCCTTTCTCTCCTACTCTGTCGCGTAGTCTTACCTGTCGCGTAGTCTTACAGGGCAGAGGTCTGTTGATACTCTGTCACATAGTCTTACAGGGCAGAGGTCTGTTGATACTCTGTCACGTAGTCTTACAGGGCAGAGATCTGTTGATACTCTGTCACGTAGTCTTACAGGGCAGAGGTCTGTTGATACTCTGTCACATAGTCTTACAGGGCAGAGATCTGTTGATACTCTGTCACGTAGTCTTACAGGGCAGAGGTCTGTTGATACTCTGTCACATAGTCTTACAGGGGAGAGGTCTGTTGATACTCTGTCACATAGTCTTACAGGGCAGATGTCTGTTGATACTCTGTCACATAGTCTTACAGGGCAGAGGTCTGTTGATACTCTGTCACATAGTCTTACAGGGCAGAGATCTGTTGATACTCTGTCACATAGTCTTACAGGGCAGAGGTCTGTTGATACTCTGTCACATAGTCTTACAGGGGAGAGGTCTGTTGATACTCTGTCACGTAGTCTTACAGGGGAGAGGTCTGTTGATACTCTGTCACATAGTCTTACAGGGGAGAGGTCTGTTGATACTCTGTCACATAGTCTTACAGGGGAGAGGTCTGTTGATACTCTGTCACATAGTCTTACAGGGGAGAGGTCTGTTGATACTCTGTCACATAGTCTTACAGGGCAGAGGTCTGTTGATACTCTGTCACATAGTCTTACAGGGCAGAGGTCTGTTGATACTCTGTCACGTAGTCTTACAGGGCAGATGTCTGTTGATACTCTGTCACGTAGTCTTACAGGGCAGAGGTCTGTTGATACTCTGTCACATAGTCTTACAGGGCAGAGGTCTGTTGATACTCTGTCACATAGTCTTACAGGGCAGAGGTCTGTTGAGTCTTACACTCTGTCACATAGTCTTACAGGGCAGAGGTCTGTTGATACTCTGTCACATAGTCTTACAGGGCAGAGGTCTGTCTGATAGTCTCTGTCACGTAGTCTTACAGGGCAGAGGTCTGTTGATACTCTGTCACATAGTCTTACAGGGCAGAGATCTGTTGATACTCTGTCACATAGTCTTACAGGGCAGAGGTCTGTTGATACTCTGTCACATAGTCTTACAGGGCAGATGTCTGTCACATGTCTTACAGGGCAAGGTCTACCTGTCAAGTCTTACAGGGCAGAGGTTCTGATACTCTTCACATAGTCTTACAAAAGAGGTTGTACAGGGAGAACACTCTGTCACACACAGATATCTGGATAATTTACAGGGCATCTAAAACAAGGATACTCATCATTGTGGCACAATACTCTCACATAGTCTAGGGCAGATAGGAAAGAGAAGTCTGTGTACTGGAACAGTGGCCAATGAAAGAATTCATACTATAGGTGATCTGTACAATGAAGATGTTTTAATGTCATACTCAGATTTGGTTAAAAAAAAATGATGCAGGAGACGAGGGACATTTCTGTAAATGTTTAGATTTGAGAGAATGTTTGTTAACCGGCTATCAACAAAATCCGGGAAAGAACCCAATAGCTGAGTATTTGGAATTACCCAAACGTAAAGCAGCCATTTTCTACTCAATATTTAGTCATTTGCAGAGAAAAGACTGTAAAAACCTCAGAACAATATGGCAACTTGACCTAAAGTGTGAAATAGAGGATGATACCTGTTTGAAGATGTTGTCCAGCTCGGGGAGGAACATAAGGGAAGCCAGGGGGAAACTTACTCAAAATAAGATACTATATAGCTTTTATTGGACACCAACAAGGCTTCATAAGATGGGGCTGCCCAACAATTCTCTGTGTCGGAAATGCCAAAAAGACACTGGGACATTTTTACACGCAATATGGAAATATACATTAGTGCTACCTTTCTGGAAGAATGTTTTGAAATATCTGGAGGAATGGTGGGGCTTAACAACTCAAGTTTTACCGATAATATGTCTCTTGGGCGATAGAACAGAGTTACCTAATGTAACAAATGAGGAATTTGCACTGATCACTGTTGGTGTGGTTACAGCAGTTGGAGTAATCCTTAGAGTTTCTAAGGGTCATGCGACTCCTACTCTGAAACAGTGGATAGAATCAATGTTGGAGGTAGCATCTTATAAACAAATGCTTGCTAGGATCACTGGTAGAAACCAATTCTAGAAGCTGGACATGTTTTCTTTGTCATGTTTCTAAGACTGGGATGTGATTATTTATGCTTGTGAACCTATTTAGGTCTGTATTGTAACCTATGAGATACTATTTGACTGTGTATATGTGCTATGCTGGGTATATGTGCTATGTTTGAGGATATGTCTTAAATGTCATGCTCAATGTTTTTATGATGTACAATGTTTTATTTTTATGTTTAATAAATACAACATTAATAACAAACAAACAAATGGAAATATCATATTTCCATAAGTATTCAGAACCTTTACTCTGTACTTTGTTGAAGCACCTTTGGCAGTGATTACAGCCTTGAGTCTTCTTGCGTATGTCGCTACAGGCTTGGCAGAGCTGTATTTAGGGAGTTTCTCCAATTCTTCTCTACAGATCCTTTCAAGCGCTTGTCAGGTTGGATGGGGAGCGTCGCTGCGGCACAGCTATTTTCAGGTCTCTCCAGAAATATTTGACCCGGTTCAAGTGTCTGGCTGGGCCACTCAAGGACAATCAGATACTTGTCCCGAAGCCACACCTGCGTTTTTATTTTTTTAATTTAACATTTATTTGACTAGGCAAGTCAGTTAAGAACAATATATTATTAACAATGACGGCCTACACCGGACGATACTGGGCCAATTGTGTGCTGCCCTATGGGACTCCCAATCACGGACGGTTGTGATACAGTCTGGATTCAAACCAGGGTGTCTGTAGAGACGCATCTTCAAGACTGCTGCACCACTCGGGCTGTGTCTTGGCTTGTCTTGGCTGTGTGCTTAAGGTCGTTTTCCTGTTGGAAGGTGAACCTTCGCCCCAGTTTGAGGTCATGAGTGCTCTGGAGCAGGTTTCCTCAAGAATCTCTCTGTACTTTCCTCCTTTCATCTTTCCCGCAATCCTGACTAGTCTCCCAGTCCCTCCCGCTGAAAAACATCCACACAGCATGATGCTGCCAGGTTTCCTTCCAATGTGATGCTTGGCATTCAGGCCAAAGAGTTCAATCTTGGTTTCATCAGACCAGAAAATCTTGTTTGATCTTGGCAACTCCAAGCGAGCTGTAATGTTCCTTTTACTGAGGAGTGGCTTCCGTCTGGCCACTCTACCATAAAGGCCTGATTGGTGGAGTGCTGCAGAGGTGGTTGTTCTTCTGGAAGGTTCTCCCATCTCCCCAGATGAACTCTGGAGCTCTGTCAAAGTGACCATCGGGTTCTTGGTCAGCTCCCTGACCAAGGCACCTTTCTGCCGATTGCTCAGTTTGGCTGGGCAGCCAGCTCTAGGAAGAGTCTTGGTGGTTCCAAACTTCTTCCATTTAAGAATGATGGAGGCCGCTTTGTCCTTGGGGACCTTAAATGCTGCTGAAATAAGACAGATGTGTGCCTTTCCAAATCATGTCCTATCTATTGAATTTACCACAGGTAAAGGATGATCAATGGAAACAGGGTGCACCTGAGCTCAATTTGGAGTCTCATAGCAAAGGGTCTGAATACTTATGTAACTAAGGTATTTCAGTTTTTATTTTTATACATTTGCAAACATGAAAAAAAACTGTTTTTGCTTTGTCATTATGTGGTGCTGTGTGTAGATTGAGGAAAAACTATTTATTCAATTTTAGAATGTCTATCACAAAATGTGGAAAAAGTCAAGGGGTCTGAATACTTTCCGAATGAACTGTATTTACATTTACATTTAAGTCATTTAGCAGACGCTCTTATCCAGAGCGACTTACAAATTGGTGCATTCACCTTATGACATCCAGTGGAACAGCCACTTTACAATAGTGCATCTAAATCTTTTAAGGGGGGTGAGAAGGATTACTTTATCCTATCCTAGGTATTCCTTAAAGAGGTGGGGTTTCAGGTGTCTCCGGAAGGTGGTGATTGACTCCGCTGCCCTGGCGTGGTGAGGGAGTTTGTTCCACCATTGGGGGGCCAGAGCAGCGAACAGTTTTGACTGGGCTGAGCGGGAACTGTACTTCCTCAGTGGTAGGGAGGCGAGCAGGCCAGAGGTGGATGAACGCAGTGCCCTTGTTTGGGTGTAGGGCCTGATCAGAGCCTGGAGGTACTGAGGTGCCGTTCCCCTCACAGCTCCGTAGGCAAGCACCATGGTCTTGTAGCGGATGCGAGCTTCAACTGGAAGCCAGTGGAGAGAGCGGAGGAGCGGGGTGACGTGAGAGAACTTGGGAAGGTTGAACACCAGACGGGCTGCGGCGTTCTGGATGAGTTGTAGGGGTTTAATGGCACAGGCAGGCAGCCCAGCCAACAGCGAGTTGCAGTAATCCAGGCGGGAGATGACAAGTGCCTGGATTAGGACCTGCGCTGCTTCCTGTGTGAGGCAGGGTCGTACTCTGCGGATGTTGTAGAGCATGAACCTACAGGAACGGGCCACCGCCTTGATGTTAGTTGAGAACGACAGGGTGTTGTCCAGGATCACGCCAAGGTTCTTAGCGCTCTGGGAGGAGGACACAATGGAGTTGTCAACCGTGATGGCGAGATCATGGAACGGGCAGTCCTTCCCCGGGAGGAAGAGCAGCTCCGTCTTGCCGAGGTTCAGCTTGAGGTGGTGATCCGTCATCCACACTGATATGTCTGCCAGACATGCAGAGATGCGATTCGCCACCTGGTCATCAGAAGGGGGAAAGGAGAAGATTAATTGTGTGTCGTCTGCATAGCAATGATAGGAGAGACCATGTGAGGTTATGACAGAGCCAAGTGACTTGGTGTATAGCGAGAATAGGAGAGGGCCTAGAACAGAGCCCTGGGGACACCAGTGGTGAGAGCGCGTGGTGAGGAGACAGATTCTCGCCACGCCACCTGGTAGGAGCGACCTGTCAGGTAGGACGCAACCAAGCGTGGGCCGCGCCGGAGATGCCCAACTCGGAGAGAGGAGGATCTGATGGTTCACAGTATCGAAGGCAGCCGATAGGTCTAGAAGGATGAGAGCAGAGGAGAGAGAGTTAGCTTTAGCAGTGCGGAGCGCCTCCGTGATACAGAGAAGAGCAGTCTCAGTTGAATGACTAGTCTTGAAACCTGACTGATTTGGATCAAGAAGGTCATTCTGAGAGAGATAGCGGGAGAGCTGGCCAAGGACGGCACGTTCAAGAGTTTTGGAGAGAAAAGAAAGAAGGGATACTGGTCTGTAGTTGTTGACATCGGAGGGATCGAGTGTAGGTTTTTTCAGAAGGGGTGCAACTCTCGCTCTCTTGAAGACGGAAGGGACGTAGCCAGCGGTCAGGGATGAGTTGATGAGCGAGGTGAGGTAAAGGAGAAGGTCTCCGGAAATGGTCTGGAGAAGAGAGGAGGGGATAGGGTCAAGCGGGCAGGTTGTTGGGCGGCCGAGCCGTCACAAGACGCGAGATTTCATCTGGAGAGAGAGGGGAGAAAGAGGTCAGAGCACAGGGTAGGGCTGTGTGAGCAGAACCAGCGGTGTCGTTTGACTTAGCAAACGAGGATCGGATGTCGTCGACCTTCTTTTCAAAATGGTTGACGAAGTCATCTGCAGAGAGGGAGGAGGGGGGATTCAGGAGGGAGGAGAAGGTGGCAAAGAGCTTCCTAGGGTTAGAGGCAGATGCTTGGAATTTAGAGTGGTAGAAAGTGGCTTTAGCAGCAGAGACAGAGGAGGAAAATGTAGAGAGGAGGGAGTGAAAGGATGCCAGGTCCGCAGGGAGGCGAAGTTTTCCTCCATTTCCGCTCGGCTGCCCGGAGCCCTGTTCTGTGAGCTCGCAATGAGTCGTCGAGCCACGGAGCGGGAGGGGAGGACCGAGCCGGCCTGGAGGATAGGGGACATAGAGAGTCAAAGGATGCAGAAAGGGAGGAGAGGAGGGTTGAGGAGGCAGAATCAGGAGATAGGTTGGAGAAGGTTTGAGCAGAGGGAAGAGATGATAGGATGGAAGAAGAGAGAGTAGCGGGGGAGAGAGAGTGAAGGTTGGGACGGCGCGATACCATCCGAGTAGGGGCAGTGTGGGAAGTGTTGGATGAGAGCGAGAGGGAAAAGGATACAAGGTAGTGGTCGGAGACTTGGAGGGGAGTTGCAATGAGGTTAGTGGAAGAACAGCATCTAGTAAAGATGAGGTCGAGCGTATTGCCTGCCTTGTGAGTAGGGGGGGAAGGTGAGAGGGTGAGGTCAAAAGAGGAGAGGAGTGGAAAGAAGGAGGCAGAGAGGAATGAGTCAAAGGTAGACGTGGGGAGGTTAAAGTCGCCCAGAACTGTGAGAGGTGAGCCTGTATGTTGTGGCTAGACATTACTCTGTGTTGTCATATAGCCTACACGCAGAAGAGCATGACAAGACCATTTATGGAACTATTGTGAAATGGGGCCATCTTGGGAACTTTCACCCCAGTTGACTGTAGCGTACCAAACGTATTTGCCATCTTGGTCAGACTCGGAACATAGCCTACAACACACATCTTTGTATAATTGTTTTGAATATTTTTAAGAATCAATACTCAAACAACCTTGTTTAACATGAAAATATGATGTAAGATGTCTTCAATATGTACGATGACAACACGTTTACATTTCAGATTTGAAGGCAATTCGTTATCAGTGAGAGAAGGCTACGTTTGCTAGGCAGATCTCAGGAGCTTGTTTGGTATTCCAATAGGCCTATGTAGAAGCGGCCTGTAAAACCAACAATGTTATTACAATATTGTTGATTTAGTGATAATTAACCAGATTTTTAATCGACAATGATCGAGCTCATGAATGATTTAATGAATAAGATTTGACTGCTTATTTGACCAAATCACAGACTTGACTACAGGTAAACCTAGGTTGTGTAGGAATCACTTTGACTATGTCTGCAAATAGGCTGTTGACGACTTATTATGCTTTACGCAATAATGGACTAAATCACAGATCGAGCACATCATTGCGCACTTGTCACACACACATCATGAAAACATTGAGGCAAAATAACTAAATTGATTGAACATGAAATCGAGTTAAATATGATTGAAAAAGCCCATGCATGTAGGCTGTTTTTTAATACAGCCATCTCGGTTTTGATTTTAACTATAATTTTATCCTTCACTTGTTTGTAAAAACTGCAGATGTTGGGCAAAAAAATGTTTTGTTGTAGTCAGCTTCGTTCTGATGTTATCCGCAGTCACCCACATGCTAGACATCTTGATTCTATGTTTAGCAGAGATCTTCTGTAAATGAAGTGACGCGGAAGGGAAAAAAGCATCTAACCATGCAATTTGGCTGCTCTATCAGTGCTCTATTGATAAGAATTTGGTCGTGAACCTCCCCACACACACTCTAAAAAAAAAGAGCTTTTTATGAATACAATAGTTTGTTTCGATGTCTTTATTTTCACTCAGGCAGGAATATCAGAATATAATCAATTGTCTGGGGTGCATTTAGAAGTACCGACTGCCCATGGCTGCGACAACCACTTTCATGAACTTCTGCCAGGTTGCCTGGATTTCAGGAGTGAAAGCGGCTCCGACCTTGGCGGCAATGACAATTGTGAGGACGTCAGCCAACACCTGTGGACAAAATACAAAGAAGGAAGATGTTTAATAAGACTGTCGGTTTTGTTTGACCTTTTTGTAATTATACGTGTTGCTCTGATTGTTATGTGTAGGCTTACACCAGTAAAGCCTAAAATATAAGCATATTTCTCAAGAGAGAAGGCCTACCCTGAAATTGTCAGGGTCGACGAAGAGTTTGTTGGCGTGGGTCTCGCTCAGTGACTTGTATGTGGCCAAGATGTTGCCCATGTTCTTCACAGCTTTGTCCAGAGCTCCACACACGACCCTGCCGTGAGCAGCAACTTTGGGGTTGCCCATGATTGCTGCGGCAGTGGACACATCTCCGAAAGAGCCGAAATAACGCTGAGTCCAGGGGTAGACGATCAGGACTCTGTCATTGCAAGAACACCGAAATATGTGAATTATTTCAAATGTATTTCAATTATATGCCTAGTTAATAAATACTCTAACATGCTCCATTCAAACTTAATATCAACTCAATATTAATAAGATAACAGGACAAGTAGAATATTGTTATAATTACTCATGATCTCCACTATAAACTATATTAGATGATATATTTGAATGAGGCTGAAGCCATAACCTACCTTCCCAGAGCCAGTGGTCCGACCTCATTGATATCTACTTTGCCCCAGACAGCACTGATGGTGCTCTTCTCGGCGTCTGTCCAGTCAGCCATGTTGTCAGTGTTTGATCTCCGGTTTTGCAACTAGATTAAACAAATGAATGTCTTGTGTAGGGAGACACTTTGTGTCTGCAATTTATATTTATGAGTGCACTCCGCCCACTGGAGGGGGCGCATATGATTGGCTCTGGTAAAGATCAGTATTGGCAGAGTGAGCGCTTCAGCTCTCGAACTTGATGACATCAATTCTAATCATGTATCTGTCAAACAGTAAATGTTAATTTAGTAGTTGTTAAAGAATCAAGTCTGTAGGTTAGATCCTAAAAGCTGGAAGCATATGTAAAACTATATATAGGCCTATTTATCTAGATTACCAACGTTTCAAAATTCGCATGATCACTATCTAAAACAGTTTTAATTTATCCAACTGATGCAAGAATAAAACCAAGGTTATGGCAAAACTCTTCCGAAGATGATTGCAGTGTATAAGGCTATGCAAATGAAGAAAAAATATTAATTTGGAAAATGTGATAATTCCAGCCAATTCCGGCCTACTATTTGGCACAGTTTCTTATCTACGACAAAATTATGCCTTCCTTTTTTTTATCGGGGTATTCAGAACGGACCCGCCTTTATAAGTTATTTATTTCAAGACATTAAAAATGATAAGCAGGAATGTCCTGTATTATTTGCAGATAGGTGTGTTCCCGTGTCCTCGCATGACCCCTGTCTTCCTCTGACTTTTTGTTTTTCAATCATCATTCGAAATCCAATCAACCTTATAATTGGGAATCATATCCAACTTCCAATCCCAGAGTAGTCATATCATAGATACAGGCCGTCACTGTAAATACGAATTTGTTCTTTAACTGACTTGCCTAGTTAAATAAAGGTTAAATAAGAAATACAATTGTGAAACACGTCACTTTGAATAAATATTTTCAAATTGAACGCAGGTCTTTGAAGGTGGATCTGATTTTTACAATATAATTTACAAATGTAATATATATTAAAGAACTCTCCAATCAAATATATAGCCTACCTTTACTTATTTAACATAATGTAGGATAGAACAAAGTTTGCGTCAAAATCTAGGCCTGTTGAATTTCAAATAGCCAATGAACTATTAATGAAACATTTGGCTATTTTGGCAAAAGAAGCTTTATCTTTTGAATTAATTTATTGGAAATATATGCTCGATTAGACTACTCTAATAATAGTAATAATTATCTTTCTAAAAAAATTGTCAAATTGTTGACATCTGTTTCATCTGGTGCAATTGATTTACATGCATTCAGTACTTTTCAGATACAGTACATTCAGAAGATTAAATTGTAGGCTACAAAAATAAAGTTAATTAGGCCTAATGATGGACATTATTAGAAACATAGTCCTATGACATCTTACTGAAGGGTTTCATATGGAAATTCAAACTTAATGTTTCATAAACGCCAAAATAATTATTTAACGTTATTTAGGATATAAAATGAAATTTTGCCAAATAACAAAATATTTAATTTATAGTTATTTTGGCAAAAACAGCTGCAACTTTAGAATGAACCTATTGGAAATATACGCTTGATTACACTGAAATAATACGTTTTATGCAACAAAAAGAAATCTTTATCAAGCTGTACAATTGTTGCATCTGGTTGGCCTACAATTTAATATGCATTGCGCAAAAAGGAACAAAGTGACCGATGGATATTATTAGAAACATAGACCTCTGACATCTTATTGAAATGATCAGTATAAAAACGCTAACTTAATATTTGATAAAAGGCAAGATAACGGATCTTACTATTTGATTTTGATCAAGATGATTGCAGAGTAGGGGGAGTGTCCAACAGTAGCTGGGCGTGTCTGCCGCTCTACTGTAATATAAATGGACCGAGTTGTATAGGCAGTCATCTTCAGTTAATTCCTCGTAGATTTAATACAGGTCAATCAAAAAGGAGTAAAATGAGTCTGACAGCAAAGGACAAATCTGCGGTCAAGGCCTTCTGGGGCAAGATTAAAGGAAAGGCAGATGTCCTCGGCGCTGAGGCTTTGGGAAGGTAAGCCTTCTTAATGAATGAATGATGAGAATGGTTGTGTTTAACCCGCTGACAGCGGCCTATGTGCCTACCCCGAATAAGCATTTTGTCATACAATAAGGCAACTACTTTCATTACATTGTAGGCAGACCATGGGAGAAATATGATATACATAAAGCTTAGAAGTTCAGCATCTAATACAAACGCCTATAATACGAAATATTCTGTACCTTGCTTTGTAGGATGCTGACTGCCTACCCCCAGACTAAGACCTACTTCTCCGAATGGGCTGACCTGAGCCCCGGCTCAGCCCCAGTCAAGAAGCATGGAGGCATCATCATGGGTGCAATTGGTGAAGCAGTCGGACTGATGGACAACCTCGTGGGGGGAATGAGTGCTCTCAGCGATCTGCACGCCTTCACGCTGCGCGTTGACCCTGGAAACTTCAAGGTTGGCCCCCAGATAACCTATTGTTTGTATATTGATCACTCTCGACATCAACTCTGTCTGTTGCTATGGCTTAATCCTTCAATATTAACTTTTAAAATATACTTTTCAGATTCTGTCCCACAACATCCTTGTGACCCTGGCTATTCACTTCCCTGCGGATTTTACTCCCGAAGTGCACATTGCTGTGGATAAATTCCTTGCAGCTTTGTCCGCTGCCCTGGCTGACAAATACAGATAAGACCATCATGAAAGTCCAAACTTGGACTCCTGTTTCTGCTCTGCTGTTATCACAAAATAAACAGTCAATGAATGAAGTTACGTCCTCTGTTGTGTGCTTATTCCACCACAGTTCACCATCACAAAGTGATATTTGAATTTCATCACTATCACATCTAGATTGAATACATTGCATGAAGAAAGGAAGGGATTAAGTACTAAATAGTGCTTCAGGCGCACCATCCACTAGTTCACGATGTTCTTCTCCATAACTTTGGTTAGCCTATCTAATACATGTAACATGCATTTTGCTGACCTCATTTAATATTTGATGAATCTGGAGTAGTTACAGATGGGTTGGTAAACTGAATGGACTATATGAAGTTGGTAGAGGCACAATGAAAACCTATTCAGAGACGAACAAATATGTATTTTAGACCTACATGAATGTACAATATTTTAATAGCTTTTAAAAACAAAACAAGATACTCCATAGAATAGGCTATTTTGTATTTTCAATGCAGTGAATTTGGAAGTGAAATCGACTTTGAAAAACGAACACGTGTTTTTCTGTATATACCACACACACTCACTCTCATTCTGGAAGTTCCGTGCCTCGACTTTCTTTCAACCAAAACACCTTTCGGCACGGGGGCATTTTGTAGTTTATTTCGATACATTAGTAATTAGGACTATTTTGTAATAATAAAGTATCTTTGCGCATCTCTGAACCTAAATGTCTGTAAGTTAAATGGTTTTACTATTTCGTACAAACATGTATTTTTTTATACATTTGTGGAGATTTAGTCTCGTAGGCCTACTAGTAGGATAGTCTCTCAGGTTTTTGTTGCTCGACCTTGTTCCTGATCGTTTTAACGCGCATGCTTGGTTTTACCCGCAGGTTAGGCGCAGACGTAGCCTAACATATGGCAGACGTAGCCTAACATATGGGGGGAAAAGATTACACATGAAAGTATTTAAATTCATATGCAGTTTTGCACCGCAAACTTTGTTTGATGGGACTACGTGAATTGATGCAATAATTCTTGGAACACTATTTTGTATGTGACTCACCATCATCGGATTTGTTTGAATAGTCCTGCATCAGTTGCCAAAAAAAGATGCCGCATCAATCAATACGCCTATTAAGTAAAACTCACAAATCATCTTTTAGATGGATTGTGTTAGTGGCGATTTTAGCGTGTAAATCTTGGTGGGGAAAAACTAAAAAAGTGGGATGCATGCCAGGAAAGCCACTACTTATAAAAACAAAAAACAAATGTCGTTTCTACTGACAGTTGAGATGTACAAACTAAGCCGTAAAAGGAAGGAAACGGATAAAAAGGCAATCCGTCATTTCGATTAAGACATTAATGAGCAAGCGACGACTGACGTAGTCAATATATTTGTCAACTATTTGTTCAGCACTTTTGAAAATACACAGCGAGAGAATTCAGAACATGGGCCGTTCTACACGTCAGAACCGTAGGATAAATAAACGGGGCATATAAACAGACAATGAAAGCTCTTACAATATTAGATTATTACATTTCCCTAAAACAGGTTATAGGTTGTTTGCGCACCACCAAGTTAGAACAGAAGAGGTCTGTCCACCCCTCATAGCCTGGTTCCTCTCTTGGTTTCTTCCTAGGTTCCGGCCTTTCTAGGGAGTTTTTCCTAGCCACCGTGCTTCGACACCTGCATTGCTTGCTGTTTGGGGTTTTAGGCTGGGTTTCTGTACAGTACTTTGTGACAGCTGATGCAGGAAGGGCTATACACATTTCATTGATTGATTGATTGATTGATTGATTTATTGATTGATTGATTGATTGAACAGTAGGCGAAATTAAGAGGTGAAAATAGACCAAATGATTAGGGTGTGGCACATTGAAGCCGTTTGGGTCTTTACCTGTCAAAAAAGACATACACGACATATAACAACACTATTTGCATAAAATACGCGTTTAATTTGGCACGTCAAATAATACAATTATATTGTAGAATGTTGTGTGTGCTGAATTTTCACGTGCAAGCCAAGCACCACAACTACTATCAGTAGCACTGTCAAAGCTGTACAAAAACAATTGCCAAACAAGCACGGATCGGGCCAAGAACGATGTGTTTACAATCCCGCTTTGGAGAAAATAGACCAAATGATTAGGGTGAGCTACATGGGCTACTAACAGCTTAATACACAACATACACTTAGTATTACTTAGCTACAGTATATATTTCTCCCTTGCATATTATATAATTTATGCAGCAGCATACAATATGTTTGGACTCACCTTGTGAAGGTGGCGCAGCGGTCCTTGGTTGGCACATGTTGTCATCAAACTTTGTTATCAAAGTCTGGTATTTTCTGGATTAAGGTGTGAACTCGGGAAACACAGCCACTCAATCTAATAGCAGGCTAACGTTAGTGGTTTCTCTGCAACGCTTGCAGTTATCTACTGATTCCTTTCAAACGACTCATTGTAGAATTTGCGATTTCCAACTTGTTAAGTAATCTTTGTGTACAATGGCCGATGAGCACCGATGCATTTTTCTATAATTTCTCTTCATTATTTATCTTAATATGACAATGATTACAAAGGATTTGTCAGTAGAATGTCAACTTGATGACAACGGATGACTGATGATCAGTCCAATCAAAGCTACTGTATATATAACGTGATTTGATATCGCTCTATCTGTGGCCAATGACCTTGAGCCGTCTTGGATTGGGTACTTCTAATTTAACTCTATGGCAGAACCCAAGGGGCAAAAAAAACCATGTTTGTATGCGGCTTTATTAACTCAATTACATGTTTTGCCATCCTCTTTCCTGACCTCATCAATTAATATCCCATAGGCCTCCAGATTATGGACAGAGTATGTGTATGAAAACCATAATCAAAACAGTTTTTTTCATTCACATTCACATTCTACACACATAGAGTGTAGAAACCTTGTGCCATCAGTAAAATTGCAGGAGAACGTTTTCCATAAAAAAACAATACTTCAAAACGATAAATGCTTTTAATGTATTTTATTATTTTCAATATGTGTAGCTATGGCACAGCTTCCAGCCGAACAGACTGGAGTTGGAGTGTCATCTCTCTTCCATATTGATGCTGTCGAGTGATGCTCTAGTGGTACTGTCTGCCAAGAGCGGACACAACGACAGCCAGGAACTTCTGGAAGGCTTCCTGAGTATCAGCACTGAAAACGGCGGGACCGAGCTTGGCGGCCACGCACACGGTGATGCAGTCCGCAAGGAGCTGTGGAGAAGGAACCAGATGGAGAATGTAATATTGGAATAATATTTACATCGGCTCATAACGCTATTTAATTCATAAGACTAATTATTTTTGTATTTTGTTTCAGTTTGTTAATGTGCAATACTCACCCTGAAGTTGTCGGGATCCACGTGCAGTTTCTCGGAGTGCATCACACTCAGTGCAGCGTAGGTGTTCTTGATGTCATCCAGGTTCTGCACAGCTCTGTCCAGTCCGTGCATCACGGTCTTTCCGTGCTTGGCCACGGCGGGGTTACCCATGATGGCAGCGGGTGTGGACAGGTTGCCGAAGGTGCTGAAGTGTCTCTGAGTCCATGGAGACACGATCAGAAGTCTAAAAATAAATAAAACAGGCTGCCATTAAAATTATACTTCACAATCAATATAGTCTGTATCGCACCAAAGGTGAACACCGCGATTTCCTACTACGCACTTAGTGCTAAATATTATAGGTAGACTATTATCGTGTTATTATTTAATGATATCTACATAAATATTATAAGAATGTACCTGGCCAGGGCCTGGGGTCCGATCTCATCCACGCTGATCTTTCCCCACAGGCCTACGATGGCACTGCGCTCAGCATCTGTCCAGTCGACCATGTTGACGTTTGTTTGTTGATTTCCGTTGGTACTTGCAAAATGTTATACAAGGGATCCCTGAGCTTTTTGTGTCTTGCGACGTCCAATTTATTGATGTTCAGTATCTCCGCCCTGAACAGAACACAGAAAATGATTGGATGAATGTCTTGAGGGGGGCAAGGTCCTCGAGTGTGGCGCATATCGGCATTGAGCCAACTTCATCCCACTTTTAAAGATAATGCTTGGTC
Organism: Oncorhynchus keta; assembly: GCF_023373465.1. Lineage (NCBI taxonomy): Eukaryota > Metazoa > Chordata > Actinopteri > Salmoniformes > Salmonidae > Oncorhynchus > Oncorhynchus keta. Next base: position 24,636,753 of record NC_068452.1, read on the forward strand.
ATTTAGGCGTTTCCAAATTCGAATTAATACGGATGAAATTAACAAGTCATGACGAGCCTTCAATAACACATGCATACGTAAGGATACAATCAAACATAATTTCAAAAAGTAAAATGTATAGATAGACCGTCAAAGGATTTTGGTTCCTTTAGCGATAAATGTTATTTTAGTTGATCATTGTACTATTGGCATTGAATTGTAATATTATATTTATAGAATGCTAATTATTGATGTAAGTGTTTATTTAGGGAAAACCGTAGATTGGGAGTGAACTATTAAAGAAAAGCATGACTCAAAATGTGTTTTATCTTCATATTCAGACGGCCCCACCCATTTGAAAGTTCCATATATCTGGTCTTTTTGAATGATTTTTCTAAATGTCAGTTGGTGACAATTCGTTTTATAGGCTTTCATCCGGGGAATTGATACGTTCTAACTGGACACTACTCAATTTCAATATGAGACGATTTCATTCAATGAAACTATAAAGCTTTTTGTTTAATTCTTCTGAAATCAAATGCATATAGCCTACATGTTATTATCATGTTTTGTGATAGGCATAGGCAACGTTTTGCTACCAGAACGAAACCTTTCCATCGATTTTTCCATCGAACCTTTTGTAGGTTACAGAATCACATAGCTTATACTCACTCACCAATGAGTGCTATATTAGACCTTAATATTACACCTTAATATTAGACTAAACTTTAATTGTAAAGAAAATATTGAGGAATAAAGTGTTTCAAAAACCATTTGTTATTCAATCTATATGATATAAATGCATGCATTGTTATGGCAACATTTTTACAAACGAAAGTATTATGTGCTAAGGTCAAATGTTGGGCATTACACGAATTGGCTTGGTTGCATAATTATAACGTATAAAAAAAACATGAATCATGTCTTGGACAAATTCCCAATCAGAGGCGGAGACGAGATAATATCGGGGTGTGCCTTTTTTCATGCCTCGATAAAAACAGCCTCTGAGAAGTCTACGCTCACACGCTTCTTTTCTCAGCATCTTTATCTAAGTGGATAAACGGACAAGACGCAGCTATGAGTCTCTCAGCCAAGGACAAAGCTAACGTGAAGGCCATCTGGGGCAAGATCCTCCCTAAATCCGATGAGATTGGAGACCAGGCTCTTTCCAGGTAATTACATAACGATGTATGATCAATTCTAGACTAGGTACATGTATTCAACTTACTAACACAACTCCTCAGTCAATTTGGAAGCTATAAATGCGTAGCCTACACTCTTAGAAAAAAAAGTGCTATCTGGAACCTAAAAAGTCGGCGAAAATAAGGGCAGGAGCCCCGAACGAATGATTATTTAAGATTCATTTTGGCTCACCTGATTTCTAATGTCCACGACAGGATGCTCGTCGTCTACCCCCAGACCAAGGCCTACTTCTCCCACTGGGCTTCCGTGGCCCCCGGTTCCGCTCCAGTGAAGAAGCACGGCATCACCATCATGAATCAGATCGATGACTGTGTTGGCCACTTGGACGATCTCTTTGGTTTCTTGACCAAGCTCAGTGAACTGCACGCCACCAAGCTGAGGGTGGACCCCACCAACTTCAAGGTAAGATCATTTTAAAAATAAAATAACACAACAAAAATGTTGAGTTTTTACCTGTGTGAATGTGAAATAATCTATTTCCCTTTTGCTTTGCAGATCCTGGCTCACAACCTAATTGTGGTCATTGCCGCCTACTTCCCCGCGGAATTTACCCCCGAGATCCACCTGTCCGTGGACAAGTTCCTGCAGCAACTGGCTCTGGCCCTGGCCGAGAAGTACCGCTAAACCGGAGTTCAGCTGTCAAACTGTCATCCGAGGAATAATGTCCATCCAATATCGGCACACTGACAATAAATCTAACTGAAATTCATACCGAGGTGTTTGTTGTTTGTCATTTTAATTGTCTTACATTGTCTTGTGATTTATATTGTAGGCTGCATTTGGATTATCTTGTAGAATGGATTTGTCAAGTCAAGTATAAAATAAAGTTAACAGCCTATTTCACAGTATTTCAAGGGTATTTCATAAAAATGATGCACTTCACAATAAATGTATATTTTTACGCCACCTTTGCATACACCTTGACATTAAAAAGTCCCAAATGAATGTGCTATGATTTTGGGTCAGCCCTGAATAATTTGCGCTGCTGCAATGGTTTAAAAAAAGTGTAGTCAACTGAATGCGCCACTTGGTTCATGGATCTGTGGTTACTTGAACCCCCCGAAGTCATCCAACAGTTATAATCAGGAGTGTAGTGCTGCGGGTGCACAGCGGAGCGACGCTCTGCCACTTCTTAAAATTGTGTTTTGTCTCGCAAGATCACGTCATGATTAATCAGTATTGTACGTAACATACCGACTATAATAGCATGATAATATCCATCCCAGCCTCACATTCAATTCGCGCATATATGTACAAAATGTATTTCAGCAGATTTCGTGCATTTTTGTGCATTTTTGTGTGGTTCAATTCGTTCGAAAATACACGAATTTCTGTGCTCCTTAACTCGTGCGAAAAGACACGAATTTAACCAGTAGGCGACACACAAGCCTTTGCAACAACCATAGACGCGATCGCCTGTATTTCATTATTTATTTATTTTACGTTATGAATATATAGATATTTTGTATTTTTTAATCCCTATTAAAACATTGTGGTTGTATGCATATATGTACTGTTTTCCATTTTTATGAACAGACGTTTCAGTATAGAATGAATGTAAGCAATGCATGATGGCTAATGGTGTTTTATTCGGTTGTAGTTCCATGTATTTCTTTTTTTTTAACGTGTAAACCATTTTCATTGACCAGAATGTAACTGAAAATACCAAAACATATATTTTGTCGTATAACATTTGGGGAAACGTATGCAGTCATTGTAGTCTTACATTTTGTTGGCCAACCAAAATTACCAAAACGTTAACCCGTACTAAGGCTAGGGTGGAGTTGTACTATGAGCTGGCTGAGTGTAAATACAAGGCTCTGAATGTAAGCATCTTTTCACTGGAAACTTTCTTGTGTTCAAATTATCGTCAGTGTGAAATAGCTACGTTTATGAGAACGATAAATCATGTGCAATACCTGCGTCGACCTGTGGCGAGCAGTAAAACACCGGAAAGTTACAAGAAGAACAAGAATTGGTTACCTTATCCGGTCATGTGACAATTGTTGTTTATAGATTTTTCTCCCACACCAGATGTCTGGACCCTGGACACAAAACAGGTCGGTGGCCATTTCGTCCCTTGTTGTCAGAAATACAGCATGCATACACATGTGTTTTGTGTTTGTTAAAGTATTTGGTTTAAAAAAAAACGTTAAACCAGTAAGGAAGGTTATGTAACTAAGGTGAATAAAAAAAGTTGCATACACAACATGGAATGTGTGGATATTTTTGTTGCATTACTTGTGTATATTTGGATATCATTTTAGCCACCTAAACATTAGGCTATATATTCCTCTTTTTCCTCTTTGCATCTTCAACGAAACGGGGGAGGTTACTATGTGAAGGAATGTGTTAGGATTGGAAGTTTTCTCTTTGTTTCTTTTGAGATGGTATGGCCTCTGAGGACCCCCAAGACCAACTGGATGAGCCTATTAAAAAGCAGAACAGCTTGCTGAGGACCTCAACCAAGAGAAGGACCCACAAGCCCAACTGGATGAGGCCATTAACGAGGCAAAAAGGCTGGCTGAGGAGCTCAACCCAAGTCGTACATTACAATGTAACAAGTCGTACATTACCGGTAATGTAACCCCTACAGCTCCCATACGTGCATATATATTCTCAACACACCTCCAGCACCACAGCGTTATGATTTATCATTGCTTTTTGTTTGTCAAAGTAGACCCCACGTGGCACAAATGTGAATTTAAACGTAGACTCCGTGATATGACCTGATCACAGGCATCAATGATATTGCCCACTGAGCATGAGGCACAAGGGTGCACTTGTTAGCATCCTTGTGAACTTCTACACATGTTAGCTGTGTGAGTGAGCCAGAACCTGGGTCTACTGCAGGTGCCTTTCCTTAGCTGACAAATCACTTCACCTTATGTGAAAATAAAAGTCTTGCTTGTGGTCCATATGTACAGAAGCAAGCCATGCTTGTGGGAGACTTTTATTAGTGGGCCAGTCAGGATAACTGAAATGCACTTTTTAGGACAATAATAAGAAAAAGATAAACAAGCCTCCAGGGATTAGGTTCAGATGGAGACAAAGATGAGCGAGGACAGATTGTTCCTCAAACCAGGAAGGCAACTACATCCACTTCTGTTGGTAAGTTTCATCCCGTCTAGGTGTTTCATTTTATTGGTCCCTGATCTGACTTTTTCCTTTCAAACATACTGTATCATAGCATATTAAACGTTTGTTGCCGTGTCATAGGCCGGTCGAGTACCATCTACCTACAGCACATAATACATTACATGCAGGTCTGATCCAACCTTTCCCTGTCTCTAACTGTTGTATGTCTCTGATGAAAATAGACATTTAACAAAAGAAGAATCAGAACTACAGCAAATTTTTTGAATTAAAAACCTTTTTGTTACTAATTCTTTCAGCTCCAAGGGCCAGTACATCAAGAGCCAGACTAGTGCAACATTTTGGGCCAGTCACTGAGGAGGAAGAATCAGATATTGATGAGCGCTTGAATAGATTAATCTATACAACTCCTTGTTATTCAGTGGCCTTGTAATTAATTTATTATATTTTTATTAAAGCTGTAATCGGTAGTTGAAACAATAACAAAGCACACTCCCCTGTTTTGGTTAAAAGCTGAGTGATGGGGTTGGCCAAATGTAACCACTTTCAATTTATATACAGAGCTATGGATGCAATAACTTACCATCAATGTTATTAAAATAATAGTTTTAACCATGTTTTAAGGCTATACAGTGTTTTTTTATATTTACTTTGTCTGCAAACATTGACTAAAACAAGCTTATAGTTTGGGTTCTGATGGGGTACGACAGATGAATTAAACTCATGAGGCATTAATAAGTTATAATCTTCTAGAATCAATGGGTACATATCATTAATATAAGTCCAGAAATGGCTTTATCAACTTCTGAATGCCTCTAAGTCTAACCCTTTCCTTTTTTGCATATCTTATTTTAGAGACAAGGACCAGTGGATTGGAATCCACTCCAGTTTTCAATGTTGATGAAGAAATAGGTATTTTTAAATGGTCTTACTTTCAAAATTGGGGTCATCTTGGTGTTACTGAATTATACTGCCCTACATCTTTATTTTGACAGTGGTGCAACATTTTTAAATGTGACTCAAGTCTCCAGAATTTCGAACTTGAGATCAAATGTTTGATATGAGGTTACAGTACAGAATGTCACCTTTCCTTTCAGGGTATTTTCAGACTTTTCTGATTTACCGTTTCGAAATGAAAGCACTTTACATGTCTAGTTGCAAGTAGTTTTATTAGTCATATGTACAGGATACTGATGGTAACACCATCCAACGAAATGCTTACTTGCAGGTAGCTTCTCGACAATGCAATTCAAAATGCTGGAGTATAGAGACAAATTCAACATTTTAGCATCATGGTCCAAGTACTTCTGTAGGGGAGGGCAATAACAACATCCAAGTACTTATGTAGGGGAGGGCAATAACAACATCCAAGTACTTCTGTAGGGGAGGGCAATAACAACATCCAAGTACTTATGTAGGGGAGGGCAATAACAACATCCATATACTTCTGTAGGGGAGGGCAATAACAACATCCATATACTTCTGTAGGGGAGTGTAATAACAACATCCATATACTTCTGTAGGGGAGGGCAATAACAACATCCTTATACTTCTGTAGGGGAGGGCAATAACAACATCCTTATACTTCTGTAGGGAGGGCAATAACAACATCCATATACTTCTGTAGGGAGGGTAATAACAACATCCATATACTTCTGTAGGGGAGGCCAATAACAACATCCATATACTTCTGTAGGGGAGGGCAATAACAACATCCATATACTTCTGTAGGGGAGGGTAATAACAACATCCATATACTTCTGTAGGGAGGCCAATAACAACATCCATATACTTCTGTAGGGGAGGGCAATAACAACATCCATATACTTCTGTAGGGAGGGTAATAACAACATCCATATACTTCTGTAGGGGAGGCCAATAACAACATCCATATACTTCTGTAGGGAGGGCAATAACAACATCCTTATACTTCTGTAGGGAGGGCAATAACAACATCCATATACTTCTGTAGGGGAGGGTAATAACAACATCCTTATACTTCTGTAGGGAGGGCAATAACAACATCCATATACTTCTGTAGGGAGGCCAATAACAACATCCATATACTTCTGTAGGGGAGGGCAATAACAACATCCATATACTTCTGTAGGGGAGGGCAATAACAACATCCATATACTTCTGTAGGGGAGGGCAATAACAACATCCATATACTTCTGTAGGGGAGGGCAATAACAACATCCATATACTTCTGTAGGGGAGGGCAATAACAACATCCATATACTTCTGTAGGAGAGGGCAATAACAACATCCATATACTTCTGTAGGGGAGGGCAATAACAACATCCATATACTTCTGTAGGGGAGGGCAATAACAACATCCAAGTACTTATGTAGGGGAGGGCAATAACAACATCCATATACTTCTGTAGGGGAGGGCAATAACAACATCCATATACTTCTGTAGGGGAGGGCAATAACAACATCCATATACTTCTGTAGGGGAGGGCAATAACAACATCCATATACTTCTGTAGGGGAGGGCAATAACAACATCCATATACTTCTGTAGGGGAGGGCAATAACAACATCCATATACTTCTGTGGGGGAGGGCAATAACAACATCCATATACTTCTGTAGGGGAGGGCAATAACAACATCCTTATACTTCTGTGGGGGAGGGCAATAACAACATCCTTATACTTCTGTAGGGGAGGGTAATAACAACATCCATATACTTCTGTAGGGGAGGGCAATAACAACATCCTTATACTTCTGTAGGGGAGGGTAATAACAACATCCATATACTTTTGTGGGGGAGGGCAATAACAACATCCTTATACTTCTGTAGGGGAGGGCAATAACAACATCCAAGTACTTATGTAGGGGAGGGTAATAACAACATCCATATACTTCTGTGGGGGAGGGCAATAACAACATCCTTATACTTCTGTAGGGGAGGGCAATAACAACATCCAAGTACTTATGTAGGGGAGGGTAATAACAACATCCATATACTTCTGTGGGGGAGGGCAATAACAACATCCTTATACTTCTGTGGGGGAGGGCAATAACAACATCCTTATACTTCTGTAGGGGAGGGCAATAACAACATCCATATACTTCTGTAGGGGAGGGCAATAACAACATCCATATACTTCTGTGGGGGAGGGCAATAACAACATCCATATACTTCTGTAGGGGAGGGTAATAACAACATCCATATACTTCTGTGGGGGAGGGCAATAACAACATCCTTATACTTCTGTGGGGGAGGGCAATAACAACATCCTTATACTTCTGTAGGGGAGGGCAATAACAACATCCATATACTTCTGTGGGGGAGGGCAATAACAACATCCAAGTACTTATGTAGGGGAGGGTAATAACAACATCCTTATACTTCTGTAGGGGAGGGCAATAACAACATCCAAGTACTTATGTAGGGGAGGGTAATAACAACATCCATATACTTCTGTAGGGGAGGGCAATAACAACATCCATATACTTCTGTAGGGGAGGGCAATAACAACATCCAAGTGCTTATGTAGGGGAGGGCAATAACAACATCCATATACTTCTGTGGGGGAGGGCAATAACAACATCCATATACTTCTGTGGGGGAGGGCAATAACAACATCCATATACTTCTGTAGGGGAGGGCAATAACAACATCCTTATACTTCTGTAGGAGAGGGCAATAACAACATCCATATACTTCTGTAGGGAGGGTAATAACAACATCCTTATACTTCTGTAGGGAGGGAAATAACAACATCCATATACTTCTGTAGGGGAGGGCAATAACAACATCCATATACTTCTGTGGGGGAGGGCAATAACAACATCCATATACTTCTGTAGGGGAGGGAAATAACAACATCCATATACTTCTGTAGGGGAGGGTAATAACAACATCCATATACTTCTGTGGGGAGGGCAATAACAACATCCATATACTTCTGTAGGGGAGGGTAATAACAACATCCATATACTTCTGTGGGGAGGGCAATAACAACATCCATATACTTCTGTGGGGGAGGGCAATAACAACATCCATATACTTCTGTAGGGGAGGGAAATAACAACATCCATATACTTCTGTAGGGGAGGGTAATAACAACATCCATATACTTCTGTGGGGGAGGGCAATAACAACATCCATATACTTCTGTGGGGAGGGCAATAACAACATCCATATACTTCTGTAGGGGAGGGCAATAACAACATCCATATACTTCTGTAGGGGAGGGCAATAACAACATCCATATACTTCTGTAGGGGAGGGTAATAACAACATCCATATACTTCTGTGGGGGAGGGCAATAACAACATCCATATACTTCTGTAGGGGAGGGCAATAACAACATCCATATACTTCTGTAGGGGAGGGCAATAACAACATCCATATACTTCTGTAGGGGAGGGCAATAACAACATCCATATACTTCTGTAGGGGAGGGCAATAACAACATCCATATACTTCTGTAGGGAGGTAATAACAACATCCATATACTTCTGTGGGGGAGGGCAATAACAACATCCATATACTTCTGTAGGGGAGGGCAATAACAACATCCATATACTTCTGTAGGGAGGGCAATAACAACATCCATATACTTCTGTAGGGGAGGGCAATAACAACATCCGTATACTTCTGTAGGGAGGGCAATAACAACATCCATATACTTCTGTAGGGGGAGGGGTATACTTCTGTAGGGGGCAATAACAACATCCATATACTTCTGTAGGGGAGGGCAATAACAACATCCATATACTTCTGTAGGGGAGGCAATAACAACATCCGTATACTTCTGTAGGGGAGGGCAATAACAACATCCATATACTTCTGTAGGGGAGGGCAATAACAACATCCATATACTTCTGTAGGGGAGGGCAATAACAACATCCATATACTTCTGTAGGGGAGGGCAATAACAACATCCATATACTTCTGTGGGGGAGGAAATAACAACATCCATATACTTCTGTAGGGGAGGGCAATAACAACATCCTTATACTTCTGTAGGGGAGGGCAATAACAACATCCATATACTTCTGTGGGGAGGGCAATAACAACATCCATATACTTCTGTGGGGAGGGCAATAACAACATCCTTATACTTCTGTGGGGGAGGGCAATAACAACATCCTTATACTTCTGTAGGGAGGGTAATAACAACATCCATATACTTCTGTAGGGAGGCAATAACAACATCCTTATACTTCTGTAGGGGAGGTAATAACAACATCCATATACTTCTGTGGGGAGGGCAATAACAACATCCTTATACTTCTGTAGGGAGGGCAATAACAACATCCAAGTACTTATGTAGGGAGGGTAATAACAACATCCATATACTTCTGTGGGGAGGGCAATAACAACATCCTTATACTTCTGTAGGGGAGGGCAATAACAACATCCAAGTACTTATGTAGGGAGGGTAATAACAACATCCATATACTTCTGTGGGGAGGGCAATAACAACATCCTTATACTTCTGTGGGGGAGGGCAATAACAACATCCTTATACTTCTGTAGGGGAGGGCAATAACAACATCCATATACTTCTGTAGGGAGGGCAATAACAACATCCATATACTTCTGTAGGGAGGGCAATAACAACATCCATATACTTCTGTAGGGGAGGGTAATAACAACATCCATATACTTCTGTGGGGGAGGGCAATAACAACATCCTTATACTTCTGTGGGGGAGGGCAATAACAACATCCTTATACTTCTGTAGGGGAGGGCAATAACAACATCCATATACTTCTGTGGGGGAGGGCAATAACAACATCCAAGTACTTATGTAGGGGAGGGTAATAACAACATCCTTATACTTCTGTAGGGGAGGGCAATAACAACATCCAAGTACTTATGTAGGGGAGGGTAATAACAACATCCATATACTTCTGTAGGGGAGGGCAATAACAACATCCATATACTTCTGTAGGGAGGGCAATAACAACATCCAAGTGCTTATGTAGGGGAGTGTAATAACAACATCCATATACTTCTGTAGGGGAGGGCAATAACAACATCCATATACTTCTGTGGGGAGGGCAATAACAACATCCATATACTTATGTAGGGAGGGCAATAACAACATCCTTATACTTCTGTAGGAGAGGGCAATAACAACATCCATATACTTCTGTGGGGAGGGTAATAACAACATCCTTATACTTCTGTAGGGAGGGAAATAACAACATCCATATACTTCTGTAGGGGAGGGCAATAACAACATCCATATACTTCTGTGGGGAGGGCAATAACAACATCCATATACTTCTGTAGGGAGGGAAATAACAACATCCATATACTTCTGTAGGGGAGGGTAATAACAACATCCATATACTTCTGTGGGGAGGGCAATAACAACATCCATATACTTCTGTAGGGGAGGGTAATAACAACATCCATATACTTCTGTGGGGAGGGCAATAACAACATCCATATACTTCTGTGGGGGAGGGCAATAACAACATCCATATACTTCTGTAGGGAGGAAATAACAACATCCATATACTTCTGTAGGGGAGGGTAATAACAACATCCATATACTTCTGTAGGGGAGGGAAATAACAACATCCATATACTTCTGTAGGGAGGGTAATAACAACATCCTTATACTTCTGTAGGGGAGGGCAATAACAACATCCATATACTTCTGTAGGGGGGGTAATAACAACATCCATATACTTCTGTAGGGGAGGGCAATAACAACATCCTTATACTTCTGTAGGGGAGGGCAATAACAACATCCTTATACTTCTGTAGGGAGGGCAATAACAACATCCATATACTTCTGTAGGGAGGGTAATAACAACATCCATATACTTCTGTAGGGAGGCCAATAACAACATCCATATACTTCTGTAGGGAGGGCAATAACAACATCCATATACTTCTGTAGGGAGGGTAATAACAACATCCATATACTTCTGTAGGGAGGCCAATAACAACATCCATATACTTCTGTAGGGGAGGGCAATAACAACATCCATATACTTCTGTAGGGGAGGGTAATAACAACATCCATATACTTCTGTAGGGAGGCCAATAACAACATCCATATACTTCTGTAGGGGAGGGCAATAACAACATCCTTATACTTCTGTAGGGAGGGCAATAACAACATCCATATACTTCTGTAGGGGAGGGTAATAACAACATCCTTATACTTCTGTAGGGGAGGGCAATAACAACATCCATATACTTCTGTAGGGAGGCCAATAACAACATCCATATACTTCTGTAGGGGAGGGCAATAACAACATCCATATACTTCTGTAGGGGAGGCCAATAACAACATCCATATACTTCTGTAGGGGAGGGCAATAACAACATCCTTATACTTCTGTAGGGGAGGGCAATAACAACATCCTTATACTTCTGTAGGGAGGGCAATAACAACATCCATATACTTCTGTAGGAGAGGGCAATAACAACATCCATATACTTCTGTAGGGGAGTGTAATAACAACATCCATATACTTCTGTAGGGAGGGCAATAACAACATCCAAGTACTTATGTAGGGGAGGGCAATAACAACATCCATATACTTCTGTAGGGGAGGGCAATAACAACATCCATATACTTCTGTAGGGGAGGGCAATAACAACATCCATATACTTCTGTGGGGGAGGGCAATAACAACATCCATATACTTCTGTAGGGGAGGGCAATAACAACATCCTTATACTTCTGTAGGGGAGGGCAATAACAACATCCATATACTTCTGTGGGGGAGGGCAATAACAACATCCATATACTTCTGTGGGGGAGGGCAATAACAACATCCTTATACTTCTGTGGGGGAGGGCAATAACAACATCCTTATACTTCTGTAGGGGAGGGTAATAACAACATCCATATACTTCTGTAGGGGAGGGCAATAACAACATCCTTATACTTCTGTAGGGAGGGTAATAACAACATCCATATACTTCTGTGGGGAGGGCAATAACAACATCCTTATACTTCTGTAGGGGAGGGCAATAACAACATCCAAGTACTTATGTAGGGGAGGGTAATAACAACATCCATATACTTCTGTGGGGGAGGGCAATAACAACATCCTTATACTTCTGTAGGGGAGGGCAATAACAACATCCAAGTACTTATGTAGGGAGGGTAATAACAACATCCATATACTTCTGTGGGGAGGGCAATAACAACATCCTTATACTTCTGTGGGGAGGGCAATAACAACATCCTTATACTTCTGTAGGGAGGGCAATAACAACATCCATATACTTCTGTAGGGAGGGCAATAACAACATCCATATACTTCTGTAGGGGAGGGCAATAACAACATCCATATACTTCTGTAGGGAGGGTAATAACAACATCCATATACTTCTGTGGGGAGGGCAATAACAACATCCTTATACTTCTGTGGGGGAGGGCAATAACAACATCCTTATACTTCTGTAGGGGAGGGCAATAACAACATCCATATACTTCTGTGGGGAGGGCAATAACAACATCCAAGTACTTATGTAGGGGAGGGTAATAACAACATCCTTATACTTCTGTAGGGGAGGGCAATAACAACATCCAAGTACTTCTGTAGGGAGGGTAATAACAACATCCATATACTTCTGTAGGGGAGGGCAATAACAACATCCATATACTTCTGTAGGGAGGGCAATAACAACATAGGGAGTGTAATAACAACATCCATATACTTCTGTAGGGAGGGCAATAACAACATCCATATACTTCTGTGGGGAGGGCAATAACAACATCCATATACTTATGTAGGGAGGGCAATAACAACATCCTTATACTTCTGTAGGAGAGGGCAATAACAACATCCATATACTTCTGTAGGGGAGGGTAATAACAACATCCTTATACTTCTGTAGGGGAGGGAAATAACAACATCCATATACTTCTGTAGGGGAGGGCAATAACAACATCCATATACTTCTGTGGGGGAGGGCAATAACAACATCCATATACTTCTGTAGGGGAGGGAAATAACAACATCCATATACTTCTGTAGGGGAGGGTAATAACAACATCCATATACTTCTGTGGGGGAGGGCAATAACAACATCCATATACTTCTGTAGGGGAGGGTAATAACAACATCCATATACTTCTGTGGGGAGGGCAATAACAACATCCATATACTTCTGTGCAATAACAACATCCATATACTTCTGTAGGGAGGAAATAACAACATCCATATACTTCTGTAGGGAGGGTAATAACAACATCCATATACTTCTGTGGGGAGGGCAATAACAACATCCATATACTTCTGTGGGGGAGGGTAATAACAACATCCATATACTTCTGTAGGGGAGGGCAATAACAACATCCATATACTTCTGTAGGGGAGGGCAATAACAACATCCATATACTTCTGTAGGGGAGGGTAATAACAACATCCATATACTTCTGTAGGGGAGGGCAATAACAACATCCATATACTTCTGTAGGGGAGGGCAATAACAACATCCATATACTTCTGTAGGGGAGGGCAATAACAACATCCATATACTTCTGTAGGGGAGGGCAATAACAACATCCATATACTTCTGTAGGGGAGGGCAATAACAACATCCATATACTTCTGTAGGGGAGGGTAATAACAACATCCATATACTTCTGTAGGGGAGGGCAATAACAACATCCATATACTTCTGTAGGGGAGGGCAATAACAACATCCATATACTTCTGTAGGGGAGGGCAATAACAACATCCATATACTTCTGTAGGGAGGGCAATAACAACATCCGTATACTTCTGTAGGGAGGGCAATAACAACATCCATATACTTCTGTAGGGGAGTGCAATAACAACATCCAAATACTACTGTAGGGGAGTGCAATAACAACATCCAAATACTTCTGTAGGGGAGAGCAATAACAACATCCATATACTTCTGTAGGGGAGGGCAATAACAACATCCAAATACTTCTGTAGGGGAGGGCAATAACAACATCCATATATTTCTGTAGGGGAGGGCAATAACAACATCCAAATACTTCTGTAGGGGAGGGCAATAACAACATCCATATATTTCTGTAGGGGAGGGCAATAACAACATCCAAATACTTCTGTGGGGAGGAAATAACAACATCCATATACTTCTGTAGGGGAGGGCAATAACAACATCCTTATACTTCTGTAGGGGAGGGCAATAACAACATCCATATACTTCTGTGGGGAGGGCAATAACAACATCCATATACTTCTGTAGGGGAGGGCAATAACAACATCCTTATACTTCTGTGGGGGAGGGCAATAACAACATCCTTATACTTCTGTAGGGGAGGGTAATAACAACATCCATATACTTCTGTAGGGGAGGGCAATAACAACATCCTTATACTTCTGTAGGGGAGGGTAATAACAACATCCATATACTTCTGTGGGGGAGGGCAATAACAACATCCTTATACTTCTGTAGGGGAGGGCAATAACAACATCCAAGTACTTATGTAGGGGAGGGTAATAACAACATCCATATACTTCTGTGGGGGAGGGCAATAACAACATCCTTATACTTCTGTGGGGGAGGGCAATAACAACATCCTTATACTTCTGTAGGGGAGGGTAATAACAACATCCATATACTTCTGTGGGGGAGGGCAATAACAACATCCTTATACTTCTGTGGGGGAGGGCAATAACAACATCCTTATACTTCTGTAGGGAGGGCAATAACAACATCCATATACTTCTGTAGGGAGGGCAATAACAACATCCATATACTTCTGTAGGGAGGGCAATAACAACATCCATATACTTCTGTAGGGGAGGGTAATAACAACATCCATATACTTCTGTGGGGGAGGGCAATAACAACATCCTTATACTTCTGTGGGGGAGGGCAATAACAACATCCTTATACTTCTGTAGGGAGGGCAATAACAACATCCATATACTTCTGTGGGGAGGGCAATAACAACATCCAAGTACTTATGTAGGGAGGGTAATAACAACATCCTTATACTTCTGTAGGGGAGGGCAATAACAACATCCAAGTACTTCTGTAGGGGAGGGTAATAACAACATCCATATACTTCTGTAGGGGAGGGCAATAACAACATCCATATACTTCTGTAGGGGAGGGCAATAACAACATCCAAGTGCTTATGTAGGGAGTGTAATAACAACATCCATATACTTCTGTAGGGGAGGGCAATAACAACATCCATATACTTCTGTGGGGAGGGCAATAACAACATCCATATACTTATGTAGGGGAGGGCAATAACAACATCCTTATACTTCTGTAGGAGAGGGCAATAACAACATCCATATACTTCTGTAGGGAGGGTAATAACAACATCCTTATACTTCTGTAGGGGAGGGAAATAACAACATCCATATACTTCTGTAGGGAGGGCAATAACAACATCCATATACTTCTGTGGGGGAGGGCAATAACAACATCCATATACTTCTGTAGGGGAGGGAAATAACAACATCCATATACTTCTGTAGGGAGGGTAATAACAACATCCATATACTTCTGTGGGGGAGGGCAATAACAACATCCATATACTTCTGTAGGGAGGGTAATAACAACATCCATATACTTCTGTGGGGGAGGGCAATAACAACATCCATATACTTCTGTGGGGGAGGGCAATAACAACATCCATATACTTCTGTAGGGGAGGGAAATAACAACATCCATATACTTCTGTAGGGGAGGGTAATAACAACATCCATATACTTCTGTGGGGGAGGGCAATAACAACATCCATATACTTCTGTGGGGGAGGGCAATAACAACATCCATATACTTCTGTAGGGAGGGCAATAACAACATCCATATACTTCTGTGGGGGAGGGCAATAACAACATCCATATACTTCTGTAGGGGAGGGTAATAACAACATCCATATACTTCTGTGGGGGAGGGCAATAACAACATCCATATACTTCTGTAGGGGAGGGCAATAACAACATCCATATACTTCTGTAGGGAGGGCAATAACAACATCCATATACTTCTGTGGGGGGAGGGCAATAACAACATCCATATACTTCTGTAGGGAGGGCAATAACAACATCCATATACTTCTGTAGGGGAGGGTAATAACAACATCCATATACTTCTGTAGGGGAGGGCAATAACAACATCCATATACTTCTGTAGGGGAGGGCAATAACAACATCCATATACTTCTGTAGGGGAGGGCAATAACAACATCCATATACTTCTGTAGGGGAGGGCAATAACAACATCCGTATACTTCTGTAGGGGAGGGCAATAACAACATCCATATACTTCTGTAGGGGAGGGCAATAACAACATCCGTATACTTCTGTAGGGGAGGGCAATAACAACATCCTTATACTTCTGTGGGGGAGGGCAATAACAACATCCATATACTTCTGTGGGGGAGGGCAATAACAACATCCATATACTTCTGTAGGGGAGGGCAATAACAACATCCGTATACTTCTGTAGGGGAGGGCAATAACAACATCCTTATACTTCTGTAGGGGAGGGCAATAACACCATGTTGACTCAAATGGTTCCCACAGTTGTGTCAAGTTGGCTGGATGTCCTTTGGGTGGTGGACCATTCTTGATACACACGGGTAAATGTGGATCGTGAAAAACCCAGCAGCGTTGCAGTTCTTGACACAAAACGTTGGACCTGGCACCTACTACCATACCTCTTTCAAAGGCACTTAAATATTTTGTCTTGCCCAGTCACCCTCTGAATGGCACACATACACAATCCATGTCTCAAGGCTTAAACATCTTAATTTAATCTGTCTCCTCCTCTTTATCTACACTGAAGTGGTTTTAACATGTGACATCAATAAGGGATCATAGCTTTCACCTGGTCAGTTTGTCAGGGAAAGAGAATGTTTTGTACTCAGTGTGTTTTTGCTATTTTAAGAACATTCAGAATTTCTATTCGATGATGGGATCAAGTTCTATTGTTTGATATTCCATTTTAGACTTTAGTCAATATGTTGGTCTGCCCTGTACATTAATTTACTGTAGAATTAAAGCTGAGGTTTTTGGCTTGTCACATCATAGATTTTGCAGAGATATATTTGCTGTCACCTACTTCCAGCCAAGCCAGCCATATACGCGCTTTAATAGATTCATTATTATGTCATTTTCTTAATTTAATCCTTTTCCCATTTTTGTGTTTTCAAAAAAGCAATACTTCATAGAGAAATTAACATCCTCCTAGCTGACTTAGAAGACCCTGAGTGTTCAAATCCTGCTGTGCCTGGTGCATCACACAGTTGGAGTGTGAGGAAGGAACTCTCACAGGATAGGTGGAGGGAGTCCAGGCCTGAGATTGTAGATTCTCTGCTGGTTGCAGAGCATGCTTCTCATACGATCTGTCAATGTGAAAAGGGCTATTCTGCGATGTAGAGACCGTCTGCCGAAACAGCTTTTACTGTAAAGACTGAGATGTCTCTACACATGCAAAGTTCCCCCTGCACAACAGACCGTCCATGATCGAGGGGTTCTATACGACCCTTGCTCCAACTACAGCCATATCTCTCCACAGTGATGGCAAATATGCACTTCACGAACGTGTTGGCAAATATGCACTTCACGAACGTGTTGTTGAAAGTAAGATATGTGTTGTTGAAAGTCATGCGTCCTCCGAAACACAACCCAGCCAGCCGTACTGCTTCTTAACACAGTGCGCATTCAACCCGGAAGCCAGCCACACCAATGTGTCGGAGGCTACACCATGCACCTGGCAACCTTGGTTTGCGCGCAATGCGCCCGGCCCGCCACAAGAGTCGCTGGTGCACAATGAGACAAGGACATCCCTACCGACCAAGCCCTCCCTAACCCGGACGACGCTAGGCCAATTGTGCGTCGCCCCACGAACCTCCCGGTCTCGGCCGGTTACGACAGAGCCTGGGCGCGAACCCAGGGACTCTGATGGCACAGCTGGCGCTGCAGTACAGCGCCCTTAACCACTGTGCCACCCGGGAGGCTTGAAATTAATTATCAACATTGTCAAATGTCCCACAATCAGTTACTGAGGTTGATTGATATTTCATATGTCATATATTTAATGTATTTCACGCATCCGGGGCGGCAGCGTAGCCTAGTGGTTAGAGCGTTGGACTAGTAACCGGAAGGTTGCGAGTTCAAACCCCCGAGCTGACAAGGTACAAACAAATCTGTCGTTCTGCCCCTGAACAGGCAGTTAACCCACTGTTCCCAGGCCGTCATTGAAAATAAGAATATGTTCTTAACTGACTTGCCTGGTTAAATAAAGGTAAAAAATAAAAAAAATAAAAATCCTTTCAAGGGCTGATGTCAAAGGATTCTTTGATGGCGTATTTATCTGCAAGGATGAGGATGTGTCTGTCTTTGTGAACTATGTCCATAGAAAGACTAAACATGTACGTTTCCTGTGTATCTTCTAATCTGTGAAATAGGACTGGCCTCAGAGGCAGACTCGTTATACACTATTCCAATAAAAACACATCATTTTGGAGAGATGGTAATCCTCTCTCTTCAAGTCCAGGGTTGTTACACCACTCCCTCTGTTCAGAAATGCAACACACTTTACAAGCGCTTCTTTTTGGACAGTCAATTTCCAACTTCTGATCTCCATTGTAGCGACCACAGGGGGTAGCTCTGCGCCCTCAGCTAGATTTTAAAAACCTAACCACTGTCCTGTTAACATTCCCCCCCCCCCAAAACATTTGTTCTACCTATACTCTTCTACTTCCTTGTCTAGGGTTATGGAAAAGGAGTATGTGGAGCATCCCAGTGGACAGCAGCAGAGTCGTCAAGGGAAACAAACAACAAACTTGATGAAGAGGGACTCGAAGTTGCCGTCTGCCGCCACGGAATACTTCTAAGGAGCCTCAACATGATGCGTGGAGAGATATTTGCGTACCCACTGCTCTTGTGAAAGGAATTGTCTGGCAGCAGGAACATACAATTCATGTGTACGGATGTGATCTGCAAATGTTGGCCATACCTGACCAAAGTTGCTTGTCATTGTCCAGAGCTCGCCACTCTTCTAGACATGAAGCCACTGCTTTCCATCATGCATGCAAAGGCACATCGTTTGAAATGCGTTTAAAGTTTTTCTTTATTAAACTGTTCAAAGAGAATTTCCAGCTTCAGTCCTTTACCAGGCTTCCCATTTAGATGTTTGTTATTCACATAATTGCAATATTAAGTCAATATTTTTTTAATGTCGATTAAGTGGGGAGGACGGAATCAGGAAGGAGCTGGCACAACTCTGGGGAAGGAAGTGGAACAAGGGAGCAGCTTCTTGTCGAGGGCTGCAATCTGTTCCAAACAAATGTCCAAAGGAGGTAAACAATTTGTTTAATGTTGTTCTATTCAGTTATGTTAATACTTATCTGGTATAAGGAGTTCTATTTGGCTTTTCTAGCTAGAACAGACATGCTAACCATCCAGGCCATGGGGTGGAACAGAAGGAAAATCAACCTGCACAGAGTATTGTCCAGAAGATACTTGAAGGTGTATTGTGTGGATCAATACATTTATTCTAGAAGTATTATATCTATGCATTTAATTGATTTTAAAACAATTAATTATTCTGTTTTGTTTTTGTCATAATTCTCAGACAACAGCAAAAATCCAGGAGGAGACCCACACTCTCGAACAGTTTAAGAGTGATTTGGGTTCAGGCGATGAGTCTCTGTTTAACTGGACAAAGGAAGTTCAGCAATGGGCTAATACAGATAAATGAATACAACAAATAAATGATCCTAAATGTAACTTGATGTAGTGGACAGGCTTGCGTACTCCAATGACCCTGAGAGCTAACCCTCAGAGGGTGTTTTCCACCGGCAGGTGCAATCAAGCCGGACAGGTGGAAGGGTAGGAGGCAGACAAAACATTCCCTGGTTATCCAGGTTGAGGCTCACTCACCCCCCACATAACAAATCACATACCTCCATCGCGACGTCCCCCAAAGACTAACTTGCTAGCCCCTGCTAACTGCTAGCTTGCCTGCCCGGTCTGCTAACTGTTAGCCTCTGCTAACTGCTTGATTGCTAACCGGGCTGCCAACTGGTAGCTTGCCTGCCCCGGTCTGCTAACTGCTAGCTTGCCAGCCCGGTCTGCTAACTGCTAGCCCCTGCTAACTGCTTGCTTGCTAACCCGGTCTGCTAACTGCTAGCTTGCCTGCCACGGTCTGCTAACTGCTAGCTTGCCTGCCCCGGTCTGCTAACTGCTAGCTTGCCTGCCCCGGTCTGCTAACTGCTAGCTTGCCTTCCCGGTCTGCTAAGGTCTGCTAACTGCTTGCTTGCTAACCCGGTCTGCTAACTGCTAGCTTGCCCCGGTCTACTAATTGCTAGCTTGTTAGCATCGGCCTGCTAACTGTCTGAATTGCCGTGTCCCCAGTCAGCCCGACCACTCACTGGACCCATATGTTCACTTGGCTACGCATGCCTCTCTCTAATGTCAATATGCCTCGTCCATTACTGTCCTGATTAGTGA
Source organism: Oncorhynchus keta (assembly GCF_023373465.1). Taxonomy (NCBI): domain Eukaryota; kingdom Metazoa; phylum Chordata; class Actinopteri; order Salmoniformes; family Salmonidae; genus Oncorhynchus; species Oncorhynchus keta. The sequence continues at coordinate 24,657,454 of NC_068452.1, forward strand.
TTACTGTCTTATTTCACTGTAGAGCCTCTAGCCCAGGGGTGTCAAACTCATTTCGCATCGTGGGCCACATGCCTAGGGAGATGTCAAGTGGGCCGGACCATTAAAATTATACCATACTCTGCTATAAATAACCAAAATATCATGTCTTTCCTTTGTTTTGGTGTAAAGAAGCACAAGAACATTAGGAAAATATTGAAATTTAATGAACTATCCTTTTACAAAACATTTCATGAAACACCTCATATTTACTTAGACAAATGTGCAATTTACTTTTATCATTCACAAATATGCATTGCAACTGATCCCACGGATTGTACAAAGGCACAAAACTTTAATTGGTACTGAAAAATATAGTAATGCACTTTAAGATTAAATGAGACTTTTAAAGAAAGGAATTTTTAAACCACTTACACATACGCATATAAAATCTAAATGTAATCCCTGCGTACACCTTACAAACTAAGGAGAGTGATTTTAAATGTGTAATGAAGAAAGTGTTCGCCTGTCCTGTAAATCTGTAAACTTCATACATGAAACATACATACACATACAATACATACTGAAAATTTATGGAGTTGTATGAACAGTAGAATTCCATCACACAACTTGGCATCTTTTGGCCTGTACAAGTGCATCAACACCAGGTGTCATGTCCTGACTAGCTGTCACTTTCAGAATGTCATTTAAGTGCTTGTTTGTGAGCCTTGAACGCATTTTTGTTTTATTGATATTCATCACTGAGAAAATTTGTTCACAAAGGTAGGTTGTCCCAAACATGCACAAAATTTTAGCAGCCAGGGCTGTTAATTTGGGGTACCCTGGTAGTAGATACTGATAAAATCTGTCCAGACCTACAGAGGCAAATTTGCCCTTCAAATCTGCATCACACTGCAAATCAATTATCTCTAGCTGAATTTCGACCGGCAGATCAGAAGCTTTAACTGTGAAAGGTGAGCGAAAAACTGAAAATTCTGTCTCAAGTTCACCAAATACCTGAAAACGTTTCTCAAACTCCCGCAGTAGTCCTGCAATTTTGTCTTTGTACCGTTTCATGTCCGCATCAGGTCTGGTCACACACATCTCTCAGACAGGGGAAATGAGCAGGGTTGCCATTTGCCAGTTGCATCTCCCACAAAGTCAGCTTCAACTTAAATGCATGTATGTTGTCAGAAAACTGTGTGACAACTTTTTGCGGCCTTGCAACATTTTGTTCAGATTGTTCAAGTGTTCAGTAATATCAACCAAGAATGCAAGGTCCCGTAGCCATTCCTGAGATTGTAATTCCAACACCGGTTTTCCTTTTTCTCCATGAACTGTCCGATTTCCTCTCGTAGATCAAAGAAATGCCTCAGCACAGCTCGGCTTAACCATCTCACTTCAGTGTGGTATGGCAGGCTGTGGGTAATGTTGCTGTAACTGAGAAGTTTGTCAAACTGACGATGGTTCAGACCTCTGGTCCGGATGAAATTTACAGTGCGAACAACCACCTCCATGACGTGGTCCATTTTCAGCGACTTGCAACACAATGCCTCCTGGTGCAAAATACAGTGAAATGTCCAGAAACGATCTCCTCCATTAAGGGCTTGTACTTTGTCTTTGAACTTTGTCGCGACACCTGCTTTCTTTCCGACCATGGATGGCGCGCCGTCTGTAGCCAGGCTGACAGCGCGGGACCAGTCCACTCCAACTCTGTCCAATGCAGCAACGACAGAGCCGAAAATGTCCTCGGCTGTTGTGGTGTCCATCATTGGCACCAACTCAAGAAACTCTTCAGTAACAGTCAATGTCTCATCAACTCCTCGAATAAATATGGCCAGTTGGGCCACGTCTGTGATGTCAGTGCTCTCGTCAATTGCCACGGAAAATGCAATAAATGACTTGACTCTCTGTTTCAATTGACTGTCTAAATCTGCCGATAGTTCGAAATCCTCTCTGCTATAGTATTCCTCGTCAGGCTAATATTGGCAAAAGCTTGTCGCTTCTCGGGACATACAAGTTCAGCCGCCTTCATCATGCATCGTTTAACAAAGTTCGGAATACGGCTTCGATGCTAATGCTATTTCGCTAGCAATTAGGTAGCTGGCTTTTACCGCTGCTTCACTGACTTCTCGGCTCTGGATGAAAGTTGACTGCTGTTTCCTCAGACCCGCCAGCAATTCGTTAATCTTATCTCTTCTCAGTTGTCCTTGCAAGCCGTCATATTTTTCGCTGTGATGAGTCTCGTAGTGGCGTCGAATATTATATTCCTTCAATACCGAAACTTGTTGCAAACACACCAAGCACAAAGGTTTTCCGTGCATCTCTGTAAATAAATCGTGGTCCATTTTTCTTTGAAAATTCTACACTCCTTATCTACTTTTCTCCGTTTGGATAACGACATTATGGCTAATGAGGGTGTAGCGGAGAGGTAGAGACCAAGGTATTAACAACGTCGTAACAAGCAGCAGATGACGCATTGATACCGTCTGCTGTTTTCAGTCTGTCTCAGTGATGCGGCTTGTCTTCTACTCTGATGGAAAGAGTGCGCCCCTTAGCGGATAATCCATGAATTGCAGCGAATTAAAAATATTAATTCCATGTCTTTTATGCATTTTTTCCACTTTCAAATTATCCTGCGGGCCTGATCGAAGTTCCGGCCCGCGGGCCATATGTTTGACACCCCTGCTCTAGCCCTTCTCAATATGCCTTAACCAACCATGTTGTTCCACCTCCTACATATGCGATGACATCACCTGGTTTAAACATCTCTAGAGACTATATCTCTCATCATTACTCAATGCCTAGGTTTACCTCCAATGTACTCACATCCTACCTTACCTTTGTCTGTACCCTATGCCTTGAATCTATGCTATTGTGCCCAGAAACCTGCTCCTTTTACTCTCTGTTCCGAACGTGCTAGACGGCCAGTTCGCATAGTCTTTAGCCGTACCCTTATCCTACTTCTCCTCTGTTCCTCTGGTGATGTGGAGGTTAATCCTGGTCCTGCAGTGCCTATCTCCACTCCCACTCCCCAGGGTGCTCTCATTTGTTGACTTCTGGTACTGTAAAAGCCTTGGTTTCATGCATGTTAACATTAGAAGCCTCCTCTCTAAGTTTGTTATACTCACTGCTTTAGCACACTCTGCCAACCCGGATGTCTTAGCCGTGTCTGAATCCTGGCTTAGGAAAACCACCAAAAACCCTGAAATCTCCATTGCCAACTATAACATTTTCAGACAAGATAGAACTGCCAAAGGGGGCGGTGTTGCAATCTACTGCAAAGAGAGCCTGCAGAGTTCTGTATTACTATCCAAGTCTGTACCCAAACAATTTGAGCTTCTACTTCTAAAAATTCACCTTTCCAGAAACAAGTCTCTCACTGTTGCCGCTTGCTATAGACCTCCCTCTGCCCCCAGCTGTGCCCTCGATACCATATGTGAATTGATTGCCCCCCATCTATCTGCTGAGCTCGTGCTACAAGGTGACCTAAACTGGGACATGGGTCCAACATGCTTCACACAAATGATCAATGAACCTACCAGGTACAATCCTAAATCAGTAATAATAATCCAGACGCTTTATGCCCTACAGTCATCTCACACAAATGATCAATGAACCTACCAGGTACAAGCGCCATGCTCTACCAAATACAGAAGGACCAGTAAACACGGGCACCCTCATAGATGTCATCTTAACTAACCCGCCCTCCAAATACACCTCTGCTGTTTTCACTGCCTCATTGCCTGCATCCGTAATGGGTCTGCGACCAAACGACCACCCCTCATCACTGTCAAACGCTCCCTAAAACACTTCTGCGAGCAGGCCTTTCTAATCGACCTGGCCGCGGTATCCTGGAATGACATTGACCTCATCCCGTCAGTAGATGATGCCTGGCTATTCTTTAAAAGTGCCTTCCTCACCATCTTAAATAAGCATGCCCCACTCAAAAATTGTAGAACTAGGAATAGTCCTTGGTTCACTCCAGACCTGTCTACCCTTGACCAGCACAAAAACATCCTGTGGCGTTCTGCATTAGCATTGAATAGCCCCCGTGATATGCAACTTTTCAGGGAAGTTAGGAACAAATATACACAGGCAGTTAGAAAAGCTAAGGCTAGCTTTTTCAAACAGAAATTTGCATCCTGTAGTACTAACTCAAAAAAGTTCTGGGTGAATGGAGAATAAGAGCTCCTCCTCCCAGCTGCCCACTGCTCTGAGGCTAGGAAACACTGTCACCACCGATAAATCCACTATAATTGAGAATTTCAATAAGCATTTCTCTACGGCTGGCCATGCTTTCCACCTGGCTACCCCTACCCCGGTCAACTGCCAGGCACCCTCCACAGCAACCCGCCAAAGCCCCCACCATTTCTCCTTTACCCAAATCCAGATAGCTGATGTTCTGAAAGAGGTGCATAATCTGGACCCATACAAATCAGCCGGGCTAGACAATCTGGACCCTCTCTAAAATTATCTGCCGAAATTGTTGCAACCCCTATTACTAGCCTGTTTAACCTCTTTCGTATCGTCTGAGATTCCCAAAGATTGGAAAGCTGCTACGGTCATCCCCCTCTTCAAAGGGGGTGACACTCTAGACCCAAACTGCTATAGACCTATATCTATCCTACCCGGTCTTTCTAAGGTCTTCGAAAGCCAAGTTAACAAACAGATTACAGACCATTTCGAATCCCACCGTACCTTCTCCGCTATGCAATCTGGTTTCAGAGCTGGTCATGGGTGCACTTCATCCACGCTCAAGGTCCTAAACGACATCATAACCGCCATCGATAAGAGACATTACTGTGCAGCCGTATTCATCGACCTGGCCAAGGCTTTTGACTCTGTCAATCACAACATTCTTATTGGCAGACACGACAGCCTTGGTTTCTCAAATGATTGCCTCGCCTGGTTTCCCAACTACTTCTCTGATAGAGTTCAGTGTGTCAAATCGGAGGGCCTGTTGTCCGGACCTCTGGCAGTCTCTATGGGTGTGCCACAGGGTTCAATTCTCAGGCCGACTCTCTTTTCTGTATACATCAATGATGTTGCTCTTGCTGCTGTTGATTCTCTGATCCACCTCTATGCAGACGACACCATTCTGTATACTTCTGGCCCCTCTTTGGACACTGTGTTAACTAACCTCCAGACGAGCTTCAATGCCATACAACTCTCCTTCCGTGGCCTCCAACTGCTCTTAAACGCAAGTAAAACTAAATGCATGCTATTCAATCGATCACTGCCCGCACCTGCTCGCCCGTCCATCACTACTCTGGACGGCTCTGACTTAGAATATGTGGACAACTACAAATACCTGGGTGTCTGGTTAGACTGTAAACTCTCCTTCCAGACTCACATTAAGCATCTCCAATCCAAAATTAAATCAAGAATCAGCTTCCTATATCGCAACAAAGCATCCTTCACTCATGCTGCCAAACATACCCTCGTAAAACTGACCATCCTACCGATCCTCGACTTCGGTGATGTCATCTATAAAATAGCCTCCAACACTCTACTCAACAAACTGGATGCAGTCTATCACAGTGCCATCCGTTTTGTCACCAAAGCCCCATACACTACCCACCATTGCGACCGTTACGCTCTCGTTGGTTGGCCCTCGCTTCATACTTGTCGCCAAACCCACTGGCTACAGGTTATCTACAAGTCTCTGCTAGGTAAAGCCCCGCCTTATCTCAGCTCACTGGTCACCATAGCAGCACCCACTCGTAGCAAGCGCTCCAGCAGGTATATCTCACTGGTCACCCCCGAAGCCAATTCCTCCTTTGGTCGTCTTTCCTTCCAGTTCTCTGCTGCCCATTACTGGAATGAACTGCAAAGATCTCTGAAGCTGGAGACTCACATCTCCCTCACTAGCTTTAAGCAACAGCTGTCAGAGCAGCTCACAGATCACTGCACCTGTACATAGCCCATCTGTAAACAGCTATCTATCTACCTACCTCATCCCCATACTGCATTTATTTATTTATTTATCTTTCTCCTTTGCACCCCAGTATCTCTACTTGCACATTCATCTTCTGCCGATCTAAAGAAAATGTCTATATACAGTGAGTGCAAATGAGGTAAGTTAAGGAAATAAATAGGCCATGGTGGCAAAGTAATTACAATATAGCAATTAAACACTGGACAGAGTTTAACAGTGTTTAATTGCTATATTGTAATTACTTCGCCACCATGGCCTATTTATTTCCTTAACTTACCTCATTTGCACTCACTGTATATAGACTTTTTGTTTTCTTTTGTTCTACTCTATTATTGACTGTATGTTTTGTTTATTCCATGTGTAACTCTGTGTTGTTGTATGTGTCGAATTGCTATGCTTTATCTTGGCCAGGTCGCAGTTGCAAATGAGAACTTATTCTCAACTAGCCTACCTGGTTAAATAAAGGTTAAATAAAAAAATTAACATTTCTCCAGCCCCATCCCTCTGCTTTTTACAGAACCATTGGAAGGGAGAACGATATATTGTTTCACCTGGTGATTTCCGATTTGTTAAACTGTAATGTACTGTGCTTGTGTGTGCTTATTAGTTTAGTTAATGAATAACAAAAAAAGGTTATCCTTGTCTTCAAGTAATCATTTGCATCCTGATGGAGCTACATAGGTACATTAGTCATGGGCTTTTAAGTCAACGATAGCTTATGTATGTATGAGATGTACAAATGCTTAACTAGTACAGAGTACTTTGACCAGTTACGTCTTTACTCTCAAGGAGTTTTTGAGAGGGCTACTTTACTTGTACTTGTGTACAAGAACTGACTCCCATCAGCTGCAGATTAAACCGGTTAGTTGAACATTTTTTCCTAGAATCTACAGGCACTCGCAATGAATCACCAAAAGTATGGACACAGAATGATAAAAGTGATTATTGTATTTTATTATGCTGACCCAATTATGACCCATGACATCTTTTGGGAAGAATAATGCATAGCCCTTGTGTGTTAAACTGCAAACTTGGAAATGTTCCTATTGAAATGGGGGTTGTCCCATTCTGAACAGGCCGGTTGCAAGTGACATACTCTTAAAACTTCTTAGGGCTGCAATACCGTTAACGGGATCGATATGACAACAGCCAGTGAAAGTGCAGGGCGCCAAATTAAAAACAACAGAAATCTCATAATTAAAATTCCTCAAACATACATGTATCTTATACCGTTTTAAAGGTAATCTTGTTGTTAATCCCACCAGTGTCCAATTTCAAATAGGCTTTACAGTGAAAGCACCACAAACGATTGTTAGGGCACCACCAACTCACAGAAAAACACAGCCATTTTTCCAGCCAAAGAGAGGAGTCACAAAAAGCACAAATAGAAATAAAATTAATCACTGACCTTTGATGATCTTCATCAGAATGCACTCACAGGAATCCTAGTTCCACAATAAATGTTTGATTTGTTCGATAATGTCTATTATTTATGTCCAATTAGCTACTTTTGTTAGGGCGTTTAGTACACAAATCCAAACACTTGTGCAGGTCCAGCCGAACGTCGGACGAAAACTTCAAAAAGTTATATTAGACGTCGTAGAAACATTTCAAACCTAGTATAGAATCAATCTTTAGGATGGTTTTATCATGAATTTTCAATAACGTTCTAACCGGAGAATTCCATTTTCTGTAGAAAAGCCATGTAACGCAGGTCACGCTCATGTGAAATGCGCGTGACCAGGACCTGGCTCTCTGCCAGACCACTGACTCAAAGAGCTCTCATCCGGCCCCACATCACAGTAGAAGCCTCATTCACGTTTCTAAAGACGGTTGACATCTAGTGGAAGCCTTAGGAAATGCAACATAACCAATATCCCACTGTGTATTCAATAGGGGCTGGGTTGATGCTTAATTTTGGGGTTTAGTATAGTCCGATTTCAGAGTTCATATCGTTTGTTTATGCTCGGTGAAATAGGGGAGAGTTCAACACATGGGAAAAGGTACTACCCCACTTTTACAGTAGGATTCAGTCTGGATATTGAATGGTCAAAGTGCAATCATCCACCAATTGTGCAAGTTCTCCCACTTAAAAAGATGAGAGAGGCCTGTAATTATCATCATTGGTACACTTCAACTATGACAGACAAAATGAGAAAAAGACATCCAGAAAATCACATTGTATGATTTTTAATTAATTTATTTGCAAATTATGGTGGAAAATAAGTATTTGGTCACCTTCAAACAAGCAAGATTTCTGGCTCTAACAGACCTGTAACTTCTTCTTTAAGAGCCTCCTCTGTCCTCCACTCGTTACCTGTATTAATGGCACCTGTTTGAACTTGTTATCAGTATAAAATACACCTGTCCACAACCTCAAACAGTCACACTCCAAACTCCACTATGGCCAAGACCAAAGAGCTGTCAAAGGACACCAGAAACAAAATTGTAGACCTGCACCAGGCTGGGAAGACAATCTGAAATAGGTAAGCAGCTTGGTTTGAAGAAATAAACTGTGGGAGCAATTATTAGGAAATGGAAGACATACAAGACCACTGATAATCTCCCTCGATCTGGGGCTCCACGCAAGATCTCACCCCATGGGGTCAAAATGATCACAAGAACGGTGAGCAAAAATCCCAGAACCACACGGGGGGACCTAGTGAATGACCTGCAGAGAGCTGGGACCAAAGTGACAAAGCCTACCATCAGTAACACACTATGCCGCCAGGGACTCAAATCCTGCAGTGCCAGACGTGTCCCCCTGCTTAAGCCAGTACATGTCCAGGCCCGTCTGAAGTTTGCTAGAGAGCATTTGGATGATCCAGAAGAAGATTAGGAGAATGTCATATGGTCAGATGAAACCAAAATATAACTTTTTGGTTAAAACTCAACTCGTCTCCATAACATTACATACTAGCGATTACAACCACATGGTTTATTTGCATACTTCATTTATCCGGAAAGAGAATGATCGCATGGGAGGATCGGGTACGTTCCAAATTGCCTTCTTTGTTGAAGTCATGACGCGCATTTGCGTTGTAGGTCAAATTACACAGATTCTGCACAGAATAAGAATATACATTCAAACTGCCTGCAAAAGCGTTTCTTAGATTAATTTAACACAGAAGGTAACCTCCCCTGCAGCCGATTGTGTTGACGAGCTGGAACGCGCTCCGCATTCCATTGGGTTGAAGTTGCATATGTACAGTACTGATCTTGGGTCAGTTTTCCGTTATTTTCTCGTACGACTTGGGGAGAGAAAGCAACATCACCCGCAAGGGTTTTGATCGGCCAACATATGTTTTCTGACTGCAATGAGCGCAACACGCAACTGACATTTCTGACCTGCAAACTGGTTGAACGCGTTACAGTAGCCTAAGTATATAACATGAATGACATGACCGTAATAATCATAATGGAAAGGCCTTGGAAGTGCCATAAGTGTAAGCCAACATAATTCATTATTTTACATGAACCTGTTTAACATGTAATACATGCATTATGAAGAAAATTGTGTAATTTAGGCTCCACGAAATACGAAATGGGTTATGAAGACAATCGTGTACTGTTGCCTACATGACAAAAAGGCCTTCTGATTACAAGTGCACCCGTATCCAAAGTATTAAGCGAAATCAAGAACAGAAAACAGCATTGGCATTAACAAAACAATATTTCCCACGAATTAAGTTGCACGTAAATGTACGTATTTTCTCAAAAATTATGTTCAGCAAGTCTAAAACAGTACATATACAACGACACATTTTAAAACATGGTTAAACAAAGACAACATTTCTGTATATTCATAACGCTGATTTAGTCATTAAGAAGAACAAAAATGAAATATAAACTATCGCGTCTATATGGTTGTTGCAATGGCTTGTGTGTAGCCTTCTGGTTAAATGTGTGTCTTTTCGCACGAATTAAGAAGCACATAAATTCGTGTCTTTTCTCACTAATTAAGCCAGCCAAAAATGCACAAAAACGCACGAAATTTGCTGAAATGCATTATGTACATATGTGCACGAATTGATTGTGAGACTGTCATACCAAAAACACCATGTCATTTCTTATGATAATTTAGAATGATTGTGCTGAAGAACTGTTCTTTTGAAATTATCATGTGGTGGCTGTGTTTACTCCGTCTGTTCTAAAATGTGATTAGTTAGGCCGGTTAGCCACCCTTACTTACATCATTCAAGAAAATCGAAATGCACATTCCCATGAAACGGATTGGGATCAAATGGTTGGCATGCATGCAGCATGGACGTTTCACCTGCGCAACTTGAAGAATGATCATTATCATTGACAGTGATAATGGCCTAATTTATAATAAGGTAGGCCTAATTTGGTGTTTTATTATTTAAAAAATATAACATTATCCTTTAGCCACTTAGAGTAGGTGTAGGCATAGGCAATCATGCCGTTTGGATGATGCGTTGTATGTAGCCTACATTCTAGAATTATTTTATACAATAGGGTTCATGATGGTATGTGTGGTCAACTGATGATTCCAACACCGTTTTGATTGGACAGCTGCTTTGAGACAAGGAAGTCAGCTTGATAAATCAAGAAATCAATCAATGTCAGATTTTTGTTTTCACTGGATCTGCGTTTGGATATTTGGTTACAATTAGGCTGGGAAATGTTCTCATGATCATTAGTCTAGTAATTGAAAGCAACGCAGATGTTCTATAAGCATTAGGCAAACTGTACAGACTACCCGATGAGCTTCCCTGATGTTTTCCTGAACTTTCCAATACCTTACTGATGCATTTCAGTTATTTAGCCTACTGATGCGAATACACATTTTTACACTTTTCTCATAGGCTAGTCATTTGACATATTTTTTAGTGTTTAGACATGTCATAAGGCCTACATCGTCTCAACAACAATATAACTGAAACCACTATTGGCTTCATTGATTTACTGAGGCTACTTGCTGATAGATTATTTAAAATATAATTGTAACAATAGACCTACCTACACAATAACCACATATGGTGTTATGTTCTGTTAATTACTGATGTCCTCTTTAAGGATGGAGCACCCTTGGTCATGCGCAGTGTTGTTCTATGTTAATCTGGTACTAACTCGTTTTAGTAAATGTGAAGTTCCAGTGCAATTTCTTGTATTCGCAGTCTTTCTTATTATATAAATAAGTAATAAGAGCTAAGACACTACAATGGCGAGGAGGAGGATTACCTGAAGTTTGCATCACGAATGCAGATGGAGCTCGTAGGAAGAGAGGAAGATTTTGACCTTGTAAGAGAAGAAGATTTTGGCCCTTTTAGCACAACAGCTAGCAAGCACTGACGTGGAGCCGGAGGTAAATAGAATGGCTAGCATCTGGAAAATAGATGTGTTTGATGACGCAAGAAAACTGGGCAACTTATATTAAACGACTGGAACAGTACTTCATTGCAAACGACATTGCTGATTCCAAGAGAGTACCGGTGTTGTTGAGTTTAATTGGCCCAAAAACGTACAGTTTGCTAAGAGATCTGACTGCCCCTCTGAAACCCTCCAATAAAACATTCACAGAGATTGTGGAGATATTGCAAAATCACCTATCACCTAAACCACTCCTCATCGCGATACGTTTTCGTTTCCACAAGAGAGATCAGAATGAGGGGGAGGGTGTTAGTACATATGTAGCAGAGTTGAAAAAACTGTCGGAACATTGTCAGTTTGGAGAGAACCGAAATGACACATTAAGGGATAGATTTGTTTGTGGACTGAAACATGAACACATTCAAAAACGTTTGCTCACAGAATCAGATCTCACGTTTGCAAAGGCTGTTAAAATTGCTGTGACAATGGAAATCGCGACTAAAGATGCTTTTGAGTTGCAAAGTAAAAGAAGTACTGACCTATCACAAACTTCCCTGCACAAGTTTTCACGCAGCCGACAGCGCCCCCGTGTGCCCGAAAAATGCAACAGGTGTGACAGATGGTCACAGAGCAGAGGACCGCCGTTTTAAAGACGAAATTTGTCACAAATGCAGTAGAAGGGGGCACATTCAAAGAGCATGCAGAGCAGAAATTAAAGGGTATGTGAAAGCACTAGCAGAGAACAGTGGCAGTGATTCAGATGAACGATTAATTGGTACAATGGAGTTAAACAAATTGACTTCTCCCAGCAGTAGCATAATATGGGTGACACCAGATATCGAAGGCAAACCCCTCAAAATGGAACTGGACACAGGATCTGCAGTGTCAATAATTTCGACTACTGTCTACAATGAGCACTTTAAGGCTATAAAGCTGAAGAACACAAATGTGTTGCTGAAGACCTATTCGGGAGAGAGATTGAGCTCAATGGGGGCGTTGCAGGTCAGAATGCGGTATGGGGGGCAAACACAGCAGTTACAGCTGTATGTGGTGCCTGGAACTGCCCCCCCCATTATTTGGCAGGGAATGGCTTTCAAAAATACAGCTGAACTGATGTGACTTGAAAATGCTCCACACGTTCCAGTCCAGAGAGAAAGGCACAGACCAAACACTGGAACACTTGCGGAAGAAATACAACAGTGTTCAGTGATCAGATGGGAACAGTAAAAGGCTTCACAGCAAAACTTGTACTGAGAGATGATGCAACCCCCAAATTCTGCAAAGCCAGATCTGTTCCATACTCCCTGAGATCAAAGGTGGAAGCGGAAATCGATCGCTTGCAGGGATCCTGACGAAAGTGGACAGAAGCGAATGGGCCACACCCATAGTTCCTATTGTTCCTATTGTGAAGAAAGACAGTTCTGTTAGAATGTGTGGGGACTTCAAGGTAACTGAATTCAATGTTGCATGTGGACCAATACCCCCTACCACGCCTGGATGACATCTTTGCTGCACGAGCTGGTGGGAAACACTTCAGTAAAATCCATCTGAAACAGGCTTACCTGCAGCTACCAGTTGAAGAGAGCTCCAAACAGTACCTGACAATAAACACACACAAAGGTCTATACAGGTATAACCGCCTGGTTTTTGGCATTGCATCGGCCCCAGCCATTTGGCAACAAACTATTGACCAGATTTTACAAGGAATCCCAGGAACCCAGTGTATCCTGGATGACATGATCATAACATGATCATAACAGGACGCACCAAAAAAGAGCACCTGGCTAACCTGGAAGAGGTCCTGAAAAGCCTGAAAGAGTAGGGTCTACAGGCAAACTTACAGAAGTGTGAGTTCTTCAAAGACCAGATTGTCTTCTGTGGACATGAAATCGACCGAAATGGATTGCACAAAACACAGGACAAAATCGAGGCAGTGGTACAGGCACCACGACCACAAAATATCACAGAAGTGAGATCTTTCACGGGACTGATCAATTACTACAGAAGATTCCTCCCAAACCTTTCAGCAGTACTCCAGCCTCTAAATCAGCTCCTGGAAAAGAATAGGACATGGCCGTGGACAGAACAGTGTGAAAATGCATTTCTGGAGGCAAAACGGCTCATAACATCTGAACAGGTCCTGATGCATTACGGCCCTGAACTGCCAGTGAAGTTGGCTTGTGATGCGTCCCCTTATGGCTTAGGGGCCGTCCGAAGAAGTTACAGGTCTGTGAGAGCCAGAAATCTTGCTTGTTTGTATGTAGGTGACCAAATACTTATTTTCCACCATAATTTGCAAATAAATTCATAAAAAATCCTACAATGTGATTTTCTGGATTTTTTTCTAATTTTGTCTGTCATAGTTGAAGTGTACCTATGATGAAAATTACAGGCCTCTCTCATCTTTTTAAGTGGGAGAACTTGCACAATTGGTGGCTGACTAAATACTTTTTTGCCCCACTGTATGTCACGTCTGCTCCCGCTCTTCCCTCCCCCTGGCGCTTGAGGGCGCCAGAGAGCCTTGCATCACACGCCTGGCATCCATCGCGCACACCTGCCTTCCCTCGTCACGCGCATCAGCGATATTGGACTCACCTGGACTCACTCACCTGTTTATTTCCTCCCCTATATGTGTCAGTTCCCAGCTCTGTTCCCCACTGCTGCATTGATTGTGTTTTTGTCTTTGTTTTCTGTTTGCTAACGCTGTTCCTGTCTTGTTCAATGTCCGCTGTTTACTAAATGTAACTCACCGTACCTGCTTCGTCTCTCCAGCGTCAACATATGTGACAAAGTAGGCCTATCAGCTCAACATTCTCAACACTACATACATTGTAATGGACATTTTCTAGAATGAAACCATTCTAGAAAGGTCGTCCCCACAGTGACTGTACGTACATACCCCAACCAAACGCCATGGATTCCAGGTAACATCCGCACTGAGCTAAAGGGTAGAGATGCCGCATTCAAGGAGCGGGACACTAACCCGGAAGCTTATAAGAAATCCCACTCTGAACTCCGACGAACCATCAAACAGGCAAAACTTCAATACAGGACTAAGATCGAATTGTAATCCACCGGCTCCGATGCTCGTTGGACGTGGCAGGGCTTGCAAACTATTACAGACAACAAAGTGAAGCACAGTTGAGAGCTGCCCAGTGACACAAGTCTTCCAGAAAAGCTAAATGACTAAAAGCTAAATGAGGCAAGTAATACTGAAACAAGCATGAGAGCATCAGCTGTTCAGGATGACTGTGTGATCACTCTCTCTGCAGCTGATGTGAGTAAGACCTTTAAACAAGTCAACATTCACAAGGCCGCAGGGCCAGACGGATTACCAGGACGTGTACTCCGAGCATGCACTGACCAACTGGCAACTGTCTTCACTGACAATTCCAACCTCTCTATGTCTGAGTCTGTAATACCAACATGTTTCAAGCAGATCACCATAGTCCCTGTGCCCAAGAACACTAAGATAAACTAGCCTAAATGACTACCGACGCATAGCCCTCACGTCTGTAGCCATGAAGTGTTTTGAAAGGCTGGTCATGGCTCACATCAACACCATTATCCCAGAAGCCCTGGGATAATGGTGCATACCGCACCAACAGATCCACAGATGATGCAATCTCTATTGCTCTCCACACTGTCCTTTCACACCTGGACAAAAGGAACACCTATGGGAGAATGCTATTCATTGACTACAGCTCATCCTTCAACACCAATAGTGCCCTCAAAGCTCATCACTAAGCTAAGGACTCTGGGACTAAACACCTCCCTCTGCAACTGGATCCTGGACTTCCTGACGGGCCGCCCCCAGGTGGTAAGGGTAGGTAACAACACATCCACCACACTGATCCTCAACTCAGGGGCCCCTCAGGGGTGCATGCTCAGTCCCCTCCTGTACTCCCTGTTCACTCATGACTGCACGGCCAGGCACTACTCCAACACCATCATTAAGTTTGCAGATGACACAACAGTGGTAGGCCTGATCACCGACAACGACGAGACAGCCTATAGGGAGGAGGTCAGAGACTTGGCCTTGTGGTGCAAGGACAACAACCTCTCCCTCAACATGATCAAGACAAAGGAGATGATTGTGGACTACAGGAAAAGGAGGACCGAGCATGTCCCCATTCCCTGTAGGGGAGCAGGTTGAGAACTTCAAGTTCCTTGGCGTCCACATCACCAACAAACAATCGTGGTCCAAGCACACCAAGACAGTTGTGAAGAGGGCATGACAAAACCTATTCTGCCTTAGGAGACTGGAAAGATTTGGCATGTGTCCTCAGATCCTCAGGTTCTACATCTGCACCATCGAGAGCATCCTGACGGGTTGTATCACTGCCTGGTACGGCAACTGCTCAGCCCTCGACCACAAGGGACTACAAAGGTGAGTGCGTACGGCCCAGTACATCACCAGGGCCAAGCTTCATGCCATCCGGGACCTCTATACCAGGCAGTGTCAGAGGAAGGCCCTAAAAATTGTCAAAGACTCCAGACACCCTAGTCATAGACTGTTCTCTCTGCTACCGCACAGTAAGCGGTACCGGAGCGCCAAGTATAGTTCCAAGAGGCTTCTAAACAGCTTCTACCCCCAAGCCATTAGACTCACTTTAATATCTCTACCTACATGTACATATTACCTCAATTACCTCGACTAACCGGTGCCCCCAAACATTGACTCTGTACTGGCACCCCCTGTATATAGCCTCGCTGTTGTTATTTTAGTGCTGCTCTTTAATAATCTTGTTACTTTTATTTCTCACTTTTTTAAGGTATTTCCTTAAAACTGCATTATTGGTTAAGGGCTTGTGGTAAGCATTTCACTATAATGTCTACACCTGTTGTATTTGGCGCATGTGACGAATGTAATTGGATTTGATTTGCAATCACTTTGATTCACAATTTCATCCCATTACGAAATATGTTGTAATGAGACACTGAATATCCTTTCTTAGTTTTAATAACTTTAACATTATTTACCTCAGAACCCTATGCAGTAGTGACCCGTCATTCAGGGCAGGTGGGGTAGAGTCCCACCTGTTTAATGCCACACATTTTTAACAAAAAAACGGAAACACACCATCGGCCTCCACAATCACCCGACCTCAACTAAAGTGAGATGTTTGGGATGAGTCAAACCACAGAGTGAAGGTAAAGCAGTTTTTTATTTTTTTTATGTTTTTTATTTATTTATTTATTATTATTTTTTTTTAACCTTTATTTAACCAGGCAAGTCAATTAAGAACAGTTAACGAGTGCTCAGCATATGTGGGAACTCCTTCAAGACTGTTGCAAAAGCATTCCAGGTGAAGCTGGTTGAGAGAATGCCAAGAGTGTGCAAAGCTGTCATCAAGGCAAAAGGTGGCTACTTTGAAGAATATCAAATATATTTTGATTTGTTTAACACCTTTTTGGTTACTACATGATACCATATGTGTTATTTTGTAGTTTAGATTTTTTTCACTATTATCCTACAATGTAGAAAATAGTAAAACATAACAAAAATCCTTGAATGAGTAGGTGTGTCCAAACTTCTGAGCAATATTAGAGCTAATCATTCCAAGTCCACATAACTAATAACTACAACCTAATGGAAAATTACATCCCATAGATTTCAATATGATAATTTGAGGTTAGTTAATTTATTGTATTTACAAAACACTTTTCATGTCCTTTTTTAAATGTTGAGGTGCCGGTTTTTGTTCAATAGTCTAGGTAACCATGCTGCTGGTAGCCTGTGTGATGAATTGATCCTTCACTTGATTGCAACTTGTGCATTTGAACATCTTTGAGACAAGTCCGAAGGCTCGATTGAACAAGGACAACCATATCTGCTAGAGGGATTGCGTGATCTGCAATCGGCTAAACACCAAGTCCACAATAATTGCTACAGAACATGACTCCATTCATTTTTAGATCAGACAACAGGCTCAAACAACCAATGACATCATTGGTTGAACTCTCCCAGGTGCAAAAATGAAATAAATTCAGCTATAGCCCATAATTATGTCTGACACACCTTCTCGTCACTCATAATTATGTAGTTTCCCTTTAAGAACAAACACTGTATATTAATAATATTACATTGTTTTCTATTGTTTGTATTGTATTGTATTACACACCTTAAAACCTATTCCACGGATCCCTTGGCCAAAATGAGTTTAATCTGTTGTTAGAAATACTGATTTGGTGATATGTCTGCGGACCCCGCAGTACCTCCATGGACCACACTGGTTTGGCTTGATCCTCTGTTCCATATCCGGCCTACGGAAGCTCCACGACATGAACGTGAGATCTCATACTGTACGTTCTCTGAGTTTTCTGGTGTGCCCATAGATAATGATAGAGGCCTCTAGTTGCCAACAGGACGTTTAAGTATGGGCAGCGCCATTGAGGGCTTCCACCATGCTTCTGCCATTTTAAAGTAGGCCTAGTCAAAGTCGTCAACTGGGTGGGGATTCCTATGGGCTGTAGCCTCAATGGCGCTGCTGTCACAGACGCTAAAATAGCACAGATATGAAGAAGATTCCTCTATCTATATCTATGTGTGTACCTCTTTGATAACTCCATGATATGCTTAGGTATCTTTTATATGAAAGTGTGAGAGTGCCCTCTGCTGGAGATTTGATTGGGGGGGGAAATGATCCAAGAACCGCTTCCAATAAAAAGAAAGCGCCACAAAGTTCCAGATAGTAAAAGCAGAGGGCGCTACTAGATTTGTAATAGGAAGAACTAATTTCGCCTTGATGCGTGGCTGTATTGTACACATTTCTGACTATATTACAACTCTACTAATATAGAATTTATTGGGCCTGTGAGAAACATGAAACGTGTCGTATTGGCTTTTGAGGATCATTATTGTCAGTTTGCACTTGCCCACGAACTTACTTTAGTAGCCTGTAATCGTCCTTTATTGAAATGAGAGTGTTCTTAAATATCCATAGGCCTACACCCTACAGGCCCAATAGGCACAATCAATAAAGGAAGAGAATATGCCTGACTCCAAATCCTCCTTGCCAGTTTGCGGTCTATAACGATATCTTGCTATGAGTTAAATCGTATTCAAGTGAGTGTGGTACTTGGGTCCCTTGTTAAAGTCATCGGTACAATGAACTTTACCAAGTACTAAGACATTTTAGCCAAAAACCTGGTTGCCTCTGCCAAGAGGTTGACATTTGGCCACAAGTGGATCTTAAAGCAAGACAATAACCCCAAGCACACATCAAAATCCACAAAGAAATGGTAAATTGACCAAAAAACAAATCAATATCAGTCTCGGGACTTGAACCCCATTGAAAACATCTGGTTTGAATTAAAGAGGGCAGTCCAGTCCATAAGAGCAGATGAATGATATCAAATGATCTGGAAATATTCTATATGGAGGAAGGGTCTAAGATCCATCCCAATGTGTTTTCCAATCTCATTAAACATTTGAGAAAAAGGCTAATTGTCGCTATCCTCGGATGGGGAGGTTGCTGGGGTACTGAAAACAGGGATGCCAATCATTTTGAGCCCTAGATTTTTATATGTTTTATTACTTGTGTACTCTTTCTCTGAGCAATTATATTAGTAGGCCTCTAAGATGAGGAAAAAATAAGAAACCTGTATACTGCTCTCGCTACTATCACCGCTCTGTATTAAGCTTTACGTATCGGCCTCAGAGCCTTCGTGAACTAGAGATAGCTCAGATGTGCGAGTGCGTGATGAATTTTGAATGTGAGTAGGCCTATGAAATAATATAATTGTCCCATTTTTCTTTAGCATACAATGTCGCTCAGTATTTTGTATTATTTATTTTCTACAGTATTTTGTGCAAATTGTATTTGTCACATGCGCAGACTATAACAAGTGTTAACATTACCGAGAAATGCTTACTTACGAGCCCTTTCCCAACAATGCAGAGTAAGTAAGAAAAATGTGTGCCAATCATTTGGTCAAATGTAAACCTTTCCATTCACATTATATTATCTCAGTAAAATCTGTGACGCTTGGCTTTACAGCCTACTAACATGACCCAACTCGTCGCTGTCTTTAGGGAGGAGTGTACTTTAAAAACGCTGCTCAAACAAAGTCTTAGTGCACAGGATTCCTTAACCTCAATTAAGAACACTGTCAAAAGCAACCTCATAGCCAGCAACATGGTTGAGTGGACAGACTTTGAGCGCACCACAATCCAAAGCATCTTCTCAAAGATGAACTACGATGACGTCGGCCCCGCGGCTCTTTCCAGGTAGGCTACCCTTTATACCCTATTTGATGTCAGCGTTATGGTGTCTTAAACACGGTTGCCTACAAATGATTGTTAACGGTTTTCAAGACGGGTTATTATTTGACATATGCGCGTAATTTAGGCGTTATGGACATCTCCAAACGACAAAATAATTTATTTATGTGCGTTGAGTGTATGCATATATCACATACATATATCAGTGTGTGCATATATCACGTTTATGATTTCTACAGGTGTCTGGTCGTGTACCCCTGGACCCAGAGTTATTTTGGTAACTTCGGAAACCTGTACAACGCCGCTGCCATCCAGGGAAACCCAATGGTCGCCGCGCACGGACTGGACCGGGCTGTCAAGAACATGGATGACATCAAGGCCACCTACGCAGAGCTGAGCTGAGCGAAACTGCACGTGGATCCCGACAACTTCCGGGTGAAGTGAAGTGTTCTACTTCACACAAGGCACTTTTAGTGTGGTAGAATGCGTTTTCTTACATGTCCATTTGCTCCTTTCTTTTGCAGCTGCTGGCTGACTGCCTTACTATTGTCGTTGCTGAGAGAATGGGTGCTGCTTTCACCGCTGACGTCCAGGGTGCTTTCCAGAAGTTCCTGGCGGTCGTGGTGAGCTCCCTGGGCAAACTGTACCACTAGAACCCCTCCACTCAGACGGCCGACCATCAGAGGACCAACAAGCACTGATTATTTGTTTAGAGGCAGATGTTGTTCCTTCTACTAAAGCAAATACAATCTTCCGCAAATTAATATGTTTTATCTGTGCCTTATTTTTCTTGCATGAACATCAATATGGTGGCACATATGGTAGACTACTGCATTATGAACTAAGTGTGAATATTGCTCCCTTGATAATCAGACATTGATCATGTGCAATATATACAAATATTTAGCAAATAACTTAAATATTTTCCAATTAACCACACTGACATTTTACATTAGCTGTGCATAAACTAACCAATGCAGCTAATAAATACAATTACAAAAATGATTTCAGGACTGCAATGAGTAATCCCTGTTTAAACACACAATCATCTAATTCATAAACGTTCAAGATAACGTTTCATAACAGATCTGGTATTCAATGTCAGGTTCATGTATTAGTGTTGCAAGAAATTGTTGAGTGATCGAGAGTTTGAAACCTAGACTCCCTAGTTGCTACATCGATTTTGGGAATTAATAATATATACCCATTGATTCTTAAAGAATTGAACTTGTAAATGCCTCATGAGCTCAGTTCAGCTGTCGTATCTCATCAGAGCCCAACATATAGGCCTAAGTTTGTTTTACTCTTTTACTCTGTTTGCAAACAAATGAAATGTAAACAGACACTGTATAGCCTCAAAACATGGTTAAAACTATGATTTTTGATATAATGGAGTCAGTCCTTGCATCCATAGCTCTGTCTAGGATTTTGAGAGTGGTCACATTTCTCCAGGCCCATCCCTCATCTTTTTACCAAAACAGACAATGACTGCTTTCTTATTGTTTCAAGGATTCTAGCTTTAACTAGATCAACATGAGATAATTTTTAAAATTAATAACAATAAATTAGATTAGACAAAAGTACTCTATAAAATACAAAATACATTTAGGACAGGAAGCTCCTGTCCTTGTCAACTTTGAGTTTAGGAAATTGTATTAATAAATACTATCAATCCATTCAGAATATATATATATATATATAAATATAGTCCTTAATTAGCCTAATTATGTAATGTATGTAATATATATTATTTTGTTATATCAAATCGTTTTTTCAATTGTTTATGTGGTCTTATGTCAAATAGTTTGTTCAATCTTGTTTATCAGTAGCAAGTTCTAAGCGAGCCGTGTGATTAATCTATAGGCTACAATTTAAACTTTGTTTCCCTTCTCTGATTTAGTTTTTTCACTTTTTAAAGTTCTCTGAGGACCGCTTTTAGTGGAAATGTTTTGCATATCGTCTCCATTTTCATTATGAATACCTTTTTGCGTTCCGGTGTCTTTCAGACTTGCAAAAAGCAACATATTTAATCATATCAGATCATGTGCTCTACAACACAACTCATTAAAAACCAAAGTAAATACCAAAAAAAACGTAATTTTGCGCGTTTGAACATTTAATTATATTTTAGAACAATACAGAGCTGAGCACAGTGCTGATCAATGCTGCAATCCGTCTGGTCTGATGTCTTCTGTCCACATCTTATCGGTACTTCTCAGACAGAGCCCGGCCCACCGCTGCCAGGAACTTGTCCATGGCCACATGAGCCTCGGGGTT
The DNA here is from genome assembly GCF_023373465.1 of Oncorhynchus keta. Lineage (NCBI taxonomy): Eukaryota > Metazoa > Chordata > Actinopteri > Salmoniformes > Salmonidae > Oncorhynchus > Oncorhynchus keta. The sequence goes on from NC_068452.1 coordinate 24,679,209, forward strand.
GAAATCATTTGGGAACAAGACAGCCAGCACCACCAAGATGTTGTGGGACAGGATCTACAGGACGAAAGGAATGAACATTATTAGTACGCTACATGTTTTAACCGGATATTTTATTTAATAATCTATGTTGTCCATTTTACTGTAAAGAGTACCCGATGTATTTTAAATGCATTTTAACTATACATTTTGATTTGGTGTCAACGGTATCCAAATGATTATAAATAATGCTGTGACTGTCCTGACCTTGAAGTTGGCGGGATCGACACGCAGCTGGAAGGCATGCAGCTCGCTGAGGGAGAGGAGACCTGCGTTGATGTCGTCGATGCTGGCCACGGCTAAACTGATGCCTCCCATGATGGTCCCACCGTGCTTCCTGACTGGGGCAGAGCCGGGGCTCAGGTCCTTCCAGTGGGAGAAGTAGGTCTTGGTCTGGGGGTACACAACCAGCATCCTGCACCCGAAGAAAAATACATGTCGAGAAAGATGGAACGCTAACACCAAAAACAGTATACATTTTTTACATCAAAAACAGCTACAAGATTAGCAGCACGACAGCCATTACCTAGACAGAGCATCACAGCCGATGTCCTCAGCCTTGCCGGCCACCTTGGCCCAGAAGGCCTTGACCATTTTCTTGTCCTTAGCGGTGAGACTCATGGTTGTAGTTAAAGACGATGCTGGAGTAGAAGGTTCAGTGATGAGCACTTACAAACGAAGGCTTTTTATATTAGCCGCGAGCCCCACCCAATGCAGACCCACCTCCAAGATAAACAAGATACAACATGCCTTTTGTTAATGTTCAATAGGCACAATCCCTCACAAGTTATTACATTTCTGCTTATTTTACTGGACAAAAACACATGTTGGTACAATCCTCCAAACAAGACTTACAAAGACATTGTTAGCACCTTCTGAGCAGCACACAATATCAAACATAAAACACCCAGGGTAGAGATGGATAAAAAACATGAAAGAATACATGATTATCACAGTCATTGAAGTCTACGAAGTTATTTTGTATTAGAGATGTGTAGAGTTTTTTTTAATGCTTCTAGTTTTCACAAGGGGGTCAGTCATTTCAATATTTTATTTCAATACATAATATTTCAATATTCGTTTATTTATTTATTTCTCACTCTGGCTTTATGGTATTTACCCATTAAGGAGATAAGTCTAGTTGTATTGTCAATAGCTAAATTGCCTGTATCATAAGTAAGAAATAGAAGCCTGTATTCAGAAATATGGAAAAGTTGACAGTAGAGGTGCATTACCACAAAATAGATTGGAATAGTGCAACTATAAAAATAAATATTAAATGGGTTCGACCGTACTAGCGCAGAATGAACATAGAGGTGAAATATCAATTAATTTGTTTAGAAATGTATAAGGATAAAAATGATGTAATATCTTAGTAGGCTTTTTAATATATCTTAGTAATATATTAATATCGTAGTTATATCTTACTATTATCTGACTATAGACATACACAGAGAGAGTTGAAAAATGTTTCTCAGACAAAGTAATTAAATCCCCACCAAGTGTAATTAATGTGCAATAGGCATATTACACATGAATTTGCGTGTGTTGAGAATTGTATATTTCCCCACTATTTTGAGCTTATTTTTGTTAATATTTCTAATCATGTTAATGTAACAATTGTTATGTAACCTAATACTTAAATGAATGATTTCATAATGGATTTTAGGACAGTGATTTATTGTCAAATTGCTTTTAAACATGTATGGCCAACAGTAAACCTTCGTATTATTATCTCAGTAAAATGTGATTCTTGGCTTATACAGCCCACTACCCTGACCCCACCCATAGCTGTCTCTAGGGAGGAGCGTCCCGATCCTTTTAAAAACGCTGCTCAAACTAAGACCAAGTGTATATGATTCGTTAGCCTCTGTGAAAGAAACTTCAACAGCCAGCAACATGGTTCAGTGGACAGACTTTGAGCGCGCCACTATCCAGGGCGTCTTCGAGAAGATGGACTACGATGACGTAGGCCCCGCGGCTCTTTCCAGGTAGTGCGTTTAAAACTGTGGTCTACAAATGATTGGAAATAGTCATGTTATTATATTGTTATTATATTAGTATGCGCTTGTTATTATGCTTTTCAAGACGAATTGGTATTTGAAATATGCGTTGTAATTAACGCGTAATTGACCTCTCCAAATGACACATTGATTTCCATAAGATATGTGTGTATGCAGATATCACGTTTCTGCAATTCTTGACTGTTTATTATTTCTACAGGTGTCTGGTCGTGTACCCCTGGACCCAGAGGTATTTTGGTAACTTTGGAAACCTGTACAACGCCGCTGCCATCCAGGGAAACCCAATGGTCGCCGCTCACGGAAAGACCGTCCTGCACGGACTGGACCGGGCTGTCAAGAACATGGATGACATCAAGGCCACCTACGCAGAGCTGAGCGTGCTGCACTCCGAGAAACTGCGCGTGGATCCCGACAACTTCCGGGTAAAGTTAAATGTTCTACTTCACACAAGGTACTTGCCTATCTATTAAAATCGTGTGGTAGAATGCGTTTTCTTACATGTCCATTTGCTCCTTTCTTTTGCAGCTGCTGGCTGACTGCCTTACTATTGTCGTTGCTGCGAGAATGGGTGCTGACTTCACCGCTGACGTCCAGGGTGCTTTCCAGAAGTTCCTGGCGGTGGTGGTGAGCTCCCTGGGCAAACAGTACCACTAGAGCAAACAGTACAACTAGAGCAAACAGTACCACTAGAGCAAACAGTACCAGGGGAACCCCTCCACTCAGAGACGGACGACCATCAGAGAACCAACAAGCGCTGATCATTTGTTTAGAGGCGCATGTTGTTCCTTCTACTAAAGCAAATAAAATCAGCGAATTAATATTTTTATCTGTGCCTTTTTTTCATGCCTGAACATCCATATAGCAGATTAATAGGCCTAATATGGTAATATGATTGGCTGTGGGAGTGAATATCACAAAAACCTTGTTAACCACATATGGATAATGTGCAATATATACAAATATTTAGCAAATAACGACAAACAATGTTTGGCAATTAATAAACTGACATGTTACATTACTGTGCATGAGCGAAGCGAACCATATAATGAAGACAAACGTGTGTCCAGAGATGCAGCATTCATACATTGAGTCAAATAAGCGCAGAGCTGCAATGATAAATTCCTGTTTAATTACACGCAATCGTCATTCATAAAGGTTCAACATAACTTTTCAGAACAGATCTGTTATTCAATGTTTGGTTGATGTCTTAGTGTGGCAAGGAATTGTTGAATGGTCGAGAGTTTAACCAGATGAAAATGACATACATTTTCATGTATGAATAATAAAACATCAATTGGTCAATAGACCCCTCTATACAATACAAATCACATTTATCAAAGGCACCTCCTGTCATGGCCAGCTGTGGGACCATCATAATCTAACAAAAACGTGTTCAGAGAGGAATCTATTTAAGTCATTCATAAAATATGATTAAATCAATGAATTAATCAACCAATAATCTTAAGAAATTCAACAAGATATACTGTCTGTGTATTTCATGTTACATCATGTATAAATGCAAGATGTAACTTTGTCAAATTTTATGAAAATGAACCACATTTGTTTATAAAAATGCATTAACAATATGTTACAATTATAGCATGATCAGCAAAACCACTAGGTTATGTTTTACACGTTATATACGTTTTTATGTGTATAGGAAATGTTAAGTGTATAGGAAATGTAATTAAGAAATAATATAAATCCATTCATAATATATATATATATATAGTCCTTAATTAGCCTAATTAACCTAATGATCTAATATATATTATATTATATTATTAAATGTTAAGTGTATAGGAAATGTAATTAAGAAATAATATAAATCCATTCATAATATATATATATATATATATATATATATATATATATAGTCCTTAATTAGCCTAATTAACCTAATGATCTAATATATATTATATATTATATATACTAATATATATTATTTTATATTATTACATGTTAAGTGTATAGGAAATGTAATTAAGAAATAATATAAATCCATTCAATATATATATATATAGTCCTTGATTAGCCTAATTAACCTAATTATCTAATATATATTATTTTTGTATGTCAAATAGCTTTTGTTTATGTGGTCTTATGTCAAATAGTTTGTTCAATATTGTTTATCAGTAGCAAGTTCTAAGCGAGCCGTGTGATTAATCTATAGGCTACAATTTAAACTTTGTTTCCCTTCTCTGATTTAGTTTTTTAAAATCTTTTTAATCTTTTACTGCTAACTTCTCATTAATAATAGACCGACGAATCAATGAATGAATCAACCAATATTGCTATGAAATTAAACAAGATATACTGTGTATTTCATTTGAAATAGTGTAAAATTCGACATTTTACTGTTGACATTTTATGGAAACTGAATCACATTGGTTAATAAAAAATAAGTAATATTAAAGTTACAAATGTAGCATGATCAGCCAATCAAAATCATTAGGCTATGTTTTACATGTTAGTATTATAGATACTATCTGCTTATAATCTGTTCATAATGTTTACAAATAATATGTTGGTAGTCTATCAAATCCTTTTTCGATGTTGTTTACAAGCATTTCGCTACACCCGAAATAACATCAGCTAAACATGTGTATGTGACAAATTAACATTTGACTGATTTATGTGTATGTCAAATGGTTTGTTCCATCTTGTTTTTCAATAGCAAGTTCGAAGAGGGCTATTTGATTATTCTATCGGCTACTGCCGGTATTTGTACGTTGAGTTCCTCGTTACCACGTTAATATTTTTAGACTACCTACGAAACGTTTACTGCAAACTTCTTAGAGGACTGCTCATGGACATGCAGCAATGTTTTACATTTCCTCCGTTTTCTTTATGAATACTTTTTAGCATTTCGTCAAGATCTTGAGAAATAGTTATTTCAGCCTTTTAAAAAGAGCTACGTATTTCATCCTATCAAGTCCAGACGCTACAACACGACTAAAAAGCAAAGTACACGACTAAAAAGCAAAGTACACGACTAAAAAGCAAAGTACACGACTAAAAAGCAAAGTACACGACTAAAAAGCAAAGTACAAAGTGCAAGGTAAAGACCAGATAACGTGGTTATGTGCGTTTGAACATTTATTCATAATTTAGAACAAGACAGAGCATTGAGCACATGCTGCCATATGTCTGGTCTGATGATGCCCCATAGTTTATCTGTACTTTTCGGCCAGAGCCAGGGCCAGTGCGGCCAGGAACTTGTCCACGGACACATGAACCTCTGGGGTGAAGTCAGCGGGGAACAAAATGGCCAGCACCACCAATATGTTGTGGGACAGGATCTACAAGAGGAAATAAATGGAAATGAGTTCGTATGCATCTTTAATGTAGTTTTTTTAGCCTGTGTTGTCTATTGTACTGTAAAACGTAGCCGATTGAAATGTAAAAAAAATATTACACTGTCCTCACCTTGAAGTTGGCTGGATCTATACGCAGCTGGAAGGCGTGCAGCTCGCTGAGGGTGAGGAGACCTGTGGTGAGGTCGTCCATCTTGGCCACGGCTTCACCGACGCCTCCAATGATGGTCTTACCATGCTTACTGACTGGGGCAGAACCGGGGCTCAGGTCCGGTCAGTGGGAGAAGTATGTCATGGTCTTAGGGGTACACCACCAGCATTCTGCACGGGAGGAAAAATATATGTCGAGATTTAAGGCGAGCTAATTATTACCTAGAAAGAGCATCGCATCCGACGTCCTCAGCCTTGCCGGACCGGACACCTTGGCGGAGAAGGCCCCCAACACTGCCTTGTCCTTAGCCGTGAGACTCATTGTTGTCTTTAGAGAGGATGCTGAAGTAAAAGTTCAGCGATGAGCTGTTACAAACGAACGTTTTTATATTAAACAAGCCGCATGGCAGACCCCAGACCCACCTCCAAGATGCTTGCCAACTTGAACGTATTTCATTTTTTTGTTGAAATTGCAGTACTGCCAATTTTCATAGAAAATAATTTGAAACACAAATGACTCGTTTTTAAACGTAAGGTTTAACATGTTCAAGACACATACACATTGAGATGTAACTTTCCCAGGTGCGATGTAGTAACTTAGTTATTTACGAGCCAACTCTTTAAGAGTTTGTTGTTTCCCAAACAAGCACATGGAGAGAATGTTCGCAAAGTGAGTTGATACTGATATATTCCAAAGAAAAACAGCGCTGGTCTTGGATCAGCTTTCTCCCACCTTATCATAAGAATTATTCCACAAGAATACTGACGACGGATCAGCACCTAGAGAGAAATTGCCACCTATGGCTGCAAGTAGGCTATTGAGGCGGTTTATTAGCCTATCCTTTCCCAATAAAATGCACTAAATTACATATTAGGCCCATCATTGCTCACATGTTGTCACGCATCATGAAACATATTGAGACAAAAATGACCTAGTGGCAAAATATAAGTCAATTGACTGAACATGACATTGATTTCAATATGATTTCAATAGCCTACATATCTTTCAATGCAGTCATCTCGGTTTTATCCTTCGTATTTTTTCTCGACTTCCTTCTGCAGTTATCGGCAGTCACAGTCAGACAGATAGCCTAAACATATTGATTATATGTTTACATATGTATATGTTTAGCGGAGATCGGGAAATAAACTGACCGGGAAGGACAAAAAAGCGTCTGGATCACTTAGTGTCGATATGCTGTTTTCAAGAGCCACGTTAACTGACGAAGGCTCTGGGAAACACCTCGGCTATTAAATATACACCTTAAGAAGGTTCAAACTATTATCTTAACGCTAAGAAGGCTCTATAAAACAAGACCCTGCTTAGTCAAATATCTTATTAAGGTATTGGCAGATTGGGTGAAATAAAATAAAATTATATCATTTTACCCATTTACTTGGATAACATAATAGTTATCGAATATGAGTTCATCAGTTTTTTTTGCTCAAACGTAGTAGCCTAAGTGAACCAATATAAAAGGAAGTATCTAAAAACGACATCTGGAAATATACTGTACAGTATCCATTCATGTGTTTTCAAAATGATGAAAACGACGTTTCTGACCTCGTCGTTAGGTCGTAAATAAAGTAATACATAGGTTGTGGAGATGAGGATAGGAGGCTCATGACGTTGCAGATCTTGAATGACTTACATCAAGATAACTCAACAAACGTATTTCTTTAGTTACTATCTAGAGAATGGCTTTTGCGTAAAATTACATGAATGGAGAGAACCTAATTCAATTTAAAATATACTTTGCGACGTAATTAAGTATAATTAGTCAAATAAATAATTTCTTTTTTTTTGTCTTTTTTTTTGTTTTGTTTTTTACTGATGGTGTAGTTATTTATTTGGCCATATTGGGGGACAAGCTTATGGGGCCAACGTATGACAGAGGTTTAGTTTGGTATATGTCTTATTTATTTAATGCGTGAACACTGGGTTATAATTAGAATAATAATGTTGCATTATTTAATATGAGCGAGACTGATTTAGATTGACTAAAGTGAATAAATTGATTTATAATCCTGACCTCGCAATTAATTCATATCAAAAAAATGATTTACTTATCAGTTAATACCATATTGCCCAATACATTCAAGGTAAGTAGATGGTTGTTGCCAAGAAAAGGGTGTTTCTAATGGCTTATCAGAACAAGGCAACCAATTTGAGCTTTTACGCAGAGGGTGTAACTCATTCAGAACGGCAAGATAAAACGTGAGCCTATACTTCACTGATAAACAGCCCTTTAGCTCGGTCCCTTTTCTTTCTACCACATTCTTGTTGTCTACCACATTTTGCAGTGACTGGTGATAATTTCCAATCGTTGTTAATGTAATTCACGAACCTAGCACAGAATAATATAAAACCACTGTTAACTACAGTTTACGTCTTGATGGTGCTTTTATAAGGTACTAATAAAACAGCCACATATTGCCGGTGTGAAACTTTTCCAAAGGTCGACCTCAGTTACCGTTTGGAAATGTCGGCAGAACTATGATTATATGGTGTTTGGTCGATAAGACCAGCTGGCTGGCAAGGAATGATAGATTACCATTAACGTTTTGCGGACCTTTGATGTCGTTTTTGGCACGAGTCCTCCAAGTTTAATTCGCTCACTGGGTCGGAGGGATTCAATATAAATGAGAAAGGCCCAGTGCCAGACACTGACGGATCTTCTCACAGATCAGAGGACACACACAACACCTTCAACATGGTTGACTGGACTGTTGAAGAGCGGAAGCTCATCATAGAGACCTGGGGCAAAATCAAGGTCAAAGTGTTCGGACCCCTTGCTTTGAGATGGTCGGCTTATAATATCGCAAAGGAAATAAAATATATTGATCCTTTAATAATTGTACTTTTCTACTCTTGTCTTATATGTGTGCGCAATTCTACGGATTCATTGAATTATAATTGATTAGTTTATATTATGTATGTTATAATGTCATTTGTATTTTCCATGTGTCTTATTGTATATCCATGGACTCAGAGGTACTTTGGAACCTTTGGAGACTTAAACAGCGCAGTGGCTATCATGGGCAATAAAACAGTTGTCAACCATGGCATCACCGTGCAGAACCGTCTCGTGTGAGCTGTGCAGAATTTGGATGACGTCAATAACACCTACGTCGAGCTGAGCGTTCTGCACTCTGAGAGAATTCATGTGGATCCCGACAACTTCAGGGTAAGATTTTGGAGTTGAAAAGACGTGTAAATATGAGTACCAATGGACGTGCCTAAAACAAATTAACAATACGTTTTTCCTCATTGATTTACATCCAAGAGAATACTGCTGTTGCAAATAAATGACTAACGTTTCAATCGTTTCATTTTCCAACTGCTGGGCGACTGCCTCATCATTGTTTTGGCCTCACAGATGGGGCGCGGCTTCACGCCGGACGTCCAAGCGGCCTGGCAGAAGTTCCTGACCGTGGTCGTCTCTGCGCTGGGCAGACAGTACTACTAAAGACATGTTCTATTATAGAATACAGTTTGTATGAATAATAAAATATATTGTTAAGCACACATCCATGCTCTTCACTTTATTATGTTTGATGGGCAGTAAAATAGGGGTTATTACAAAATGTAGCCAAGCCTAGTTTAACTCTTATGCCGTTTGCCTAAGTGAGATTGCCCAGGTTAACTTTTTCTTGCCTCAGGTAGGCGGAATTTGCATATACAGTATCAGTCAAAAGTTTGGACACACCTACTCATTCAAGGGTTTTACTTTTTAGAAATTATTTTCTACATCAAAACTATGAATTCACTATGAATCATGTAGTAACAAAAAAGTGTTAAACAAATCAAAATATATTTGAGATTTTAGATTATTCAAAGAGCCACTGTTTGCCTTGATGACAGGTTTCAACACTCTTGGCATTCTCTCAACCAGCTTCACCTGGAATGCTTTTCCAACAGTCTTGAAGGAGTTCCCACATTTGCTGAGCACTTGTTGGCTGTTTTTCCTTCACTCTGCGATCCAACTCATCCCAAACCATTTCAATTGGGTTGAGGTCGGGGGATTGTGGATGCCAAGTCATCTGATGCAACACTCCATCACTCTCCTTCTTGGTCAAATAGCCCATACACCTATCTTTGACACTGGAGTCACGAGAGAGAGATTTGGTAAAATATCAAATGCAGCAACAAATTCTTATCAACGGAATAATCAATATAAATCAAATCCAATCAAATCAAATGTTATTTGTCAAAACAGTCGTTGTTTTCTAATACACTACTGTAGGAAAATTAAGGTAGTCTATCATGTTGCCCAGGTTAACTGTTACCTGCCTCAGGTAGGTGCAATTTGCATATACAGTATCAGGCAAAAGTTTGGACAGACCAACTCATTCAAGGGTTTTTCTATATTTTCACTATTTTCTACATTGTAGAATAATAGTTAGGACATCACAACTATGAAATAACACATATTGAATCATGTAGTAACCAAAAAAGTGTTAACCAAATCAAAATATATTTGATATTTGAGATATTGGTTGAAAAACAAATGGTAGTCCCACTAAACGCAAAACAGATGGGATGGAGTATCGCTACAGAATGTTGTAGTAGCCATGCTGGTTAGGCGTGCCTTGAATTCTAAATAAATCACTGACAGTGTCATCAGCCAAGCACCCCCACACCATCACACCTCCTCCTCCATGCTTCACGGTGGGAACCACAGATGTAGAGATCATGCGTTCACCTACTCTGCGTCTCACAAAGACATGGCCAAAGGACAGGTTTCCACAGTCTAATGTCTATTGCTCGTGTTTCTTGGCCCAATCATGTCTCTTCTTCCTATTGGTCTCCTTTAGTAGTGGTTTCTTTGCAGCAATTCAACCATGAAGCTCTAATTCACGCAATGTCTTCTGAACAGTTGAGATGTCTGTTGATTTGTTTAACACTTTTTTGGTTATTACATGATTCCGTTTGTTATTTCATAGTTTTGATGTCTTCACTATTATTCTACAACTGTCACGCCCTGATCTGTTCCACCTGTCATGGTTATTGTCTCCACCCCCTCCAGGTGTTGCTTATTTTCACCAGTGTATTTATCCCTGTGTTTCCTGTCTCTCTGTGCCAGTTCATCTTGTATGTTTTCAAGTCAACCAGCGTGTTTTTCCCCCATGCTCCTGTTTTCTATTCTCTTTTTCTAGTCTTCCCGGTTTTAACCGTTGCCTGTTTTTTCTGGACTCCGTACCCACCTGCCTGACCCTCTGCTTGCCCTGACATCGAGCCTGTCTGCAACTTTGTACCTCTTGGACTCAGAATCTGGTTTTGACATTTTGCCTGTCCACGACCATTCTCTTGCCTACTCCTTTTGGATATAAATAAACTACAAAGACTCTAACCATCTGCCTCCTGTGTCTGCATCTGGGTCTCGCCTTGTGCCCTTATAACAACGTAAACAATAAAGAAAAACCCTGGAATGAGTTGGTGTGTCCAAACTTTTTACTGGTACTGTAGCTGAACGTTGGCATTCCAAATGGGTTTGAAGAGCAACGTGCTTAATGTTCGGAAAAACACCTGAATTACGCAACGGCACTATTTAAACAAGACGACTCAAGAGGACTTCAACCTTATTATAACACATCGTTGCAACACGTTAGGAAGTGTGTAGTTTAATCATTAGGCATGGTGCTGGATCCATGCAAACCCTGTAAGTAGGCCTATAATGTTTTCAATAAAAATGCAGATATAGGCTATTTTACTCGTTTCAATTGGTGACGAAATAGGCGAATCGCGTTATGCTATGGGATAGGAAACAAAAAGGGTACAACAATAATATGAACATAATAATCATTGGCTCACCTTTCCTCTATCTCTCTGGTCGAGAGAAGTGGAGGTGCCGAGGTTAGAGGAGACAGTTAGAGTAGACGGTTAGAGTAGACGGTTAGAGGAGCCTTCACAGTAGTTTCACCAGCGCCACCTTTTGAAAAGCAAGTGAGATATACTTCATTTATACATGTATCATGCAGGGTGTATTAGCTTACCCAAACAATCAATATTCTTCTTGACAAAACGTATTACTCCGATTTTGTCCACGCGCCTGACAAACGGTGACATGCCCTCTCTATAAGCTGCTACTGCGTTATCAGGATAGATATTGGTGAACAAAGCCTATGCAGGATATACTCTCATGCAAAGGACACACATATGCATTTACCTATTGTTAGGGAAATCTGAGTGACATCGCACGACGTGGTAAGGATTATAGAGGTTCAGCAGCATGTGACTTGAACAATAGACCTGGCCTATCCATAACTATTGACCTACTGAGAAAATGTATATCAATCAACCTTCAACACACCTCACCGGAAGGCGTGCGGTGTCACTGTTGCAGAGATAAGACAGCAATCTTGGCACTCAACCGTTGCCAACGAGATGTCCCTCATAATTTGTTTGGTACCACCCTTGACAAAACAGGGTGAGATTAATGAGAAATGCAGTCTATAATGACTTTGGTCATTGTAGAAGGCATATTTACTGAATTAATTAATTAATTATCCAATTAATTAATTAATGATTACATCAACGAATTAATCAATGAATGAGTCAATAAAACAAATGAACGCCTAAATAGACCAAAAATATTAATCAGACAAATTTCAAAGACCATTCCATGTGCATAAAATGTCCAGCTGACACTATTCATTATATTATAAGAAGTATAAAAGACATTGTTGCATCATGCATAATGTAGCCTTTAGATTCATAACAAGTTGAAGCATGATTCTTCCGTTTTTCAGCACTATCGTCATAAGACTTAATATACTAATGGTTATCACCAAACTCTACATTGTGTACATCCAATGACTTCCAGTTGAAGGTGGAGCTAAGCCAAAGAGATCTTTACAGACCATATAAATACTCCCAGTGTCCACTCTTATGGCACCAGTAGTATCTTACGTCATAGAAACCGCTAGAATGAGTCTCACAGCCAAGGACAAACAGATCGTGACAGCCTTTTTTGGAAAGGTGTCTGGCAAAGCAGAGGATATCGGAAATGAGGCTCTCTCTAGGTAACGACATCATTATATATTGAACTGATTGTTTTGTAACAGAGTTATGCGGTGCATATACCCACGTTAAATCATAATACATGATCACATGTTTTTATTTTCAGGACCCTGGTGGTGTACCCCCAGACCAAGACCTACTTCTCCCACTGGACGGACCTGAGCCCCGGCTCTGCTCCCGTCAAGAAGCACGGTCTGACTGTCATGGGAGGCGTCCTGGATGCCGTGACCAAGATCGACGACCTGACCGATGGTCTTCTGACGCTCAGCGAGCTGCACGCCTTCACCCTCCGTGTGGATCCCGCCAACTTCAAGGTGACTAAATAACTTACTGAATCAATAAAACGATTCACCCTTTCTCAAAGTATCAGTGGCGACCGTGTCCACACTATCTTTCGCATATGGACTATGCCTGAAGGCTTGATAATAATAACTCTATTCCCGCTACATCTACAGATCATCAACCACAACATTCTGGTGGTGCTAGCCATGATGTTCCCTGCTGACTTTACCCCTGAGGTGCACGTGTCTGTGGACAAGTTCCTCGCCAAGTTGGCCCTGGCCCTTTCCGAGAAGTATCGTTAAAAGGCGAGAAGATAAATCCTCTCGGTTTTCTGTGTTGATCATAAAAGTGCACGTGTTGTATGATATGAATCATGGAATAAAAATACCGTCATCAACAACTGTTTTATCTTGATCGTTTTTATTTAAAGGGAAAGCGGATTTTGCAATGTAATTAATTGTGTGGCGATAACAGCCAGGCTTGGCATTATGCATCAATTAAACATGACACAAAGGAACAGGTTTGGAGAGCCCTGTTATAACATGTGTATTCCAATTGCAACGTTTGCTTTTGCCCACACATGTTGTCTCAAGAACATTTTATATTTGTAATACCCTCAAACACCAAGTTAGGCATACCTAATTTCAAAATAGGCCATCATCACTGTCAATCGTGAATGAGAGTTATTCATGTTTTACCGGCGAAACTGCATCTGCATTCAAATAACTTGATAGATCTCAATCAGTTTCATGGGAATAGTCTATGCATTTCGATCTTGTCGAATGACTGTTCAGAGCAGATGGTGTTAACAGACTATTAGTCTTTTTTGTATTTTGTTTCAATCTAAGCATCTATCCTGTTGAGTTTTGGCGCACGATACTTCAAAAATATATATATTTTTTTACAAACCATTCTCAAATCTCATTATACAGATGATGAGGTGTTTTTGGTGGAACAGTAACATTAGCCTATCGGCCTATTATGCTATGCTATTATATTCGGTTCTGTTATGTAAACTAAAAAGTAATCGTTATGTGATCTTACGAGACATTGATTTAGCTTTGATCTAACGTTATTAAACGAGCACCATTGTGAGAAGTGATGATCTTCTATTAGTAGTAATAATAATAAGTGATGAGTAAGACTATTAGTCATAGGCGACAGGTCTTGATGAGTGTTATTGTACACGATTGGAGTGCCCTTCATGGTTCCAAAATGACAGCGCAAAATAAACTTTGGATTTGATTAGCTTGAACACATGGTTACAATATACCCCATTACAGAATAAAATATAACATAGGGGTAAATAATCAATTCATATCATTTATTTGCAAATATTTAATCAATAAATCAATTGATCAAATAGTGATCATAAATCATTACTATGTAGAATTGCAGGACATTCGTTTTAAAACAGCCATACAATCATGCTTTTGGTGTAGTGTATTTATGCATCTCAATAAACTATAATCTAAATGCATTATTACTTCCAACTTGGCCCAATATACATTTCAATTTCCCCAATACGAGATAGCCTACCAAGCTAGAACATTTAACCTTTATTTAACTAGGCAAGTCAGTTAATAACAAATTATTATTTTACAATGACGGCCTACCCCGGCCAAACCCTCCCCAAACGCGGACGACGCTGGGCAAATTGTGCGCCACCCTATGCCCTGCGTCTAAACCGATAGCCAATACAGGCTAAATATCTTAAGCAGGGCTACGGCAACTTGCAGGGAGGGTCAGGCTCCTGGGCTTTGTGGTGGCCACTCTGGTTTGGGTGTCCTCGGCGTTGCTGTGACCAAGTGATCACATATCGTTCTGGGTTCTAATGCGCAATAGCAGGTCGGATGGAGATTTATGAACATCAATGCAGACACAGTTAATTTAGATTTGATTTTATATACGATATAAAGCTCTTAACTTCTCATGCCTTCAACCGGCCTCCCCAGTTCACACATGTAACTAACCTACAGTTCTTCATCATTAGCCAGAGAGAGGACAGGGAAGAAACATCCATAGGCTGCTGTAGCCTACATATTTATTGGGTTCTAACGCTATTTATGGAATTTAGCCCTCATGTGTGTTGTCACAGTTCATATGTGTGAAATGTTGTTTTAGGACAATATTTGTGCTTTAGGTTGGACAGAAAATTGGGTGCTTTGGAGGCGTACCAGTTGAAATAAACTGCACAATTTATAGACTTATGTAAACCACAAAAAAAAGATCTAGTCCTATTGACGTGGACCTTTCATTTGTTTAAAATATATGTTAATGTAGGCCATACATGTTGACATACGAACACATAATGAAAGCGATGACAAATATGTTTTCGATTTAGCACTTTATTTTTCCTTCAGAATCGATACATCTGTTTTGAGACATGCAATGAAGGGCGCCGGATGCGGCTCTGTTTATGTTGACGCAGGCAACGAACGCTCTAGTAGTACTGTCTGCACAGGGAGCTCACCACGACGGCTAGGAACTTCTGGAAAGCACCCTGGACGTCAGCGGTGAAGGCAGCACCCATTCTCGCAGCAACGACAATAGTAAGGCAGTCAGCCAGCAGCTGCAAAAGAAAGGAGCAAATGGACATGTAAGAAAACGCATTCTACCACACTAAAAGTGCCTTGTGTGAAGTAGAACATTTCACTTTACCCGGAAGTTGTCTGGATCCACGCGCAGTTTCTCGGAGTGCAGCACGCTCAGCTCTGTGAAGGTGGCCTTGATGTTATCCATGTTCTTGACAGCCAAGACCATTCCTTGCAGGACCGTCTTTCCGTGAGCGGCGACCTTGGGGTTTCCCTGGATGGCAGCGGCGTTGGAGAGGTTTCCGAAGTTACCAAAATACCTCTGGGTCCAGGGGTACACGATCAGACACCTGTAAGTGAATAATGGAATTATGAGTGACTACATTAATCATATAATATGCACGAGGTTCAATGTAAATGTAGGCCTATTTTCAAGCAGGTATGAAAAAGAGCAAAGACCTGGAAAGAGCCGCGGGACCCACGTCATCGTAGTCCATCTTCCCGAAGATGCTCTGGATTGTTTGGCGCTCGAAGTCTGTCCACTGAACCATATTGACGTTTGCGTAGGTATCACTCAATATGATATGTACTGTACTGTTCATGCTACTGAAGAGACAGCTTATATACGCGTTTTGTCTCCACACCAAAAGCCAACTATTGGTTTAGCTGTTTTGAGTGGGCTGGGTTAACAATGTTTTGTAGAAATTCATTGCAGTACCACGCCAGCCCATTCATAGCATACTGTAAATTACAACGACCGAAAGGAACAAATCACCAAGACAGGGACGATAGTTCTCTTATGCTTTTTATGCTCATTCATTAATAACCATCATTATTTATTACCAATTCATATTTGAAATGATTTAAGTGGCATTGGTGGAAATGTGAACAGTTTAATGTCCTGTGACTGCCGATGTATAGACAAGTAATTCATCCTTTTGTTTTTAATAAGTAAAATTAAGAAAAGGTTCTGCCAAAAGCCGATAAAGAAAATATGTTGCCTGCCTTTTATTTGATTTCATGTAGCCCTAATAAAACATTTATTATTATTAATTTATTTTTGTAATAATTTATTTTCCTTCCATTAATCGACATTTTATGATAATAAAGCATGTTTTCATTCACAATACATGTATTTATTATTGTATTTGATTTAATAATATGACAAGTACGATATCAAGATGTGTGTGCCTATGTTTTTTCAAGCAAGTGCAAGTTTGAGCAATTATTTAAATAATGATTGTTGTATAATATTAAATGGTGCAAACTAACCTATATATTTCTAAAAATGACCTATTGTAGTTATCTCTATGCGAGCTGGGCCATTCTCATGTAAAGTTTGGGTGAGAAATCTAATCCAAGACCAGTGCTTCTGGCTTATTGATTATTAGACCAGTGCTTCTGGCTTATTGATTATTAGACCAGTGCTTCTGGCTTATTGATTATTAGACCAGTGCTTCTGGCTTATTGATTATTAGACCAGTGCTTCTGGCTTATTGATTATTTAATTAAATAATAACCTGGTCTAAATACTGGTAATGTAGTAACCCAGAAGACAAACAGTAATGACTTATATCATATAAGGATGTATGGTCATATCATTTATTTAACCTTTATTTAACCAGGTAGGCCATTTACAACGAACTAGCCAAGATAAAGAAAAGCAAAGCAGTCCGACAAAAACAACAACACAGAGTTACACATAAACAAACGTACAGTCATAATGATTGTGATGTAATAATGGTAGCCTAATAATGATAATAATGATCATAATAATGATAATGAAGGTGGTGGTTACCTATCACTATAATAATTGCTATTACTATATTACTATAAATGGCATTGTGGACCCACAGTGGAGTAGTGGAAGTTTCAACTTTGTGGATAGTGGATATATTTGTGTAATTATTTCACAATACAATAATCTAGGTCTATCAATTAAATAAATAAGTAGCTAAACATAAAAAAAAAACATATAGCCTACGATTAATCACCAAGGACAACAACGTTTCAGATTCGATCGGTAGGATTCATTTATTGCATCTTTTCATTGAAATTGGCACACTACAAAGATTGTCAAGTGGAAATATGGCTCATTGCCTAACGGTACTTCTCAGACAGAGCCAGGGCCAACTGGGCCAGAAACTTGTCCGTGGCCACGTGCACCTCAGGGGTGAAATCGTCAGGGAACATCATGGCCAGCGTCACCAGCATGTTGTGGTTGAAGATCTGGGGATGTGAAGGGAGAGCAGAAACATTATTAGAAGCATATTTCACGAGTATGTTTCTGAAGATTGAAATCCATACATTAAGCTATTACAGTATTCAAACTTCAACGGGTGCTAATGGAACAAAAGCTACTAGTGAGAAAGAAAACAAGTACATTTTTTAAAACTATTTACTAACCTTGAAGTTGGCAGGATCCACTCTCAACATGAAGGCGTGCAACTCGCTGAGCGTAAGAAGACCAGCACTAAGGTCGTCAATCTTCTCAATGGCACCCAGGACGCCTCCCATGACGGTCCCACCGTGCTTCCTGACCGGGGCAGAACCGGGGCTCAGGTCCTTCCAGTGGGAGAAATATGTCTTGGTCTGGGGGTACACCACCAGCGTCCTGGGAGGTTGAAAATATACGTCGTTTATGCGTGGCATGTTTCTCGTTGTACTATACGACCCCACTCTTTTAACTTGATATGAATTGGAAAAAGAGAGTTCCATTTACGCGCGAGTATTATTTTATCGTACGTGTATGGTAAGGAGTTTTCAACCATTCACAAGTTATTCAAAGGTCTTAAATAATTGTAGTGATCAATTACTTGTAGTAAATAATTCAATAATTGTAACTACCTGGAAAGTGCCTCGTTGCCAACATCCTCTGCCCTGTCGGCAACCTTGCCAAAAAAGGCCTTGACAATTGCCTTGTCCTTAGCGGAGAGACTCATTGTTGCTTCAACTTCTTGACTTGCTGCCAACCAACTCAATAGAGTTCACAGTTTCAGGGCTCTTTTTATGTATTGTCTGATCTGCCAAAGCACAACGCTGCTGCACAGAAACCACCTCCAAAAGAGACCCGTTGGTTATCTCTTATCATAGCGCGTCATCTTAGTTGTTTACAGCTCATGGCACACAGCCAAGTATAGATAAAATAAGTCATGGGCGCATGGCAGGGTTATTCAACCGTTATTTTCTTCTTTCTTTTCGTAGATTTCTTCTTGTTACTTTATTTTTAATGTTATGGATACCGCTGGCAAAAAAAACATAATAAACTAATTTTGAATGACATACCGACAGTAGGAAAGATGAGCATATCTTATTTTTAACGATGTCAACTTTATTTCTCAACTCCGAATATTAAGCCAAACAACACTCACTGGTCTATCTGACCTATGCTTTGAAAAAGGACCCGCTAATAGGCTAGTGCTGCAAGTGCTGCTGGCTGCTGTTAATCTTTCTTGACTTGGACATTCATTTTTGCCAACCTTTGTTTATCGAGCTAAACAGCTGCTTTTAGTGAAAATGTGTTTGGAGTTTACACTTCTTCTTCCACCTCATTCCCAAATCATGGGCATTAATATGGAGTTGGTTCCCCCTTTGCTGCTACAACAGCCTCCACTCTTCTGGGAAGGAACATTGCTGTGGGGACTTGCTTCCATTCAGACACAAGAGCATTAGTGAGGTCGGGCACTGATTTGGGCTATAAGGCCTGGCTCGAAGTTGGCATTTCAATTAATCCCATAGGTGTACCATGGGGTTGAGGTAAAGGCTCTGTGCAGGCCAGTCAAGTTCTTCCACACCAATCTCGATAAATAATTTGTGTGTGGACCTCACTTTGTGCATGGGGACAATATCATACTGAAACAGGAAAGGGCCTTCCACAAACTGTTTCCCCAATGTTGGAAGCACATAATTGTCTAGAAGGACATTGTATGTTGTAGTGCTAGGATTTCCCTTCACTGGAACTAAGGGGCCTAGCCCAAACCATGAAAAACAGCCCGAGACCATTATTCCTCCTTCACCAAACTTTACAGTTTATGCATTGGGAAAGGTAGTGTTCTCCTGGCATCTGCCAAACCCAAATTAGTCTGACGGACTGCCAGAGGGTGAAGCGTGATTCATCACTCCAGAGAATGTGTTTCCGCTGCTCCAGAGTCTGCAAGCTTTACACCACTCCAGCCGAAGCTTGGCATTGTGCATGGTGATCTTAGACTTGTATGCGGCTGCTCGGCCATGGAAACCCATTTCATGAAACTCCTGAATAGTTATTATTATTATTATTATTATTGTGCTGACATTGCTTCCAGAGGCAGTTTGGAATTCCAGATTGAGTGTTGCAAACCAAGGACAGACAATTATTTATACGTTCTGCTCTTCAGCACTCGGTGGTCCCATTCTATGAGCTTAGCAGAGCAGAAATTTGACAAACTGACGTGTTGAAAAGGTGGCATCCTATGACTGTGTTACTTTGAAAGTCACTGAGCTCTTCAGTAAGGCCATTCTACTGCCAATGTTTGAATATGGAGATTGCATGGCTGTGTGCTTGATTTCAAACACCTGTCAGCAACGAGTGTGGCTGAAATAGCCGAACCCACTAATTTGAAGGAGTGTCCACATAGTGTACTTTTGCATATACAGTATAGTGTATCATTCACCTGATCATAAGACAAGATGTGGATTTTCCCCCCGTTAACTTTACTGTGGGGGTTCTTGGGCCGCCGGTTAACCTGGCACATGGTCCCTGGGCAAGAACATTTTGAAGACCCCTGGCTCCTGGAGATATGGCGATTGAATGAAAATGGGTGAACTCCCATTGAAAAGCAGCAGACCACAAAAATTCAGAGCTGGACGCATAGTCAGTAGGGTCAAAGCCTGTGTCACAATTGAAGCTGTAAATATGAGTACTAATGGACGTGCCTAAAACAAATTAACAATGCGTTTTTCCTCATTGATTTACATCCAAGAGAATACTGCTGTTGCAAATAAATGACTAACGTTTCAATTGTTTCCTTTTCCCAACTGCTGGGCAACTGCCTCACCATTGTTCTGGCCTGCCAGATGGGGCGAGCCTTCATGCCAGACGTCCAAGCGGCCTGGCAGAAGTTCCTGACCGTGGTCGTCTCTGCGCTAGGCAGAGAGTACTACTAAAGACATGTTCTATAGTGAAATACACACACACACACACACACACATATATACAGTGGGGCAAAAAAGTATTTAGTCAGCCACCAATTGTGCAAGTTCTCCCACTTAAAAAAACGTTTTCTGTAAGTCTTCACAAGGTTTTCACACACTGTTGCTGGTATTTTGGCCCATTCCTCCATGCAGATCTCCTCTATAGCAGTGATGTTTTGGGGCTGTTGCTGGGCAACAAGGACTTTCAACTCCCTCCAAAGATTTTCTATGGGGTTGAGATCTGGAGACTGGCTAGGCCACTCCAGGACCTTGAAATGCTTCTTACGAAGCCACTCCTTGGGATCATTGCTGAAAGACCCAGCCACGTTTCATCTTCAATGCCCTTGCTGATGGAAGGAGGTTTTCACTCAAAATCTCATGATACATGGCCCCATTCATTCTTTCCTTTACACGGATCAGTCGTCCTGGTCCCTTTGCAGAAAAACAGCCCCAAAGCATGATGTTTCCACCCCCATGCTTCACAGTAGGTATGGTGTTCTTTGGATGCAACTCAGCATTCTTTGTCCTCCAAACACGACAAGTTGAGTTTTTACCAAAAAGTTATATTTTGGTTTCATCTGACCATATGACATTCTCCCAATCTTCTTCTGGATCATCCAAATGCTCTTTAGCATTCTTCAGACGGGCCTGGACTGTACTGGCTTAAGCAGGGAGACACATCTGGCACTGCATGATTTGAGTCCCTGGTGGCGTAGTGTGCTACTGATGGTAGGCTTTGTTGCTTTGGTCCCAGCTCTCTGCAGGTCATTCACTAGGTCCCCCCGTGTGGTTCTGGGGTTTTTGCTCACCGTTCATGTGATCATTTTGACCTCACGGTGTGAGATCTTGCATGGAGCCCCAGATCGAGGGAGATTATCAGTGGTCTTGTATGTCTTCCATTTCCTAATAATTGCTCCCACAGTTGATTTCTTCAAACCAAGCTGCTTACCTATTGGGGATTCAGTCTTCCCAGCCTGGTGCAGGTCTACAATTTTGTTTCTGGTGTCCTTTGACAGCTCTTTGGTCTTGGCCATAGTGGAGTTTGGAGTGTGACTGTTTGAGGTTGTGGACAGGTGTCTTTTATATACTGCTAAGTTCAAACAAGTGCCATTAATACAGGTAACGAGTGGAGGACAGAGGAGCCTCTTAAAGAAGAAGTTACAGGTCTGTGAGAGCCAGAAATCTTGCTTGTTTGTAGGTGACCAAATACTTATTTTCCACCATAATTTGCAAAAAATCCTACAATGTGATTTTCTGGATATTTCTTTCTCATTTCGTCTGTCATAGTTGAAGTGTACCTATGATGAACATTAAAGGCCTCTCTCATCTTTTTAAGTGGGAGAACTTGCACAATTGGTGGCTGACTAAATACCTTTTTTTGCCCCATTGTATATATTATTATAGAAGACATTTTGTATGGATAATATAATGTATTGTTAAGCACACATCCATGCTCTTCACTTTATTCTGTTTAATGGGGCAGTAAAATAGGAACCATTACAAAATGTAGCCAAGCCTATTTTAACTCTTATGCCGTTGGCCTAAGTGAGATTGAGAAACCTATCTTTGACGCTTTGGTCACGAGAGAGAGATTTGGTAAAATATCACATGCAGCAACAAATTCTTATCAACGGAATAACCAATATATTGATCAGTATTGTGTTATTATAGTAATTATATCAAAACAGTCGTTGTTTGCTAATACACTACCGTAGGAAAATTAAAGTAGTCTATCATGATGCCCAGGTTAACCTCAGGTAGGTGCAATTTGCATATACAGTATCAGGCAAAAGTTTGGACACACCTACTCATTCAAGGGTTTATCTATATTTGTACTATTTTCTACATTGTAGAATAATAGTGAAGACATCACAACTATGAAATAACACATATTGAATCATGTAGTAACCAAAAAAGTATTAACCAAATCAAAATATATTTGATATTTGAGATTCTTCAAAGTAGCCACCCTTGACAGCTTTGCACACGCTTGGCATTTTTTATGTAACCTTTATTTAACTAGGAAAGTAAGTAAAGAACAAATGATTATTTACAATGACGGTCTACCGGGGAACAGTGGGTTAAGTGACTTGTTCAGGGGCAGAACGACAGATCAGTGATTCGATCCAACAACCTTTCGGTTACTGGCTCGCCACTCTAACCACTACCGCATTCACTCAACCAGCTTCACCTGGAATGCTTTTCTAAAAGTCTTGAAGGACTTCCCATACATGCTTTTCCTTCACTCTGCAGTCCAACTCATCCCAATCCATCTCAATTTGGTGGAGGCCAGGTCATCTGATGCAGCACTCCATCACTCTCCTCCTTGGTAAAATAGCCCTTACACAGCCTGGAGTTGTTTTGGGTCATTGTCCTCTTGAAAAACAAATTATAGTCCCACTAAGCCCAAACCATATGGGATGGGGTATTGCTGCAGAATGCTGTGGTAGCCATGCTGGTTAAGTGTGCCTTGAATTTCAAAATGAATCACAAACAGTGTCACCAGCAAAGCACCCCCACACATCCTCCATGCTTCATGGTGGGAACCACACATTTAGAGATCATCCGTTCACCTCGTCTGCATCTCACAAAGACCAAAGGACAGATTTCCACCAGTCTAATGTCCATTGCTCATGCTTCTCGGAGCAAGCAAGTCTCTTCTTCATGTCCTTTAGTAGTGGTTTCTTTGCAGCACGTCTCCCCTGAACAGTTAATTTTGAGATGTGTCTGTTTACTTGAACTCTGTGAAGCATTTTTTTAGGCTGCAGTTTCTGAGGCTGGTAATTGTAATGAACTTATTTTCTGCAGCAAAGGTAAATCTGGGTCTTCCTTTCCTGTGGCGGTCCTCATGAGAGTCAGTTTCATCATAGCTCTTGATGGTTTTTGCGACTGCACTTTCAGAAACTTTCAAAGTTCTTGAAATGTTCCACATTGACTGACCTTCATGTCTTAAAGTAATGATGGACTGTCATTTCTCTTTGCTTGTTTGAGCTGTTCTTTCCTTCATTTGGACTTGGTCTTTTACCAAATAGGGCTATCTTCTGTATACACCCCATACCTTGTCACAACACAACTGATTGGCTCAAACACATTAAGAAGGAAAGGAATTCCACAAATTCACTTTTTACAAGGCAAACTTGTTAATTGAAATGCATTCCGGGTGACAACCACATGAAGCTGGTTGAGAGAATGCCAAGAGTGTGCAAAGCTGTCATCAAGGCCAAGGGTGGCTACTTTGAAGAATCTCAAATGAAAAATAAATGTTTATTTGTTTAACACATTTTTGGTTACTACATGATTCCATATCTGTTATTTCATAGTTTTAATGTCTTCACTAGTATTCTACAATGTTGAAAGCATTACAAATAAAGAAAAACCCTTGAATGAGTAGGTGTGTCCAAACTTTTGACAGGTAACGTGTATAGACCTATAAAACGAACACACAATTAATTACAAAGGAGTTGAATGTGAATTTCAACTTGTCGAGCAATGAGCTCATTTTTGGACGAGTTGGTGCTCTAACAAGAGGTGGGGTTCACATTGATAAGGGCATCTTTCTCTGTCTCTGCTTATCTCAAAGAAACATGCTTCAGGTTTATTACAGTGTTCTGGTTCCACCCTAGTCGCTCAGTTAGCGTGGCACTGGCATTGCACGTATGTACTTCGATTCAGATCATATTTCCGGGATAGTATGCCCTACGACACCAGAGTCACTTTCATTGTTTGACGTCAATTGGCTTTTAAAGCATATATAGGCACATTCTGAACATTTGACCTTTTTGTAAGAAAGTCATGCTGATTGCCATTATCCTGTTCGTACCATGGGCCATACGTGGGGCATTCATTGGCCATACAGTCTACATTTCATCAATGCTTTATAGTTTCACTTATTTATTTAACATTTTTGTATCACAATGAAGGTACATTTCGTAATTTCACATAACTCTTTAAAATCGACATATCAGTAGACCAGCAAATCAATCAAACAACGGGGTCAACTGTGTCAAAATGTAAAACATGATTGATTCTTCTGAGGCAAAATCTATATTCTTCGGTGACATAGCTAAATCAAGAAGAACATGTTAACAACTTACAACTTTAGTTTACAATAGGCCTATGTGTCACATACAATAGGCATACAATTGGAAATCGTAATTGAACATTTGTAATGCACGAGGTAATGATTAATAGACCAGATTCAAGTGTTTATAATGTTGATGGGATTGGCAGCAGGCGATTTGATTTTGAAGGGTTTATAGGCAGCCTAAGCATTGCGTTGCGCAGTGGATTTTGGTTATTTGCCAAAGTGGAAGTCTGCTTTTTTTGATGGTTTTGTTTTTGTTGTTTTTTTGACGGAAATTGGGGAAACAATATTTTGGTCTCCAACACAAATTCAATCTACAAGTGTCCTCTGCTGGTCTGCTGCAGACATGACAGCGTGCGCAGCGGGCCCAAGAAATATACGACTACACTAAATGCAACAGCGCGCTCTGTTGGTCAAATCATCCACAATTAGGCTACAGCTGGCTCGAGAAATGCTCTATTCAAACACCTTGCCAAACGTTAATTGCGTGCCAGGTCCTGTTCAATACCCACTGCAGAGTAGGCTAATAGCCTACATGTATTATTATGATTATTAGTTTAACGGATTAGTCTAATAGCCTACGTAAGGGCAGAGGAACATTGTCTTGGCATTTATTATAATTACAGTATCATCCACGATGTATTGAAGATTTAAAAAAGGCCTTATTCCAATCAGAGATATTGGTCCAGTTTATACTGTTACTAGAAACACACACAGAGACGATTTACGATGAAAGCTGATTTATTATTTTCTTCCAAAAACCCATAAAACCAAATGGGGAAAAATACAAACTGAGCATTTTACAGAAGGCAAAAAACGAAAACAAATGTGCGAGTAGGTAAACCTATAGTTGTGAACAAGTAATACAAATAGAAATGTATAAAAAAAGAAAGTAAAACAAACATAAAACGTTATAAAATCCAACGGCTCAGGAAATCCTATATTAAAGGGGGGACGTAAAAATATCAATCCAAATTGAGACACCAATGAGCATACAAAAGATTAAGAACACCTGCTCTTTGGATGACAGACTGACCAGGTGAATCCTGCTGAAAGCTATGATCCCTTACTGAGGTCACTTGTAAAACCACTTCAGTCAGTGTAGATGAAGGGGAGGAAGACAGGTTAAAGAAGGATTTTTAGGCCTTGAGACAATTGAGACATGGACTGTGTATGTGTGCCATTCAGAGGGTGAGGCAACTCCACATTAGGAAGGTGTCCCAAATGTTTGGTATA